>NC_072386.2:80205252-80565252 GCF_028885625.2 Pongo pygmaeus
AATAAATGTCATCATTATCTAGATTTTTCTCACCATGTTTGAGTCAGGATCCAAATAAAATGCACCCATTGGTCTTGATGATAGGCCCCTTACATATTTTTTATCCTTGATCTTTTTCTCATTTTCTCCCCCTTCCAATTCGTTGTTGAAAAAATCTGCTCATTTGTTCAATACCTTCCCGTGTTCTGGATTCTGATTATTGTCTTCGGGTGATGTCAAATTTAACATTTTTCCTGTCCTCTCTACTTATAAATTGTAGTTGGATCTAGAGACTTGAAAAGATTCAGATTATTTATTTTGACTGACTACAGTTGCTGATGGACTTTTCCATCAGAAGGCACATACCCTCTGATTGTCTTCTTTTGTGATATTGGCTGTTCTGATGTTTAATGTCTAAATAATTATTAGGATTATAAAATGGCACCATTCTAATTCTATCTTCCCTTCTCACTCATTAGCTGGAATATACATGTAAGAAGAAACTCTGACTCATCTACTCTTTGGCTAGCCAGCAGTAGACTCCGTATAGGAAATGCAGGATTTTTCCCCTTTATTTACCAGTTTTCAAAATAGTGACTTAATTTATTTATATGCCACATGTCTTATCCTTCATAATAGCCCTGTCCGAAGTTTAAACAAGAAATAACAGAATGTGTATATTGTATTTTATTGAGTTATAGGGATCAACACCAAAAAACTGAAGATAGAAAAGGCTATCTTTTTTTGTCTCTGGAGACAGAGGTTGTGGATGGCAGGAAAGAGGCTATTACTTTTTATTTGGGTACTTTTTTAACATGTGTGTTTTTAAAAGCATATGCAAATTTTACTACTACTACTATTGTTAATGACAATAATACTTTTATCAAGAATTTTTAATTATGTGGGAAAATGCTCATTTATACTATTTAAATGAAAAAGATATATATATAATATATAAACTCACCTAATTGCATTAAGATAGGCAATGAATCCAGCTCAACAGAGAAAAAAAGACAGTTAGAAGGTAATTATAACAAAACTAATGGCCAAGAGCTTTGAGCACAAGATCGAGTTCAGGTCTTACAACAGCTCTATAGCTTAGTATTATAAAAACATTCTCAGGAGTTTAATAATTTGCCCAATATCACCTAGTCTGGCTCAACTTTTAATCTGTATACTCTTGCTGCTTGTACAAAGTGTGGGCCACAGACCAGCAGTGACAGCATCACCTGGGAGCCTGTTGGAAATGAAGAACCTTGGGCCTGCCCTAGACCTACTCACTCAGAATCTGATTTTTAACAGAATCCCTCATTAATTCATAAGCACATCAAAGCTTGACAAGCTCTGCTTTATAGTCTACTTATTAGTGAGTAGGGTGAAGGTTGGGAGGGGTGGGGCCCTAATTGTCTATTTGTCTATCTGTCTATGTATCTGTCTGTCTATCTATCTATCTATCTATCTATCTATCTATCATCTATCTATCTCCTTTTATCTGTATCTGTGCATCCATCCACCCAGTGTTCAAATTGTAAATTGTCTTACAAATGTGGTTCTCTTACAGTTTGATTCTTTGAAATGGGATCCAAATAATGTCCATTGCAGCTTCCTCCTCCAGTTTTTATTTCTTGTATCTTTTGATATTTATGTGTGAATGAATCTGGATTGTTTCCTGATTGTCTGGGATATCATTTAATATGTTTCTCTGTCCTATGCATTTCCTGTATTAGATAATTGAGTATGGAGGCTAGATCAGATTCGGGTTTGATTTTCTCAGAAAGACTATTTCCTAGCGAGTGGTGTTTGCTCTCTCTCTCCTCTCTTCCTCCCTTCCTCTTTATGTATGTACATATCTTGTTCCAGTATCCACCTAATGAAATAATGGCTGTATTTCAAAAGATTAATAATAGGTATTACAAGAAACACTTTCAAATTGTTTTCCTAAAAATAAATAAAATTTAAAAAGCACTGGTTCAGTGCAAGTTAATATAATATTTGAAGAATCACTTTCAAAGTAGTAATGTGAGCAATAGAGCAAGGAGGTCATGTTAGGATAAGAAACTGAAAAAATAAGGCCACAGATTACTCCTGGCAGCTTTGCCTCAGGAAAGCTTCACATAGTTCATAAGAGCCTCTTCTCCTCTCTCTAACTGAAGATCAAAGAGTCATGTATTTAAATGCCACATGGCAGAAAATGGACACCACTTAAACCAACAAAGCAACAACAGCATCAGCCCCAGAGTGGAAGAGGCTGAGAATGGTGACGCACACCTCCCTTGCCTTCAGCACACCTCACAGAGGAACGTAGAGCAGGGACACAGAGGTGGTGTGGCCTGTGACCTGACCTGAAGACCCACCAGGATCATTGGTGTGTGTGTGTTTACGAGAAGCCAAGGCAACGTTTATGCAGCTTTCTATGTATTAGGGGGCACATTTTCTTCGAAGTTGTAGAGGAAACTTGTGAAGTTAAATGTAACATGACCTCATTATCATGAGGCAGAAATTCTAATGATTGAAGTGTGGGTGACCCAAATTCTCCTCTCTCCTTCTGTATTTGTTTTCTATTGTTGCTGTAACAAATTGCCACAAACTTAGTAGCTTAAAACAATATAAATTTATTCTGTACTGTTCTGGAGATCAGAAGTCCAAAATGAGCTTCACTGGGCTGAAATCGGCAAGGCTGGTGCATTCCGGAGGCCATGAGGGAGAATCTGTTTCCCTGCCTCTTTCAGCTGCAAGAGGCCACCTGCGTTCCTTGGCTTGAGACCCCTTCCTCTCATCACAACAGCTTTTTCTTCTGTTGAAGCATTTCCTAGTAATCACTCTGATCCCATGTGTCCTTTCTATAAGGACTCTTGTGATTACATCAGGCCCAACTGCATAATCCAGGATAGCCTCCACATATCAAACTCTTTTATTTGAATCACACTTGTAAGTCTGGTCCTTCTTCATTCATCCCACATGGCTGTGCCAGCTGACCTGTTCCTGTGGGCACTGCGAGATGAAAAGGAGTACGCTCACTGACAAACTGCTTTCATGGCAGGGAAAGCATGAAAGAGGATTGATGCCCATCAGTAGTGGAATGGGTAGATACAATGTGCTGTACTCCTATGATGTGATAGGATAGAGTAGTTAAAAGGAATAAATTATACAAATGCATAAGGATAAATACATAGAACTCAAAAGCCATGATACATAAAAAAGTAAGTTGCAGAACAGTATTAGTGATGTATATTATTTTATGACAAAAACATACAGATCTTCATACATATGCAGACATAATAATATCATAATAGATTAGGAGGATGAATAATAAACTCACATTAGTGCTTGCCTGGGTGGAGTGAGGGAGATGGATATGGGAAGAATTGACAAAGGATACAACAGCATTATTTATCATATTTTATTACCTTTAAAAAAGTCAGATATGTGGAAGCACAACATCTCTTTAAAACAGATACAATTCATTAAATGTATTGCTCAATGGATTATCACAAAATTAACCCAACTGGTTACAACCAGATCAAGAAATAGAACATTTTTAGACTCCAGAAGCCTTCATCTTACTCCTTCTAATCATGACCCCTTCCTCCTGCTCTGTAATGCCAGAAATTTGATTTGCCTAATTTTGAACAATGTATAAATGGAAATAGAGTCATAGGATATGTAGTCTTTTACATCAGGCTTCTGTCACTTAACATTATGTCTGTGAGAGTCATCCCTGCTATTCCTCATAACAGTATTCATTAATTTTCAGTGCTGAGTAGTATTTCTGTACATAAATATCTCACAAACTGTTTATTCATTTGTCCTCATAGCCATGTGCTGCTTCCAGATTTTGGCTACTAGGAAGACTTTTGTATGCATCTTTTGGTGCACACATGTATACACTTCTTTTAGATATGTGCTTAAAAATGGAATTTCTTGATCATAGGGTGTGCATATGTTTGGTGTCAGTTATTTCCAACATTGTTGTACCAGCTATCATGCTCACTAGTAATGTGTGTGTGCATATAAATACATATATACTTTTTTTATTATTAAAGTGAAACAATAAAGAGCGGATACAATGGAGGCAGAAAATTCCTTTGAGAAATGTTGCTGAAATTGGGAACAGATAATTTTTCATCAGGGAAATAATGAATGGATAACATTTCTCTGCTGAGAGAAATGATACAATAAAGGGAGAGTGATGATAATGCAGGCAGAAAGGCCATCTACAGTAAAAAGTCCTTCAACAGTTAGAGATAGGACCCACAACACAACTGGCGGATGTTCACTCTGATGGGAGGAGGGACACTTTCATCACTTCACAAGTGGTTAGCCCTAAAACATGCATTCAGATTTGGTGAGGCAAAGGGGTTGACTTGCTGGTTCCTGCTTCTCTTTCCTCAATGAATTATGAGAGGAAGTTGAGGAAAAGGTGGTGTTGGCTTGAGGCCAATGGGGAAGACACTTGATTTAATTAAAGTAACACCAGCTGCTGTGACAAAAATAAATGCAATGAGAAAATAAATAATTTCCTTTGTAACAAGAAGTTAGGCAATACACGTTTATATTTTGTTGAGAATTAATATGCCTGTTTCTGGGGAGGCTCTGCTCCACACAGGGATTCAGGGACCCAGGCTCTTATGCCTTACTGACCTACAATCCTAAGCACATGTCCTTTCAGGTCACTGAAGAAGAAGAAGTATGGCATCCCACATGGGGACTTGGGAAGCATGAGCCTCTGTTCACATTCACAGGGCTTCTCCTGATACCAAGGGAAGTGCAGTGTGAACTCGGTAAAGTGGGAAGAGATGCAGTTGAGCAGATCAGGCTCAACTTCAGCTGTGTCTTCCGGTTTTCCTCCACACATACACACACTCACCCCTCTCCAAAGTCAAGGGCCAACAGCCCCTTTCTGCTTTTATTTCAGGTTTGCAGCCTAATTCCTGTTCGTACAATTTGAGAAGCCTAAGAGGTGTTTTAAAGCTTGAATGATCAAAAACTTCAACAGTCAAATGCTTTTTACATTTTGGCTCCTTTTTCAAAATTTAATTTTCTCTGGAACCAAATAGGCCTTTGAGCTATGTTTTTTTGGGCAGAATTATATATCATACATATCAATAGGTTTCCTAAGCATAATTCTCAGGTCTCTTTTATTTTTCTGTTTCCTCAGCCCTACATCCTTTTTTTTTTTTTCCAAACTAACAGCAGCTACCTGGAGGACGTCCAAAACAATGAGCTTGAGTAGGATGAGAGGCTCTTAATTGGGTCTTTGTCACAAAGTGTAATTGCTTTATATAACAGAAGAATCATAATGGGCCTGTTTTGTTCAGTGCATTTTACAGTCTACTTTTTGAAATTTGAGTTGAAAAAATAGTTTATTCTCCCTATGTTTCAAGGACCTAGCTTTCTGGATTCTTTCTATTGCAAACTGAATAATCCTTTCCTAAGTTCATTTCTTCCTCAATGTAACTTGCTAAATGCAGAAAGTAAAAGTTAACGCATTCTGTCGGCGTGACACTTCCAAACATGTTGCTGAAGGTTCGAGCTTGATGGATGGCTTTTTAGGAGCCATGCCTAAAAGGCGTGCACATCACCTGCTCATGTTCAATTTGCAGAAGCTCAACCACACGGTCGCACCTAAGTGCAAACTCTTCAGCCTTACAAACACAGAATTTCAGGGTTGCTAGCATGAAAATGAGGCTGCTGTTTGGGTGGGAGAGGTCTGGGGGTGATAATGGGGGATGGGAGATGGGTTCTGCTCTCAGTTTCCCTATAAGCAGTAGCTTCTGACTATTGACCTCCTTATTAATTACCTAAGAAGCAAGCAATTTTTCTAAGTGGGCATTACTTTTTCCCAGGAAAAACACAGCTTAGTTGTATATGTGGAAAACACTTTCTTGTTTATATAACTTTGAACTTGCTTCTTGTGAAACAAGGAACTCTGGCATTATTATTATTACTATCATTAATTATTTGAGACAGGGTCCTACTCTGTTGCCCAGGCTGGAGTGCAGTGTTGCAATCATATCTCAGTGCAGCTTTGATCTCCCTGGCTCAAGCAATCCTCCTGCCTCAGCATCCTAAGTAGCTAGGAAGGTTAGTCTGACTCTCTTCTCAAAAGAAGGAATGTATGCTGTGCACCTCAATCCTGTTTGTGCCACAGTATTATCTCAGCAAGAAGAAAGACAGGTTTACAGAGAAACGTGTTAAATAGTCATGTGGTATTGGGAGCTCCTTTGAGATTTGTGTTTGGGGGATTCAAAGTGGTTGTGTGATTTTCTTTCCAACCTTTCTGTTGTTGGGTTTCAGGCATGGAGAAAGTAGAGAGTTAAGTGTAACCAGTGTTGGGATCTTGGCCAAATGAGTCTAACAAGGTTTCAAGATAGCAGTGATGTTGAGTGTCTTAGATTGGTGAGTATACTGATGAATGGAGGAATCCAAGTAGAGAAAGGAGCGAAATGAAGGCGGGAAAGGTGAATAGATTGTGAATAGACAGTGTGGTTAACCAACTGGGAGTATTAATGTAGTTGAAGAATTATTGTGTGGAGGTGCAGTTACTGAGCATGTGACCAGGGAGTACAGGCAGTGATGGTTTGTGAGTTCTGAGTTGTTGCAGCCACGATGGACCATAGGGAAGAGACTGAAGTACAGGTTTGTTTTGTTGCAAGTAAGACAGGAAATAGAGAGGCCGTGATATCAAATGCACTCTCCACATGGAAGCTAAATATCCAAGTTTGTTGGGGTTGAGAGGATTCCTATGAGCCTGGGCAGGAGCAGGGAACAGTGGTCATATGAAATTCTGTTGACACCGATGACCAGGAGGAGGGGACAATGTTATTTCCAGTGAAACAGGCTTCCAATACGCAGGCAGGTTTGTTGTTTAGTTGTTATTGTTGTTTTGTTTTCAGGAAGAAGAAGAGATTTTGGAGTAGCAATGGAATAATGACTGGAGACTGCAAGAGGTAAACTGAAGGGAGCTAACGAGAAACAGGACACGGCCGGCACAGTGGCTCACACCTGTAATCCCAGCACTTTGGAAGGCTGAGGCGGGCGGATTGCCTGAGCTCAGGAGTTTGAGACCAGCCTGCCCAACATGGTGAAACCCTGTCTCTACTAAAAACACAAAAGATTAGCCAGGTGTGATGGTGGGTGCCTGTAATCACAGCTACTGAAGAGGCTGAGGCAGGAGAATCGCTTGAACCCAGGAGGTGGAGGCTGCAGTGAGCTGAGACTGCGTCACTGCACTCCAGCCTGGGTGACAAGAGCAAAACTTCATCTCAAAAAAAAAAAAAAAGAAAAAAGAAAAGCAGGACAGCAGGTCTTAGCCAAAAGAAGGAGAGGGCCACTTTCTGAGAAGGCATTGAAGATGTAGTGTCATTTCTTAAACATAGACTGCAAATTCCAACGTGGACAGCAGAAAGAGGTGAGGGAAGTCAGGAGGCCTGGGTGGGGTGAGGTGCTGGCTCGGTGGATAGGCAGAACGCAGAGTATGCTAGAGGCTGTCAGGCCTGGAAAACTGGTGGTTACTCATGCAGCTGAGTATTATTCCCGAGGTTCTCTTCCCAGTGGGTGGGTAAATGTTCCAGCGTATTTCTGCGGCATTATCTTTAAGCCACCTTATCTGAAGTACCATCATGTTCTCTTGGGAAACTTTCCCTTCCTGCTAGAAGAAGTTCTACTCTTCAGCTTTATAAGCAGGAGATTTCAGGGTTGCTAGCATGAGAATGAGGCTGATCTCTGGGTGAGAGAGTTTTGGGGGTGGTGATGGGGGAGGGGAGATGGGTTCTGCTCTCAGTTTCCCTATAAGCAGCAGCTTCTGACCATTGACTTCCTTGTTAATTACCTAAGAAGCAAGCAGTTTTTCTAAGTGGGCATTGCTTTTTCCCAGGGAAAACACAGTTCAGTTGTACATGTGGAAAACATTCTTGTTCATGTGACTTCAAACTTGCTTCTTGTGAAAAAAAATAACTCTGACATTATAGTTATTATTATTATTGGAGACAGGGTCCCACTCTGTTGCCCAGGCTGGAGAGTAGTGTTGCACTCATGGCTCACTGCAGCCTTGACCTCCCTGACTCAAGTGATCCTCCCACCTTGGACTCCTAAGTAGCTGGGGCTACAGACATGGACCATCACATTCAGTTAACTTTCTTAAAATTTTTGTAGAGATGAGGTCTCACTATGTTGCCCAGGCTGGTCTCCAGCTCCTGGGCTCAAGCAAACTCTGACATTATTATGTCATGAAATGTTTTATTTTTCTTCAGCTTAATTCAAATTATGAGAAAAAAGTATGCACTCCTACCCACTCTTTTTGACCCATCTTGGATGAGTGATACCAACCTGAACTAAATTCTTATTCTTAAATTTCACCTGTGGTAGGTAGCTTCTGAAATGGCCCTCAGTGGTCCTCACCTCCTGGTATTCACATACTGTATAATCCTGTATAATATGAGTTGGCCTTGGTGACTTGATCGTGATGGACAGTAGTGACAGGATGTCGCTTTGAGATTAGAGTATAAAAGACCGGCTCTGTCTGTGGTTCTTTCTGGGGAAGCCAGCTGCCATGTCATGAGGCTATCCTGGGAGAGGCCCATGTGGCTCAGGACTGAGACTGAGGCTGGCCTACTGGGTGCAAGTCAGCCAGGAGATGGCTCTGTATGACAGCTGCACTGCACCATCAGGAGAAACCCTGGGCCAGAGGCATCCAGCTGGGCCATGGCCAGATTCCTGACTTATGGAAGCAGACAGATAATGAATAACCATTCAATATTACTTTGTTGAGTGCTAGGTAATTTGTTTTGTCCCAATAGAGAATTAATATACCGTATCTGATACAAAGGGATTCAGTGGAGTAGGGAAGGGGAGAAGGAGGAGGGAGGGGAGTGGCACATACCACAACAATACTAAGGAAGTTAAATGGTAAGTGAAAGGCTGGTCAAAGCTTAACTTTCAGTATATAATCAGAGGGCCTCATGACTGGAAGTTTCCCCATGGTCATAATACTAAAGGATTATTTATGCAGAGTAAAACGATGTTCCAGGAAGTCTCCATGGAACACGGAGGTTTACTTTGACCCTAATTCCGAACTTTGCTGTTTCCTGCCATTGTAAAGAATTGTTTTTTCCAAAAAATATTTGGAGCACCTATATTGTGCACGTACTGTGCTAAGCTCTAGTTATCAAAAAAAAAAAAAACAAAAAAAAAAACTTGATATGGACACTTTCTTTGGAGAACTAAAGGTCTAGTGTGAAAGATGGAGATTAATTAAACAAACCCCAATTAAATGTAAAATTACAACTATATGCTGTGTTAGAAAGGAGAGAGCCATGGCATTCCAAAGAGCTTGAAATGAGGGGAGTTGGGAGAATGGAGCATGTGCAAAGGCCCTGAGATAGCTGTATGGCATGGAAGGAAATGATGGCATGCAACAATGACACAGAGAAGAAAATAATTAATTAAATAGAAGGGGCCTGAGAATTGGAGGGGGCATGCAATTTGAGGTCTTGTGGCTTACAGTGTGGGATATAGGTTTATCTGAGTTTTTTTATTCCATTGCAGATTAAACAGCCTTTGGAAAAGTATAACAGTAAGATAAATCTGACAGAGCTGACTCCATCTTGCCTCTAGCCTCACAGGCTGGCTGTCTTTGCTCATTTCTGGGCATGGGCCAAGCTCACTTTGGGAAAAATTTAGTTTATGGTTTAAATGATAATAGCTCTTCCCCAAACCTAAACTGCTCTTGTAAAACTAATGAAAGACAATCAAGTAAGGAGGATGAGAGGGGCTTGAGCTCTAAGTAATTACCAGTCATTTTTCCAGAGTTAATAATATTTGCAACTTCCCCAATCACTCTTACAGATAACATTACTTTTATAGAACCTAAGATTGGCCTTTTGAGAAGACTTTTCAGGTTTTTGCATTTCTGACAACCAGATGATCCCACCTGGACCTACCAACCAGTCCTATCATCCCCACCCAGGAACTGACTCAGCACAAGAAGACAGCTTCAATTCCCTATAATTTCATCTGTGACCCAAAAATTCAGCATGCCTCCTACCTTAGCCCCCTGCCCTCCAAACTATCTTTGAAAAACTCCTAACCTCCCAGCCTTCAGAAAGATTGATTTGAGTAATAACTCTGTCTCCTGTGTGGCATGGCTGACCTCGCATCAATTAAACTCTTTCTTTACTGCAGTGCCATGGTCTTGGTGAGTTGATTTTGTTTGTGCAGTGGACAGAAAGAACCTATTGGGTGGGTGGTTACACAGAGGTGGGAGCAGGGAGTGACTTGGCCAGATTTGCATTTCAGAAATACCGCTGACAGCAATGTGGAGAATGCATTTGAGAGGGGATAATCAATGCCTGTGGGTGAGTTGCATCATAAAGCACTCAACTCTCTGGTAGCATAAAGCAGCAACAATTTTCTTATGTCCGTGCATAAGATGGACCCATGGAAGTGGGTCAGGAATTCAGATAAGGCAGAGTGGGCATGGTTTGTCCTATCTGTCCCCCATAGGTGGTTGGAGATGGAGATAAGGGTGGTTTGGGTATATGCCTACAAAAATAAAACAGTTGGAATAGGTAATAGATTTGCTGTGAAGGGGCATGGAGGGAGATTAAGAGATTGCTGGTTTGCATGGATGGATGATTGGTGGTAACATTCATTAGGATGTAGAACACTAGAGAACAGGGTTTTAGTAGGAATGGAGGATGGTTATCAAGAGTTTGGTTTTGGGTAAATTTTAGCTATCCAAGTTGGCAGAGAATGATAGCTAAATGCCTGACCCCCTGGGTTTTGAGCTTGTAGATTGTGGGAATTTAAATATAGCATTGTGGTTCATTTACATTAAGATGAAAACTGCAGTTATGAGTGTGAATATGATTGACCGAGAAAGTAGAGTAGGATGAGAAGCCAAGAGATTCATGGGCCTATTACTGGGAAAATCCAGTATTTAGTAGATGGGTAAATAATGAGCCTAGGAAGGTATGTCCAGAGTGTCAGGAGGAAAACCAGGTTAGCATAAATCACAGATGCCAAAATAAGAGAGGCTTACTCAAAGGAGGACGTGGTCAACTGTGCTGCCATTTTATAAAACTACAAAGAAGATGACCTTTGAAACAAGGAAAGCTAGGCTTACCAGTGTTGTTCCATTGGCCTGCTGGATGCAAGTGAGATTGCAGATGGCAGAGGAGTGCATGTGAGGGCAGGAGCTGGAGGCACTGAGTATGAATACTCAGGAGAAATATGGTGCAAAGGGAAAGAGAGAGTAGGCTGGCAGAAAAGGAGAATCAAGGGATTTTATTCTAGATGTTTGTTGTCTAAAAATTCAACACGAAACTTCATTTAAAAGCTATTTTAAAATTTTGGGAAAATATATTGCAAATATTAGAGAGAAACAAGACAATGATAAAATGATAGTTGAGAAGGGAGGGAGAGAAGAAGGAGGAGAGGAAGGAGAAGGAGAGAGAAAGATGGGCCTTATATAGAAAGGAGCAGCTGCTGCAAAATTAAAGAGGGAGGGAGGACTGGATGGGATTGAAGGCAGTGTGAGTGACAGCAGGCTCTGGAGACCTTGCCTTGAACACTCTCTTGGGCACTGAAGGCAGTGATACTCACTCATTACTGATGGTACAGCCACCTGCCCCCACTGAAAATGTCAGATCCTTTAGGTGTGGCCTCAATGTCCCATTGTCATGATCCCTCACCTCTGGTAGTTGACCAGTCATGTGCTGCTGTGGCCAAATATTTGGAAATATTTGTTAGGCAGAGAATGATTCACCTGGCAAATCCAGTCTGAGCAAGAATAAACTTTGATTAATAATGCTTTAACTAGATGCGGCAAACTCTGAAAGGAGCCTTTAGAGAAGCAGATGCTGGGTCCATGTGCTAAACAGGGAAACTGGTTTGATCTTTATCTGAAAGTAATGCATCTGAAATATCATTTTGCAAGCAGTATGGAGGATTGATCAGCTGGCCATGGCATCCTAAACCTGAGACAATATAGAATATGAAAGAGGAATATATGATATAAACAGGAAAGCTGTGAGGCCTTGAAATTAGGAGATGAGAATCATCATTGAGCAAGTATTATTTGTAAAGAAGTAGAATAGATTTTATATATATTTATATATATATTTATATATATATTTATATATATATATTTATATATATATTTATATATATTTATATATATATTTATATATATTTATATATATATTTATATATATTTATATATATATTTATATATATATTTATATATATATATTTATATATATTTATATATATATTTATATATATTTATATATATATTTATATATATATTTATATATATATATTTATATATATATTTATATATATATTTATATATATTTATATATATATTTATATATATATTTATATATATATTTATATATATATTTATATATATATTTATATATATATATTTATATATATATTTATATATATATATTTATATATATTTATATATATATTTATATATATATTTATATATATATATTTATATATATATACATTTATATATATATTTATATAAAATCATGTGGAGGGTGAGTAAAATGAGAGAGTTTGGATGAGCTCATTGATCTGGCGAACACATAGGTGCGTAACCTTCACAGTGATGGGGAATATAAGTAAGGCGGTAGGTTTGGAGGGGGAAGGATGAAAGGACTTAAGTTTTAGGTGTGTTGGGTGTGATCCCCTTGAAGTCTTCCATGATGGACTGGGGCAGTTTGGTCTGTGGATCTAGGGCTTTGTGGTAAGATCTGGGCTAGAGGTACATCAAGGGTTATGGACAGTGGGTGTGTTCATTTCTTATTACTACTGTAAAAAGTTACCACAACATTAGCGGCTTAAAAACAAGACACATTCATTCTCTTGCAGCTCTGGAGGTGGAAGTCCACAATGGGTTTCATTAGGCTAACGTCAACATGTTAGCAATATTGGGTTCCTTCTGGAAGCCATAGGAGACAATCAATTTCCTTCCCTTTCCCAGCTTCTAGAGGGTGCCCGTGTGCCTTGGCTCATGGTGCCCCATCACTGTGTCTCCCATTCTATTGCCAAGTGTCCTTCTCCAGCCACTCTGACCCTCTTACTTCTCTCCTATAAGTACGTCTGTGATGACATTAATACTCTCCCAACCTCAAGGTTCTTATCTTGATCTGCAAAATTTTCTTCTACCATGTAAACTAACATATTACCAGGTGCTAAAAATTAGGATGAGGACACCTTTGGAGACCATTATTTTGCTTGGGATTCAGCACTACAAGATGTGCATTTTATGCCTGATACACTGTAACCCTGAGTGACCCTTATTTTCAATTAGCCTCCAGTTTTTCATACCCTGACCGCAGTGTATGTAAGATCAATAAATAGCTGTTGTCATGAATGCCACCTGTCGAGAGTTGAATCTAATATTCAAGTGAAACAGATCACATGATAAAAGATAGTTTCTTGAAGCCAGCACTTGGCATCAAATTGAGGAAAATGGATGTGATGACACAGAGCCTCTGAGGCTATGTCCCTATTTGCTGGTTATTTTCTGCCATCAACTCTGAGGAGTTGGGTGCACATTTGCCTGTGAAGAGCCTCGTGTGACAACTTGCACCCTTTCCTGTTCTTCTAAGTAGAAAATGTCTCCATGTCCAAATGCACATGTCATCTTATCCTCAATGAAAAGAAAAGATAAGCATGCTGGAGGCCCAGCCACAAGCCAAGCATGGAGGCAACGTGGCAAGAGAGGACACACTGACCATCCTGGGGTGGACACGTGCAGAGATGGGTGTGGACATGTGCAGCCCTTATTCTGTTTCTGGAGACACATTGAGATTCTTTCTCCTGGTCCCTTTCGACCCTCTAAAAAAGCAGAGCCATATCAGGAAGAATTTTTTTTTTAAAAAAAGACCCACTACTACTTTATTTTATTTTTATTTCAGTAGTTTTTGGGGAACAGGTGGTGTTTGGTTGCATGGATAAGTTCTTTACTGTGATTTCTGAGATTTTGGTGCACCCGTCATGTGAGCAGTGTAACCTGTACCCAGTGTGTAGTCTTTTACCCCTCACCCACTTCCCACCCTTTCCCCTGAGTCCCTAAAGTCCTTTATATCATTTTTATGCCTTTGCTAGAAAAGACATTTTTGATGCAATTTCTTTTAGATTTTTACCAAAATCATATTCCTAACAATTTGAATTCTTACTCATTTGGGAAGTGCGATAGGCAGATAATGGGCCCTAAAGATGTCCGTATCATCATGTCTGGAAGCTGTGAATATGTGACCTTGCATGGTAAAGGACTTTGGGGATGTGATTAAGGTAGGAGCCTGGAGATGGGGAGAGGATCCTGGCTTATCCAGGTGGGCCCAATCCAATTATCAGTGTCCTTAAAAGAGGAGAATATTTCCTGGCTGTGGTCAGAAAGAGATGTAACTTTGAAAGAACAGTGAAGGAGATGCAACATTGCTGGCTTTGAAGACAAAGGACCAGGCCATGAGCCAAGGAATGCTGGGGCCTCTGGCTGCAGGAAATGGATTCTCCCCTAGAGCCTTGGGAAAGTACGAAGACCTGTTGAACCTTGATTTTAGCCCAGTGGGAGCCTTGTCAGACACCTAATCTACAAAACTGTAAAATAATAAATGTGTGTGGTTTTAAGCACTAAGTTGGTGGTAACGTGTTACAGTATCAATAGAGAAGATATGCTGGATGAACAGCTCCGCCCATCCCTGCTCTGGGTGGGGCCTCTGACCACCTTCCTG
Source organism: Pongo pygmaeus (assembly GCF_028885625.2). Taxonomy (NCBI): domain Eukaryota; kingdom Metazoa; phylum Chordata; class Mammalia; order Primates; family Hominidae; genus Pongo; species Pongo pygmaeus. Next base: position 80,219,988 of record NC_072386.2, read on the forward strand.
AAGTCCATGCCCGAGTTCTAGCAGTGAAGCCTGAGTTCAGCTTTACCTTAGCATTTCTCAGTCCTATTTCTCAACACTTAGGACTCTTGGTGAGGCGTCACCTCTCATCTTAATAGCTCTCCATCCTGATTCTCTATTTGAGTGCTTTCTTTTCGTTTCACTAAAACGCTCTCTGAGAGAAATATACTTCCATGCTTTCACTCCATTACCCAGCGTTCGTCTCCTCTGCCTTGTGGACCTCCCAACTAAAGGACATGTTCAGCAGGGCAGGGCCGTAGGGGAGGGGGTCCTGGTCCAATAGGAATGCAGGCCACGTCTTGGTGGGCAGAGATCCCACCTGTGTGCAGCACTGTAGGGGAGGTGGCAGGGAAGTGGTCTTCTGGCTATGGCTGACATGCACAGGGTTGGCGGAGGGCCCTACCCCGCCACCACGTGCAGGTTCACTCACTGTGAAATGGTGGAGAACGCCAGCTCACCTAGGCTAGCTGAGGTTTTCCATTCCAGGAGCCCTCCTTCCAGCTCCAGCCAGTCTCCTGTGGGCAAGGGCAGCCCCCTGACCCCCAGCCACCCTCTTCACTCACAGTTCCTTAAGCAGGGCCCTCCCACAGCCCACCCCCGGACCATGCCTGGTTAGGGGACCTGGGACCCCATGCACATCCATGGTTTTCCTGTGCTTTTTCCTTTGAGTCATGCACAACCCATCACAACCATCTGCACGCTTCCCCTTCGGATTTCACAGCCATTCCTCCTTTCCTCTTCCCACCTGGTCAGGATGGCCACACTCCCCTAGGTGGGATTTATAACCAGAATGCAGCAGAGCATGTTCAAATTCATTACATTTAAAAAATTTTCCCTGAAAACTACCAAAGTGATGAAAGAGTCTGCAGTTTCATCTTTGCCGCCCCCATCCCTCTCTTCTGATGTTGATCTAGGGTGTTCCTGAATCCAAAATTAGATGGGGAGAGATAGGAGTTTCAACCACACTAAACAAACTTAGCTAAAATCTTGAAGTGAGAAACTTGCAGCATTCAGTGCATACGGAGGGAATAAACTAACTTACTCTGTCATCTTGCCAGCTTTTTATCACTCCTCTGTCAAAATACTGCAATTATTGCCAGAGTAGAATGAAATAAAACTGAAAATCTCATGAGAAAACTCTGTAACAAGAAATTATTTTCATGGTGCTATTATTCATGTTAACTAATAAAATGACTCTAAATTACTTAAAAAATAAAATATTCTCTGCAATATATGACAACCTTTTGCTAGAACCAAGTAGATACCCAGAATCTATCCAGGCCCTGTACTGCATTCTGCCCAGCAAAGTAAATGGATGTGACAATTTTTAGAATTTATTTCTATTCCATCTAGTTTTATTGCCAAATGGATGTACAGTAGCTCTTTCTCTCTCTTTCCATCTCTCTCTCTCTCTCTCTCTCTCTATATATATATATATAAATAATACATTCATAAGTCGTAGTCACATAAAAAAAGCAAAAGGACACTCAATCATACAATATCATCCGTAAAGATGTGTGACTTCCAACAGGATATCTTTAATACCTAGAAGATTTTTTTTAGCAATTATTATTCCACATTATAAGCTTATTTGTGTCACCGAAGTTTTAAAAAATAAAAATGAGATCTCTGTGGAAATCATGTTTGAAAACTGTGCTGAAATTGGTATTGGAATTTCTAAATTCCTGTCATGAGAAAGAGGTAAAGTCAATTATTATTAAGTTTATTTATAATTAAATAAATAAGGTTTATTTATTAAGGTTATTTAATATTAAGGTTATTATTTATTTATTTATTAGGTTAGGATTATTAAGGTTAGGATTATTAAGGTTAGGATGATGCAAAGATGAGCAGCCTGGAGTAGAGAATTTGTGCTGTAAAGTGAAAGCTGGAACATTTGATTGGAGTAATTTTACAGAACCCAGGCTTTTTTTTCTGTGAAAACGGAAAGGCATTAGAGGTAGTTTGGAAAATAATGTGACATAATTATTGTGAAGGTTTAGGAACATTAAATTGACTATCTCGAGCATGATAAAATAGTTAGTTGCTCTTTCTGTCAATGTTTGTTTGGAAAATGTGGTTTACTCATTAGAGTAACCAACAATGGAAAGGTATGGAGAGATTCTAAAAGAAGCCTTTACTGAACTATGCCTAAAACAATTTTAGTACCACAATCAGCTAGGCAAACAGTCCCATCTTTGCTGATTAATAGTCTCATGACCTTGGGAAAATTAATTAACCTCTCTGAATCAATCTAGAATCGCCCCTGGCACATAGCAGACTTTCAATAAATTGAACTCCTTTCCCCCATCTTCTTCATGAATTCATAGAAATTTTCCATTCACTTAGAGTATTAGGCAACTCTATCTGTGTCAAAGATGGCAAACCGTCTTTAACTCACAAGGCAGCTTCACTGTGAACCAGTTCATAATGGACCGAGATGGCAAAAATGATGTGCTAGAAACATCATTTTTATCTGCTATCCATATTTACTCAAGGAGAGAAGATGGGTTTGCTTTACCTATGCTTTCAGTGCATTTAGCCTTAACAGTGCTTCCTGTAGCTCCTTCCTGTAGCATTGATGAAGTGTCTCTGAATACCTGGACCCCTGTGTACTCAGCATGACTCACAATGTTGCGCATAGATCATGTTCATTGTAGCAGTAAAACAATACAACGACTGTAGGAAAGAAATGTAGAGACCCACAGAAAGGTTAAGCAATTTGACATTAGGATTTTTTTTCACCAAATTACTTTTTCCTGATTCCTGTGAAAACATCTCCTTTTAATTCATATGGCTGAAAAAAAGTTTCTCAAATGGATTGAGTTTTATGTTAGCAATGTTAAATTTTTTCATGGTAAAAAATATATTCATTTTTAATTTTAGAAAAAAGGAAGTATAAAGGAATGTTTAATTCAGTGAATAGTTGTAGGTTACCCAGTACGTGCTAAGGCCTATGTCCAAGACCCGTGCTCTTTCTGCCCCTCTCTAGACACAGTGGATGGTAGGTGAAGATGGTGGTTGCTTTACCAGGTAGAAGGGTTTGTTAGGCCAAGTACAAGCTTCCAGAAGTGCAGAGGGAAGTTGCGGAGGTTGGATGGTGACTGTTCTAAGGGCTGATACCTGAGTCTAGCTGAAGTTCAGCCAGATGTGACATTGGCTTAGGGTAGGTGTTCCAGAAAGAAGGACCTACATCATCCATCTTCTAGAGATGTGAAACATGGCAATAATTCATGGAAACACACTGTCTATTTTCATAGACACATAAGGCAGTGAGACTACGGGGCAAATACACCATCAGAAGCCAGGACCTATAATACAGCCTTAGTTGACACAGTATGGACTTTAGCTATTAATGGATTTTAAGCAAGATTGAGAGTTGAATTTTAGATTGGTTACTCTTTAGGCAAAGAGGATTAGGTTTTAGGCTGGGCAAGACTGGATTTAGAGGTCTGGGCAAGGGTCTGGACTAGCACCCTAGTACTTGGCCTAACAAACCCTTCTACCTGGTAAAGCAACCACCATCTTCACCTACCATCCACTGTGTCTAGAGAGGGGCAGAAAGAGCACGGGTCTTGGACATAGGCCTTAGCACGTACTGGGTAACCTACAACTATTCACTGAATTAAACATTCCTTTATACTTCCTTTTTTCTAAAATTAAAAATGAATATATTTTTTACCATGAAAAAATTTAACATTGCTAACATAAAACTCAATCCATTTGAGAAACTTTTTTTCAGCCATATGAATTAAAAGGAGATGTTTTTACAGGAATCAGGAAAAAATGATTTGGTGAAATAAAATCCTAATGTCAAATTGCTAAACGGTAGATAGAAAAGGAAGAGATAGCTTCAAGAAGCCCTTGGAAGAATGATTTACAGGATTTAGTGATTGACTAGTGATGTGGAGGGTGTGGTAGTGAGGAAGAAGCTGGAGTTCAGAGATTGGGTGGGTGACACACTCTGAGTTCAGTTTTGGACACGGAAATGGTGAGGTGCCAATGGTGAAGTCTCAGAAGCAGCCTGCTTTGATGCTCTGCCCTCGAATGGGTGGTCTCAGTGGTTGTTTACTTTTGTTGATGTTGCTTTAGTTTGAGTGTCTAGAGCTATATATGTTCAAATGTTAAAATTTTCTTCCACTCAATCCTAGTTCCCATGTGTAATGATTAATTTTATGTGTCAACTTGGCTGGGCAGCAGTGCCCAGACATTTTGATCAAACACTATTTTGGATGTTTCTGTGTTGGTTCAGAATTTGCTAACTTGATGTCCATGGAAATTTTATAGAACACAACTATTTCAGATAGTAAGAATCAAGAGTACTGTATTTATTTAGTGATTTACTTATGGTCATATATTTAAAAGTTTTCCCTGTAACAAAGCAAACATCTTTGTACATTTATTATTGCACAGTTGAGCAAATATTTCTGTTGGTTAAATTCCCAGGAGTGGAACTACTTGGTCAAAGTATGTGTGGATATTGAACTGTCATGAATGTTGAGAAATGACTGTCCAATGAGGTTGTACTTCATTGTTTGACAAATTCCCGAGGAAACTCGGGCCTTGAGTTCCAGCCACACTGTGTTCACTGGGCCATGGCCACGCCTGGGAAATCTCTCCACACTCTCCTTTAGTTTGATGGCGACTCATTTGTGTTGCAGTTCACATTTCACAGTGAGTTGACAAATATTACCATAACACTTACACCTCCGTGACAAAAGAAGAGAAATAACGATGCCTCCTGGTGCACTTAGGGAATGAAGTCACAAAGTGATGGACGTCAACCCTGGCCTCCTGCCATACTCTCTCATAATAAGAGTTCAATTTTTCAACACTTGTGGGAAAATAATGAAAGAAAATACAGAAGTTAACATTTCTTACACAATAGTTCATGTTTAATGTGTTCCTCAGAGACTGTGAGCAGCCTATGTGACCAGAGGAGAGGGTCATCCTCCACTGGCATTTATCAAATACTCTTAGTGGTTCAAGTGGAAACAAAGTTCTGGTGAACCATGTGCTTATGCCAGCAGGCCCCACATTCGCTTCCTTCAGCGTTGTGTTTCTTTGCCTCAGCTCTCCGTCCTGCCACCATGGCCTATACTTGATGCCACACAGAGTCCATTCCAGACACCGTCCTTTCCTCCTTGAGGGCAGAATGCCTCAGTGCCGAAAGCACAGGGCTTGTATTTCAGTCATTCATCAAATATGGAGAACCCAACGTTGAAGGAAGAAAAAAAGCCTTGGTTGATATTGGTTGATAACCTGCTGTGTGTACAAAACAAAGTGGGGCTTGGGCTGGAACAGGGTGGGCCAGTTAGGAGATTTCTAGAACCTAGAAGTTGAACTTGGTTTCAGAGACAAAGCAAGTGGTTGCGGCAGTTCCTGGTGTGGGAAAAGTGAGGGAGACATAATCAGCAGGTAATGGAAATCTGTGTGTATGGTCTGGATTTCAGAGAGAGAATTTACGTGTCTGGAAAGCCAGACCTTAGCTCTGGAGGAAGTGGGTAACTAGAAAGAAGAGGTAAGCAACTCATCTACTTGAATAGTAACTGCTAGCATTTGTTGCCAGCACAGTGCAAAGCTATTCATGACCACAGATAGGCAGGAGCTTCATTACAAGGAAAGAAACATAACAACTTATTATCGCAATTAGGATTCAGCATCGGACTGGGACAAATGGAAGGCATAGGCACCATCTCCATCACTTTCTCAAGGGACATGCCAGTTCTCTAATCAAGGGGTGTGTTGAACAAGGAGGTGAAATAAACAGGCCCCTGACTTAGAGAGCAACAGTGACAAGGGCTCCACCAAGTCACGTTGTCTTTATTTCTTCAAAATGCCAATAACAATTCTCAGCCAAACTCCCACTCAGTTCAGAGGGACTGATGAGCAACACCTGGGAAAAACAAATGACAACTCAAAAACAACGTTATCACCTAACACGGGCAGAACTCCCACAAAGCTGCTACATAAAAATAATGATTCTATTTTTTTTTTAGACAGAGTCTCACTCTGTCACCCAGTCTGGAGTGCAGTGGCACGATCTCAGCTCACTACAACCTCCGCCTCCAGGGTTCAAGCAATTCTCCTGTCTCTGCCTCCCGAGTAGCTGGAATTACAGGCATGCACCACCATCCCCATCTAATTTTCTTTGTATTTTTAGTAGAGATGGGGTTTCACCACGTTGGCCAGGCTGGTCTTGAACTCCTGATCTCAGATGATCCACCCACCTCAGCCTCCCAAAGTGCTGGGATTATAGGTGTGAGCCACCACACCCAGACAAAAATGATGATTCTTGAACACAAAAGGTTACAGAAAATGGTTTTCCACTGTGCTCAGCCAGTTCTGATGCTCACCAGCAAATACTTGGTTCAGTTAGGAGGAGGAATGATTAGGTATAGGAAGAAAAGCCTTTCTAGCCTTCAAATTAAAAATTAAGACCTGCATTTCTGAAAAAAGAAAATTCTCTTTTCCCAATTTATAAACACAAATCAGTATATAGTTTATAGGTATGCATGTATAAATCCATATATATATTTATCTGTTTATTGTCAAGAGTTGTCTGGTCAACTCCATGAGCAGGGAAGGGGAGGAAGCCCACGTGTGTGGAGGCCCAGACCAGGTGCACCCTCTGTGGGCTGTTAAATCAAGTGTGGTAAGCTGAATAATAAGCCCCTGAAGATGCCCAGGTCCTCATCCCTGGAACATATGACCCTTACCTTACATGGTAAAAGAAATTTGCAGATGTGATGAAATTAAGGATTTTGAAAACATGCTGGGGAGATTATCCTGGTGGAACCTAAATGTAATCAAGAGTGTCCTTATCAGAGAGAGGCAAAGGGAACTTTGCCTACAGAACTAAGAGACAAGCAAGAGGTTGGGGTGAGGCAAAGAATGGGCCACCAGCAGAGGAATACAAATGGCTTCCAGGGGCTGGAAAAGGCAAGGAAACCATTCTCCCATAGAATGAGATGAGCCAGCCATGAGAACATTTTTTTTATTTTAGTACAGTGAGACTTCTGGTTTACAGGTCTGTAGGAGAACAGATTTGGTTGTTCAAAGCCACTGATTTTGTTTGTTGCAACAATCATAGAAAACTAATAGACCAGGGAAACAATAGAAGTTCTCCTCCCCCAAAATATGAATTCTTTCCAATAGCAGATAGTATTCAGGATATCCAAGACTAGCATTAATCTTCGAAGACTTACTTTTATCATTAAAATCCTTCATCCAAGGGGATGGTAATTCACAATGCAGAGATTTTGTAACCCTCTAGGCACCTGGGACTTGGCTTCTCCCATCTTAGGTGAGTGTCCTTAGGCTTAATCCCAAACTCTTCACTTACCTGTGTGAGATCAATCCTTGCTGCCATACTGAATAGTACCAGGCATAGAACTAGAAGTCCAGGCAACGAAACTCGCTAATAAGATGACAAACCTCATAGGGTGCCTAATTCAGCCCACAGCAATGCTTGAAAGAGTGGCTTTGTGGAGCTGCCACAGGGGCTGTGGCTGAGAACATCTTCAGGCTGAGCTGACCTCCAGCCTGAGCTAGGCCCAGAAATGCTGAGCTGCTGCCTGGCCCCAGCTGCAGACACGAAGCCTTTTCCTCACCCACCAGCACCGTTCTCTTGTGCTTTCATTTCCTTTCACAACAGAAATCACATGGTTGATAATTTTCCCATAAGGAGATACTGCTCCTAATGTGTGCGTGTTGAAAACTAAATTCCCTTTCTATTCTGACAAATTCCAGAAAAAACTCTCGGTTCCTATGACTGCTCTAGGGTGAGAAGATGGGGAGTTTTAAAAGAACCTGCCTTCAAAATCATTTGAGCCTTCTTGTTGAACTAACATGCTTATATAGTCCAGCCTTCATCATAGACCCTAGGAGAGGATCCAACACCAGGTAAATCCTCAGGAGAACACCTTATCTAGTTCCAGCCCTCAGGAGGAACATGGTCAGTTCTTAAGATCAAATAGAGAACTCAATAATATACAATTCCTTGCAGGCACACAGAAACTCAGAGTGTCTTATAGAGTTCCCTACTGGGGCATTTTCCTTGTATTTTGCCTGAATCCTTCATAACACAATTTATGTTTGAATAGTATAGTATGGTATTAATTTGCTGTATAATTATCTCAGCTATAGGAAATAAGGCATTCTTTTCTAATTCACGAATCTTGGCTGTGGCTGGGTTTCAAACTATCTCTCAATGTGTATGTGTATGAGAGTCTATCTACCTACCCATCTATTGTTTATCTATGTCTATCGAATCTTTCATCCATCTACCTACCTACTTATCCATTATCTATCTATCTATCTATCTATCTATCTATCTATCCATTATCTATCTATTATCGAACCAATCTATTCTCTATCCATCCATCTATTTAATCTACCCATTATCTATCTATTCATCATTTATCTGATCTATCCATTATTTATTTATTCATCATCCATTTAATCTATCCATTATCTATTATCTCTCTATCTATCTATGTATCTGTGTATCTATCTATCTAATCTATTCATTATCTATCTACCTGTCTATCCGTCTGCCCCCGGCCTCCACCCTGGCTGTAGAGCCTACATGTGGATAGATGCTATCATCTGACTTAAGGATGGCCAGGCTTAGTGTGGTCCCATGATGACACGCTTGCTCCTTTGTTTCAGGAGTCAATTAATGAATTTTAGAAGGACTTACCTCCTAAATGGGAGGATTTAGTTTCATTTGATGATACACTTTGTGCCTATTTCAGGTTAACTTACGCCCGGATTTATTGTTTAACTTTCATTACTAGAATTTATTAGTCTTTTCTTGAATATGGCCATGGCTTTTTGCTTTTTTTCCTTTCCTTTTAAAGTATACATTTTTAAAATTTTAGAATCACACGCTAATAGAGAAATGCATAATCCATAAAGAGCATTTTAATAAAATTAATAACCTTGTTACTTCAACCTAGGTCAAGAAAGAAAAAATCGTGAAGCCCTTACCAGAAGCACTGACATTGCTTTTTGTTTTTGTTTTGTTTTGTTTTGTTTTTTGAGATGGAGTCTCATTGTGTTGCCCAAGCTAGAGTGCAGTGGCGTGGTCTCAGCTCACTGCAACCTGCACCTCCTGGGTTCAAGCAATTCTCCTGCCTCAGCCTCCCGAGTAGCTGGGATTACAGCACCTGCTACCATGCCTGGCTAATTTTTTGTATTTTTAGTAGAAACAGGGTTTCACCATGTTAGTCAGGCTGGTCTCGAACTCCTGACCTCGTGATCTGCCTGCCTCAGCCTCCCAAAGTGCTGGGATTACAGGCGTGAGCCACCACGCCAAGCCTCAGCACTGGCATTGTTAGTCACACACCCTTCTTTCTGCCTTCAAAGATAACCACTGTCCTCTCTTTTGTATCAGTCACTTTTGTGCTTTTATTTTTAGGTGTTTCATCTAAGTACTGCTAAGCTCGAGAGTTTACTTTTGCTTGTGTTTGGACTTCATATAAGTGGAATCAAATCATGTGCATTCTTCTTCTTCTTCTTTTTTTTTATTTTGAAGAAATTGGTTGCTTTTACTCAAGATTCATCCAGGCAGCTGTGCAGTGAATGCTGTAAGGGCATTAGTTTTTATTGCTGGAGAGTCCTTCATAGTAAACACATATGACAAGATAGCTATTCATTCTAATGCTGATGTCCATTTGTGCTGTTTCCACCTCAGAACTATTAAGGATGATGCATATATATATATATATACTTGAATGTGTCTTTTGGACCTTATGTGCTCCATTTCTGTGGGGTACATATGTAAAGGTGGAATGACAGGGTCTTCAGATGTGTGTATTTTCAATATTTCTAGATAATGTTGGAGAGTTTCCCCAAAGTAATTGTTACAATTGAAACTCCCACCAGTAAGTAGTGTACAAGAGTTCTAGTTGTTTCACATCTTTACCAAAACCTAGCATTATTAGTTTTTTAAGTTTTACCCATTTTCTGTGTATATAGTGGTATCTTACTGTGGTTTTAATTTGCAATTCCCTAATGACAAATGAATTTAAGTATCTTTCAAGTACCTTATTTTTAAATTGTTTATTTTACTTTTGCAACTGACATCCAATAAAATGGACTTTTGTTTCTAATGTGTGTATCAACTTGTGCAACCCCCTTCATAATTAAGATACAGAATAGTCCCATGATGCCAAAATAGTCAGTCAGATTACTCCTTTGGGGTCATATCTTCCCCTCACTTCTAACCCCTGGCGGCCACTGATTTATTTTCTGTCAGTATAATTTTGTCTTTTCCACAATGTCCTATATTTAACCATCGGCAATGTATTGCTTTTCTGTCTGCATTCAAGTTCTTTCTTGTCTTTAGTTTCCAGCAGTTTGAACATAATGTGTCTGAAATGGAAGTATTTCAAATTTGCTGAGCTGAATTCCTTAAGTGTGTGTCTTTTAGCCAAGTGCTCACTATCGCCCATTTCTTAACCTGTGCATTGTCTTGACCAAGCTTTAGTAAGGCTTTTTTCTTTCCTACAGGCCCAGGAACTCTTCTTGCACTCAAGCCTGAGCAAGCACAAAAAAGTGTGGTGTGACATCCCCACCCCATTAGTTTCTCTTGGGAATCAGCTGACTACAGTGAGACTCTTCTCTTGTCAGATTCAACTTTCCCTGCAAAGATGCTGCTTATCTCTACCCACATACTCCTTTACCTATGAAAGAAGAATTTTTTTCCCACAGGATTTTGAGATATCACAGATTTTTGAGCTTGGAGTGTTCTTCCTATTGAACTAGTCTTACTTTCTAATTAAAGCCTCCCCTTATGTAAGTCCAGCTTGCTTTTATTTGACGCTTTTGACAAATTTTTTGGGGGGGAGTTCAGTTACTAGTTCTTCAAATTTTAATTTTCTACATTGCATTCTTTCTCCTCTGCTGTTGTACTCCTTCTCCTCTCCTTTGCCCTGGCTTGTTTCTTACACTTAAGTCTTACTTTTAGGTTTCTGACAGCCTCAAGAGAAGCAATGGGAATGTGAATCTCATTGCCTAAAAATATTTGGACAGTTCTATCAAAATACTTTGCATCAAAAACATTGCAAAATTAAAGGTTATAGAGACATATATTCTTTCAATCTTATATAGATACATAGGTAGATGCGAGAACTTGGAGGCAACACAGCTTGACATGAATGTTAAACCTCTTGGTATTTCCACATAGATATCTAAGAATCTGTTTAGTTCTCTCTTTAAATTTTTTCTCTTTCTTTTGCACAATTGGTTAATTTCTATCTTCACATGTATTGACTCTTTCCTCTCCCATCTTCATCTGCTGCTGTTGAGCCTGTCCAGTAAATTTTTAATTTTGATATTATTTTTCAACTTTAAAATTTTCATTTTTTTATTATATTTTCTATTTTTTCCTGTTATTTTCTAACTTTCTATTCATTTCAATAGTATTTGCCCTTACACCTTGAAGCATATTTATGACAGTTGTTTGAAGTTCAGTTTTCAAGTGTTTGCAGTGTTCTTGGGATAAGTCCCACTCTTGGACCACCCGACTAGTTGACAGTCTGGAGCAGCATTGTACCTTGTAGCTCAGTTCTCAAACTCAGGGGTGAGACCAATATTTTATATGTGGTATTATGGGATCACTCTCTCAATCTCCCTTCTCTCTGTGACCTATCTGACAGTTCCTGTTTCTGGGAACCTTCTTTCCCTGTTTTCTCACCAGAAGTTTTGGGTTTTATTTTTCTCATTCTTCCATACAATTGCTGTGACTGTCTGTACTCTGGGTCAAGCAATTAGAGGACCAAGAGAGAAAAATGAGCAACAGGGCCTTGTCTCATATTCTTGAGATCTTAAGTCTCCAGTTGCAGGAAAAATTTATCCTCCCTTAAAGTTTTAGGGACATGCCTGGCTACCCTTGCTGTTGTCATGCTGCTACAGCAGCTATGGTATTGCCTGAGAGTGGGGTTGGGAGGCAGAAGAGAAAGGAACAAAGGCAAAAAAAACCCTGAAGGATTTTTTCACTCTCTGACCATTAGGTGTCCCCTCTCCCACTCCTTAGACAAAAAAGAGAGGGCTTCTCATGGAGCTCATCTGCACACATCCAATCCATACTATTGGCATTCTGTCTGTCTCTGAGTCCAGATCATGTTATCTTGGAAGAAAAGAAAATGATAAAAATACCCCTCAGTTTGATGATGTTTTTAACCTCGCTTTCCTTCCTCAATTAACCTGTGACCATTTATTTTTCAGAGTTTTCAAATAGCTGTCCTATGCATTCTGTCTAGGATGGAAGTGATACATCCTGGACAGAATGCATAAGACAGCTATCTGAAAACTCTACATGAGAGAGACAGGGTAGATTGTGGTTTTTCCATGTTTCCTGGAATTGCCACCAGACTTCGTTATTTGTAAAGTATTTGTTCAAGGCTTTTGAGTATTTTTTTCTATCAGATAATATTTCTCACTCAGTTTTTCCTTTTCACTTAAAAATAGCTCCAAAATTAGGTGAGTCACTTTAACTTCTAAGGGTGCTTTTGAATCCCATATTTCTCAAACAGAGTCAGATTAACATTGGCAGGATTTTTTCCTTCTACTCTGGATTCTTTTCCACTTTTAAATAAATTATTTTCAACACATATGTTATTTTCAAAAAATAAAAATTAGATATTCTCTAACATTAAAACAGAAAAATGAGTCCCCTAGAGGGAGACTTGAGATAATAGCACCAGGAGACCAATACTGACTTGTTTGCTATACTTAATCCCTACTTGTAGGTTTCTGACAGCCCCAAGGGAGGCAATGGGAATGTGAATCTCATTGACTAGAGATATTTCTACCATATTAGTCAGGCTGGTCTTGAACTCATGACCTCATAATCCACCCGCCTCAGACTCCTAAAGTGCTGGGATTACATGCATGTAATATCTGAATATTTGTCATCAAAACATTGTGAAATTAAAGTTTGTACACCCTTGTACATTTTTCCAATCTTACACAATTACATACATAGATGGAAAAACCTGTAGACAATACAGTTTGAAAAAAATCTTTTAAAATAGCTCTGACCTTCAATAGGAAGGTAATGTATATTGTAATGCCCTTTAATGTTATTGAGAAGTGAAGTGGATTATTATTTACTTCTCTAATATTTGTTTCTGAGTTTGTTATTCTTAGCAAGTGTTAGACATATTAACAAATGTACATATTTCTTATTCAATATCTTCTCCAGTGGATTCAATAATATCTTTTCTGTATTATTGTTCCATGGAAACTCTAAAAATTGCAGTGGCTTCACTTCTTATTTGAAGGATATTAGAATCTTATAAGCATCATTTTTTGTGTGGGTAGTACTCATCATAAACTTCCTTTATTTGGAATTACATGTGTGATCAAGTCCATTAACTGTGGTAATACCTCAAGATATTAAATATGTAGTGAGGGGTATTATTTTTAGTTATCAGTATTCTTATGTCTAAATACGTACAGTTTTTATAGCAGTACATATCATATAATTACAGTTTATTGGTTATGATGTCAATACTCTCTTATTTACTTTAGAGTATTTTAATTCAGGCCAAAATTGCAGATCTTTTCCTTCCTAATCTGCTTAAAGTGGACATAACAATTATGATGTATGATAGAATTCTCCACCTGGCAACTGTCGTTGCCATGGTGATGACCGCGTGGGCAAGAAGCACGGTGACTCACTGCGTTTTCTCTGCTTGACTTCATCATCTCCAAAGGGGAAGAATGTGCATCTGGACGAGGATTGCCTTTTAGGCCCTTTTGTTATCTTTTGAGCTGCCAGTTAGGAGGGGAAAATGGACAGTGTGGAGTTGCCTTATTAAATACGGTTTCTCCCCATAAAAGGATGGGTAATCTGTTTTGCTAAAACACAATCTGCAACAAAACAAAAAATCGGATTTTAATATTATGGAGACAACATGATAATTGTAGTACAGCTACTGATGCATGATTAATACTATGTTTTTGATGATAAAATAAAAACAAATGTGCGTGATTTATGTTCTGTGCCATGTTTTGGCCACTACAGCAATTGCAAAACGAAAGAAAAATATATCATTGATAAATTTCAAGTGTACTTTGATTCCCTAGCTATGTTTGAAATATACGTTTTTTAAAATATCCTTATCAACTCAGAGAAGATGTGCATTTAATTTAAAGTTAGAATTTAGGGCAGAAGGATGGTTACTAGGGGCTGGGAAGGGTAGTGGAATGGTTAATGGGTACAAAAAAAATAGTTATAATGAATAAGACCTAGTATTTGATAGCACAACATGGTGACTGTAGTTAATGATAATTTAATTGTACATTTTAAAATAACTAAAAGTATAATTGGATTTTTTGTAACACAAACGATAAATACTTGAGGGGATGGATACCCATTCTCTCTGATGTGATTATTACACATTGCATGTCTGTATCAAAACAATTCATGTGCCCCATAAATATATATACCTAGTATGTATCCACAAAAATCAAAATACAAAATTTAAAAAAATAGAGGATTTAATGGCTGCATCCTCCACCTAACAGCTCTGAGACCTTCAAAATGTTATTCAACCTCTTCTGGCTTGGTTCTCTCATATGTAAAAAAGAAACAAATTATAGTAGATTGGAATGTGGGCTTTATGTGAAAATATGTTAGTATACTTAAATTAGTTTCTGAAACAATATTCATAAAGTGAATATTTGTCATTTTCACTGTTAGTGAAATGAGTTCCTTTGTTAGTGCAATAGTTAGTTCCTTAGTTAGTGAAATAGTTCCTTGAGGGTTAGAATGCCTACATTTCTCTGGGTTCCCTGAGGAGCGATTTCCACTAAATATGAAACCTCCTGACCCATGTCTTAACTCTCCCCTTGACATTGGGTCGAGACACAGACAGAGAAGACAGCTGTTGTTCCGTTTCTCACTTAGATGGAGCTTATCTGCCAACAATACTGAGTTAGGGGCTTTCTCCTCTAATGGTGGGAGGAAGAAACATGGTAGGTGTGTCTCTCCTATTGCCTGGATTGCCTGGAGCTTTCTCCTTCTGAGAGACTTTTCCAAGATCCACCTTGGAGAGAATACTAGCCAGCCCATTGATCTTAAGCTGTGGTGCCCTGCTACCCAGATTAATCAGTAATATGGAGGTCATTTGGCTTTGCTCTTTTAGTTTTTATGAAAGGCAGTGCTCAGGTGGAAAGATAACTATTTATTGGACCCTTTCAAAAACCTACCCTTGTGAAAAGCTTAATTGACTATTGAATACATATGCAGATTTATCAGGACAGGCTATAGAAATTCAGAGTTCACTATACAAAATTATACAAAAGATTTTTTGTAATGAAATTATGTTATTTTATTTTATGGAGGTATTTTAGAATTTTAGGCATTGAATTTTATTTTTCCATTTATAATATAGTTCAAGACAGTCAAGGACTCTCTGAATCATACCAGTTTATTTAGTGATTGAGTTATACCTTAACGGCCCCAGGGAATTTATCTTATGTTGTAATAAGAGAGGATAAAGCATTTAGGCCAGTTACTGGGTATGTGCATCAAAGAAGAGAGATGCAATTGCAGGAACACGGTGTTTAACCTGCCATAGACTGTCTGGGAAGTTTAGAAAGGCTCTTATATAAAGCTTGTAAGCTGAATTGAATCCAATGATCCTAACTTCTATGGATTCTAGAAAAAGAGAATTTATCAAGGATTGATCATGCTTAAAAAGGAAAATGAATGCTCGATATATTTTTTTATCCTCTATGCTTTCTTCATTAAGCTGATGATATAGATTAATTTCATATCCTCCTAAAATGACCACAAGTGTTCAGTGTTCTTAATTTCTTTTTTTCTTAATCTCTTTGGTAGGCACCAGTCTAATATGTTTGATATTTATCATTGAATTGCATACACTTTATACAATATATTACTTTGATAAGATATACATTTAAAATTTTTTTCTAGTTGGTAACTTTTTACTATTTTTTTTGTTTGAAATATATTTGTTATTAAATGTATATTTAGTTGAAGAGGTCTCAAACTATTTGATGTCTTAAAAATTTTAATATTCTCTTAAAAATTATTGAGGATTCCAAAGAGCTGCTTTTCTTTTACTGTTGTATTATATCTATCCATAGTTATCACATTCTCAATTAAAACTGAGAATTTAAAAAACTATTAATTTGTTTGAAATGACAATAATAAATCCACAACACATTAACACATATGTTTAATAATGTATAATATGTATATTTAAAGATATTTTCTGAAAAACTTAGAAGAGTGGCATTCTTTTTCATTTCTGCAAATCTCTTTAATGTTGGGCTTAATAAAAGACACTTGGATTCTCACATCTATTTCTGCATTCAATTTGTTGCAATATGTTGCCTTATTTGAAGAATATGGAGATATTCTGGCCTCAATTAGCTATATAACTGGACAAAAGATGAGTATTCTAATAGCCTTGTCAGCTAATTGTGAATAATCTAACAAAGCTTGACGGTAGTAGTTTCTTAAAGGTTAATTGCAATATGGAATCTGAAACCATGTCAGTCAACCTTTTATACTTATTTATATCAAAATCCATTGGTCCATCTTGGGCTTTGAATGGATCATTTGCCCAAGGGTGATATTGTAACATCATACATTGGTCACTTAACTAAACACTGATTCACTGACTAATGCAGATCTTCCAAATGATGACACATTTAGTTCTATAATATCACAAATTATATCCATTGATATCTCACTAAAAACTCATCAGAAAAGACTTTAAGTTTGGAGAAGCTGTCAAGTTCACAATGGCAGATATAAGTATTCAAAAATTCTAATTTTCATTTTAAAGCTCAAATCTCATCATTGGCAACAAATGTTGCCATTTGTTTTCTCTGAATTGACAGGCTTACTTTGTTAATTTTTGAGAACATGTCTGCAAAAATCTAAGCCTGAATAACAATAACTTGTCTTTCAGTTGTTCTATCGAGTATACAAATAGCATTCCAAGAAAAATGTGACTATGTCTTTCACCTCACAACTCAAATAACTGTGCAAGTGATTTCCTGGAGACAGCTCTCATGCCACAGTGTGCAGCAGACCAGTTCTATGAGTACTTCCCATTTCATCAGACACAACAGACACAATATTAAAGAGATGTGTACCTATAGGTCAAGATTGTATAAAATTATAATCTTTTCCTTTTATTAAGGCGATTCATTTTTTTTTTTGGAGATGGAGTCTCGCTCTGTTGCCCAGGCTGGAGTGCAATGGTGCAATTTTGGCTCACTGCAACCTCCACCTCCTGGGTTCAAGTGATTCTCCTGCATCAGTCTCCCAAGTAGGTGGGACTATAGGCACACACCACCACGCCTGGCTAATTTTTTGTATTTTAGCAGAGACGGGGTTTCACCGTGTTGCCCAGGCTGGTCTTGAACTCCTGAGCTCAGGCAATCCGCCCACCTCGGCCTCCCAAAGTGCTAGGATTACAGGTGTGAGCCACTGTGCCTGGCCTATTAAGGTCGTTCTTAAGCAACACTGGCACTTATTTCAATGTGAGTATACGGTAGTGGTGAATGTAATCACCACTCATACAGTTTGGTGCCAGTGCTTGATTTAGTAAATCAAGTAAAGTAAAACTTGATTTAGCATTTTTACCTCACACTGCATCACACCACTGTTGCAGATATCCGTGCAGTGAGAAGAGCACCTAATACCATCACATTATTATGAAAATAGTTTCGACACCATGAACTTTTGGAAGGGGTCTCTGGAAATCCCTAGGTCTTCACTGAGAACTGGTGATTTATCCCACCTACTTAATATTATTAATAATTTGACTACATAGTTAAACCAATCCACTTCTGTAAAGGTGATGTTATTAGATGAAGTCAAGAGATCTCAGCGTATCATCATAGTTCTGGGGTGCATAGTAAAAATTAGATTATTTTACAATAAATAAAATAAGTAAATGTTACTTCCAATAAACAGATACACAGATGAGCCATATAAATTAACAATGAACTGTTTATATCAAAAAAGTAGGATGTCTTAGGATGACTAGAATAAATGACCAAAATTTATGTTACATGACACAGAATAACAATGAATATGACCAGAAAGGACCCCCACCCTACATTTGTTTACTATTGTATTATTAGTATGTTCAAGGTAAAGATCTTTAATATCCAATTTGACAAATTATATTTTCAAAACCTCTGTGCCATCAGTCTTCACATTATTGAAAGGCTTTCCATTAAATGTATGGCTTATGATTGAAACAATAACTTTAAGTCTCTCAGGCAAAATCAAAGAATTTGGGCTGACTGTCGTTTTTTGTTTTTTTTTTTTTAACCAATGGCCTTATTTAGTTATCCTAGTGTCATCAAATTACTTGAGCAGCTCATCCTCTTTCTCTTTCCTGGAACAACCTGTACATGAGAGGAATTACCTACTTCTTTGAAGCCTGACAGAACTCATCTGTGAGCTTCCAGGACCTGGGCCTTGGAATATCTTTAACGAATCTCGATTTCTTTAAATACTATTGGCCTATATCAGTTCTACTAAATTTCATTCTGTGACAATTTTGTCTTTTTACATTTTCCCAGAAAGTTATCAATTTCTTCGAGGTTTAATGGATACTTATTCACAACATTAAAACAATTATATATCTGTTATCTCCTCTTTCATTTTATAGTATGTTTGTTTGTTTCCAATATGTTTGTTTGAATTTTTAACATCAATTAAAGATAATGTACCTCTTTTTAATTGATCAGTGTTGTTAGGGCTTTGCGTTATTGATATTTTCAAAGAAACAGTTTCAGTTTCTAGTAATGTCTTTATTATACGGTTCTTTAATCCATTGATTTCTTCCTTTTTCTATATTTTCTCATTTTATGGTATTTATGTGGGGTTTTTTCCTAACTTTTTGAGTTGAATTTTTGCTACTCAACATTTCTGCTCTTCTGAGTTGAAAGTTTTCTTTTACTATTGCCTTAGCAAACCTCACTGCTCTTGATTCCTCATGTCCTTATTGTCATTGAGTTGTAAGCATTTCATAAGGTCTCTGTTAATTTTCCACCCAAGGGGTCATGTGTATTTATTAATTTTCACACACATATTCACACATACACAGAAATACAGTGCCAGTGCTTTTTTTTTTTTTTTTTTTTTTTTTTTTGTCTTATTGAAGGAAGCTATACCTACCTTAAGGTCATGAAGATATCCTATATTCTGCAAGCTTGACAGTTTTGTAGATTTTTTTCTTTGTGCCTTTAACCTATTTGGAGTTAGTTTTATGTGTGCTTTGAGGTATGGATCATTTTATTTATTTTCCTATGGATACATAGTTGTCCCAGTACCATTTATTGGAGAGTCTTTGGCCCCAACAAATCAACATGACATGCCATTATACATGAGGTCTGTTTCTATGACATTTATTCTGATTGGTCTGTTTGACTCCCCCCTGCACAAATACCACACACTCCTAATTACTGCAATTTAAAAATAAGTTTTGATATGTGTTAGAATAAGTCCTCTCAGCTTTTGTTAAGAGTATCTTGACTGTTCTTGGCCTTTCGTATTTTTATTTCATAAATTTCAGAATGAGCTTATGAAATCCCACACACAAAAAATAAAGATTTTCATTGGGAGTGCAACTTCAGGGAAATTGATATATTTAAAATACGGAGTAATCAAATCCATGAACTTTTTATATCTTCTCACTTATTTAGTCTTACTATTTCTCAATAAGATACAGACAACTATGAGAACCCTACTCCTAGAGAGTAAGATATTCTAGTCCTCCTTGATCCAATAATTTTCTATCATATTCTCATTTCACAAAGCCAACCATTGCTAAACTACATCATTGTCTGTGGTAAAAAGGCATTGTCCATGGTTCATGTCTTCAGAACATTCAGCATTTTTTGACTTCCAGTACCGTCTTATAATGAAACCCTTTGGGCTGGAACTCTCCACCAAGGAAGCTGCATATCTCTGAGGCATCAGTTGTTCATTACTCCAATGAAACATTTACAGAACTGTTCATAAATTTGCCAAGAAATCCAAGAGATTACAGCATAAATGATGAAATTTTACCTTTATTTTCTATGATCCTTTGCAGCATTTTTCTAAACACCATTTACTCTGAACAGTGATACCCCTGTGTGTGCGCTGGTTAAGACTTGTGGTCTGTGCTTATGATCTAAACCTAGAAGAACAATTCAACACTTGCTCTGAGCTGCAAATCCTAGATTAGTGGGCACTAGGGTTATCATCCGGTACTGGTAGTCAGGTGAGACATTGCTTGGAACCTTCAAACCATTATCAAACAAGGGTATAAGATATCAACTTATAAAGAGTACCTTTGATTGGAACAGAATCCTGCATTTATTTTTTTGCTGATTGTTATTATGATATACATGATATATTGCATATTCAGGGATTATTACAGAGATGGTTGGAATTATGAAACTGAGTTTTATATTTAAAACAAAACATAAACGACAGTTTTGCATACCAATGTCTAATTGGACTTATAGACCTTTTTCGTGCAAAATACTGAAGGCAAATAAACTGATGTGGTATTACCATATTTGTCAGTATTTTTTCCCCAGAGTAACTCATTGACATGAGAAATACATTTTTTAATGCCATCTGGTAATGAACATTTTGGCAACATTTTCCTAAACACTCAACAAAGCCACTGTGATGGAAAGGCACTGTTCTTGGCTTCTGACAGCATTGCTGAAGTGGGTCACCTCATATTTACCAGTCCTGCCATTCCTACTTCCTGTTGTCACACAAAGGCAACTCTTTAAAAGAGAATTTGGTCACTATTTAAATTTATTAGTTCAAGGCTTATGAAAAAGGTTCTGTTTGTAGGGTACTATGTTTTGTGGGGCAACATCTGGGACTTATTGATTTAGTGACTTTGTTCGATTTTTACAGTTGGGAAATGTTTTACAATTATAAATACCGATTGTTTGATGACCTGCTTATTCTTTGATGAGATGGTACTATTATTGCTTCTTTCCACTTTTATTCCAGACACAGAAGCTATGTGCAGAACATAAATTACAATGAAAGAATCATCTCCTTGCTTGGGGAAAGTGGTAGAAAGATAACGAATGACAAAGAGAAAGAAAA
Source organism: Pongo pygmaeus (assembly GCF_028885625.2). NCBI lineage: Eukaryota > Metazoa > Chordata > Mammalia > Primates > Hominidae > Pongo > Pongo pygmaeus. The sequence goes on from NC_072386.2 coordinate 80,241,139, forward strand.
CGCTCTTAAATTCATTTTTCTTTCATATAAGAGTGAATGCACATTTTATTTGGATGTTGTAAGCAAAAAAAATATTTCCCTAATACGTGTATAGACTTTGTATATGATAAAAAACTAAATGGGTCAGAGCTTCAGGTCAAGATTGTTTTACTTTGGAAAAACCATAGACATTCAAAGCTCCTGAAATCAACAAGATCACACAGAGCAAAAAATAAATTTTCCTGGCTGAGCTGACATTTACAGAAGATTTCCCTCATGGCTGCAACAGAAATTGACCGAGCCCAGTGCCCAAATCCAGAATGAGTGCTTTGGGCCCTTTCCTGTTTTCTAGTCTTAAATTCTCTTCTAGAGCTAGAGCTGTATTACTATCAAGGTAGATTTCAAAGTAAGGAATAGACCAGGAATAAAGAAAGTCATTTCATGGTGATAAAGGAGCCAATTCGCTAAAACTCATAACCATCTGTATTAGTCCATTCTTACACTGCTATGAAGGAAGACCTGAGACTGGGTAATTTATAAAGGAAAGAGGTTTAATTGACTCACAGTTCCGCATGGCTGGGGAGGTCTCAGGAAACTTACAATTATGGCAGAAGGCAAAGAAGAAGCAGGCACTTTCTTCACAGGATGGAGTGAGTGCAGGTAGGGGAAATGCCAGATGTTTATAAAATCATCAGATCTCATGAGACTCTCATTTTCATGAGAACAGCATGGCGAAAACTGCCCCCATGATCCAATTACCTCCACCTGGTCCTGCCCTTGACACATGAAGATTATGAGGATTACAGTTTAAGATGAGATTTTGGGTTGGGACACAGCCAAACCATATCACCACCCTAAATATTTATCAATGTAGTAACAGTGCTTCTAAATACATGAAGTAAGAACTGATAGAACTGTAAAGAGAAATAGAGAAATCCACAAATACAGTCAGAGATTAAAAAACCCCCACAGAAGATGTGAAATACCTTTACATTCAATACCAATGTAAAAAATTTGTTGAAAAAAATTAAAGATGACATAAATTGAGAGATGCACTTTGCAAAAAAAAAATTCTCCTTCCCTAATAACACCAATCTTGCTTTTACCCATTTGTAATTCAAGTGTCATTAAGAGAAAATCTAGAAATAAAAATTGATAATAATAATAATGGCTGAGGCTTATTGAATAGTTAATATATATGTTTCAGGATCAAACAGGATAATGTATGGGATGGCTTGAAATATAGCATCTCGCATATATTTAGTGATAAATAAACGTTAGTTCTTACTGTGCTTCTTAGCTTTTGTTTACAAACAACCTACTTGATAAAGTTAAAAATAAGTTTACCTTGGTATTCAGAACACAGTAAAGTCTCTCTTTACCTGTCACATTTTATCACCTTTATTTTACCTCTTTTAAAATGACTTATTGACTTCAGATTGGAGCCCTCCTGCATGTTCACACTATGACATTCTTGTTTCTGTGTCGAGCTACACACAGACACTCTCTCCCTCAATTTCTGCTCCCGGAGTTGGATCCATTCTGAGTACTTCTCTGCCTTAATCTGGTGCTTCCTGCTCCTGTTGCTTTATTTCCTGGCTTTACTTGACCCATGGCGTCTGCATCTTTAGTGGTCCTGACTTTCCTTGTGTCCGTTTCATGTGTGCACACTCTGTAAGACTGAAGTCCCTTGAAGCAATATGATTTATTTTTCTTTTTCATGCAGGCTATAGCCTAGCAAAAAGTCAGATATATAATTTATGATCAAAATCACTGAGTTTAATTTTGTAATGGATTCCTCTTTAGATCATAATTATATAATTCACAACTATTTTTAAATTTTCAGTCTTTAAGATAATGATATTTTATTTCACAAACTTCTTTGGAACAACTTCTCTGTTGTGTTTTCTTTAGGCAGGATTTATGTTTGCATTTGTTTATTCAGTCAGCTATTCTGAAAAACACAGTGTCTGACTCACAGAGAGGTGTTCAGTAGATTTTTTTTTAGAATAAAATGAAACAGGGCAAAGACTCATTTTGGGGACCTTAAGGTAAAGATGCATGCTCATCCAGCTCTATCCTTCATCTTAAGAGCCTTCTATTCATAGAAACAAGCACATTCATGAGAGACACTGTGCACTACCTGCTCAGTTTTCAATTCTGGGAGGTAACTTATCAGACTCTTCATATTTTAATTATTATATGCCTCATTAGCTAGCAGAACAAGCAACTATCACATGCTAGCCATCAAAGAAGATGCCAACACATCTAGAAAGATTTTATCTATCACTAAATACAATATGTTAGATTTGAGTTCCTAAAGAAACTTGAATATTATTTTTATATTGTAAACCTCCAGTTTTGTAGTAAAACTTTAAGGACTATTAACACAGCAGCTTCTGGGCTCAGTCTTCATGTCCGAAATTCTTACTCACCCTGGATTGATTCTTTGGAATTCTAGAGCCAGCTGGAAATTGCCTTAATGTTGAAGCTACGTTGAAGAGATAAGCTACAGAGAAACACTTTAAAAGCTATAAGTTGTGAAGTTCCAGATAGATGTCAGACTTTTTTAAAATTGTCTTTTGTAAGGTCCCATGCACCTTCACAACTTCATACATAGGTAAGAAACGAAAATCATGATTTACAAGAACCTTGAATATTGCGTTTTTGTTGTCAAATAGTGTGAATCAGAGAGAGATATATATTTTCCATATTTAAGATAACATAAAAATATAGATCCATAGTTGCTTCTTTCTATGGGAAAGCACTCGGAATATGATTTTCATGGCCAGGAGCAGTGGTTCACACCTGTAATTCCAGTACTTTGAGAGGCTGAGGTGGGCAGATCACCTGAGATCAGGAGTTTGAGACCAGCCTGGCCAACGTGGTGAAACCCTGCCTCTACTAAAAATACAAAAATTTAGCTGGGTGTGGTGGCATGCACCTGTAGTCCCAGCTGTTTGGGAGGCTGAGGCAGGAGAATTGCTCACGCCACTCCACTCCAGCTTGGCAGTGCAGTGCCTGGCTTTTTTGAGACTCTGCCTCAAAAAAGAAAAAAAAAGAAAATGATTTTTATTATCCTTATTCATATATATAAAGCCAGGAATCTAAAAACCTGCACTTGATAGATGTTTTTGTTTTTATAAGTTGTAATCATAGACACTAAACAAATTTGTAAAAATTTAGCATCATAATAAAGGTAAATACCTTTTATTGAGAACAAAGTATGTAACAGGCGCTATGCATACACTCAGCACAAACTCATGAGATAACCACACTTTTTCATCCCCATTTTTATAAGGGAAAAATGACTGCTGAGTTAGGTTAGGGATATTGCTCAACATCATGCAGCAGCTGAAAGTGTCTGTGCAGCCGAGACCCTGCTCTGACCTCCTGTCTACTGAGATGACCAGAAAGTGAGCTGGGTGTCTTTTATGTCTTCCTCCAGATATTTCCTTCTCCTTCTTTTTCCTGTGCCTCTTGGGCTTCTAGTTGAGTTTAGTCAGTGAAGTTCTGTTGTGGGAAGTCAAGAACCCCTAATGGAGGGACTGGCCGAAGCCATGGCAGAAAAACATAAATTGTGAAGATTCCATGGACATTTATTAGTTCCCCAAATTAATACTTTTATAATTTCTTATTCCTGTCTTTACTGCAATCTCTGAACATAAATTGTGAAGATTTCATGGACATTTATCACTTCCTCAATCAATACTCTTGTGATTTCCTATGCCTGTCTTTACTTTAATCTCTTAATCTCGTCATCTTCCTAAACTGAGGATGAATGTCACCTCAGGACCCTGTGATGATTGCTTTAACTGCATAAATTGTTTAAACAATATGAAATCTGGGCACCTTGAAAAAAGAACAGGATAACAGCGATATTCAGGGAACAATGGAGATAACCTTAAAGTCTGGCTGCCTGTGGGCCGGGTGGAACAGAGCCATATATCTCTTCTTTCAAAAGCAAATAGGAGAAATATTGCTGAATTCTTTTTCTCAGCAAGGAACTTCCCTGAGAAAGAGAATGTGTTCCCAAGGGGAGGTCTCTGAAATGGCTGCTTTGGGAACGTCTGTCCTTTTTTTTTTTTTTAATAGTTGTAGATAAGGGATGAAATAAGCCTTGGTCTCTCGTAGCACTCCCAGGCTTATTAGGTTGGGGAAATTCCCGCCTAATAAATTTTGGTCAGACCGGTTGTCTGCTCTCAAACCCTGTCCCCTGATAAGATGTTATCAATGACAATGTGTGCCCGAAACTTATTAGCAATTTTAATTTTGCCCCAGTCCTGTGATCTCACCCTGCCTCCATTTGCTTTGTGATATTTTATTACCTTGTGAAGCATGTGATCTCTGTGACCCACACCCTATTCGTACACTCCCTCCCCTTTTGAAAATCACTAATAAAAACTTGCTGGTTTTGCGGCTCAGGGTGCATCACAGAACCTGCCAACATGTGATGTCTCCCCCGGACAGCCAGCTTTAAAATTTCTCTCTTCTGTACTCTTTCCCTTTATTTCTTAGACCTGCCAATACTTAGGGAAAATAGAAAAGGACCCAATGAAATATCGGGGGCTGAATTTCCTCCGATAAAGTTCAGCAAAAGATGAGAAGAAAACATAACAGAGCAAATGATATGAAAGCTATTTGCTCTGATAGCTTTGATCTAGTGATATAGGAAAACCCCAAGCATTTCAAAGTAAGGATAGACAAATGAATATCTAAATTATCTTACTATATCATACAGCCTTAGTTAAATCAAAAGTAAGATTGGGGGATTTATTTCCCTCTGTAGGGACACCTCTGGCAGGTTAGTATCTTGATGAAAGCCAACAGCTCCTTTCAGGCAGGTTTTGGTAATTGCTCTGCACCTTGACCGTTTAGGCAGGAATAACTCCCTCCAGTTACTAGCTTTGGGTTACAGCACTAACCTTCCACCCAGCTTGAGTATCAGCTCTTTCTTTCCAGGATCCTGATAGATTTATGGAGTCAGAAGACATGTCAGCAGAAATGAACTGTAAAATTTGTAATTTTCTCACTCCTATAAAGGGGATATAACCACAAGATATTATTTCTTAAAAGAAATAAGACAGACATGTTAGAGCACCTAACACAATTTCTGTTCCATAGAGAGTATTTAATAAATTTGATTAAAGCAAAATATCAGTCAATAAGTGCTTTAGGTACTTAAATTAATCATCTTAAACATGTTATTCTATTAATATATTCTGGTCTTTTCTCTCAAATGTTCTCATTTCTTTTTTCCTTTTCTGCAATTTAGAATACATGTTTTGCTCTAAAAATTTTAAATTAGTATTTTAACTGACCTGTGTTATCATTCCATGTCAAACTCTAAACAACACGGACATTTCTGAACAGGGCCACAGGAAAATGCAGTTTAATGAAGAATAAAGGTTTGGGGTCCTTCTGCAAGGCAGAACATAGAATTGAGCAAAATTAGAAAGTACATGGTCATATCCGTTGAATATTAGGAAAGGAATATGGATTTAAAGAGATGATGACACAGTATGTTTTATGAACAACCCAGCTAAGCTAGGTCTGCTTAACCCATTCTTTTTATTTCACTCATGTTCACTTTTACTTGTATCCTTTGGTAATAAGGAAAACACTGCAAACTAGATTTTCCATGAAGATGTTTACGGCACTGTCCAGGTTTCCTTGCACTTTGTTCAACACGTGGATTTCATGAACTAATGATGCTCAGTGATGAAAATCTAGCTTAGTGGCCATTGCTTTGGCAAACTCTCTGACTCCCATCGTTATGCACCCCTACCCCATAGGAGATCACATCATCCTCTATGCGGCTTAGACCTCTCCATACCCTCTATTACATTGCAGTTGTTCATTTGATGTGAATTCTTTATTGGACCGTGATCCTTTGGACAGAGCATAAAGCAAGGCATATAGGAAGAGCTTTGTCAATATTTGCGAAATTTAAAAAGATACCTACAATGACAACAATAAAAGTACTCAAGAATATAGACTATTTAATGTCAGGGGATCATCTTAAATAAGATTACTGATATTTGCTCTGATACCTTTGATCTAGTTATATAGAAAACCCCAAGCATTTTGAAGTAGGGGTAGCAAAATGAGTACCTAAATTACCTCATTATATTTCATGGCCTTAGTTAAATCGAAATTCCTGGAGAACAACATGGCTTCAGAATTCAAACACCTTGGCATCTTTCTTGTGGGGCATATGTTATAACAAAAAGATAAAGAATATAAGCCAAGTAAAAAATAAAATATAAGCCTGGGAAAAATTAAAAATCCTATTTTAATTTATCTGGGATAAATACCTAAGAAACTAATTGTAGGGCCATATGGTATTTGCAATTTTTTTTTGTAAGAAATTGGCAAATGATTTTCTAGAGTGACCATACCATTTTACATTTCCACTGACAATGTATAAGTAATCCAGTTTCTCTGCATCCTCACCAACATTTGGTGTTGACATTAATTTTTTTTACCATTCCCCTGTTAGGTAATGATATCTAACTTTGATTTTAATTTGTACTTCTCTGATGGCTTGAACATATTTTTGTGTGCTAATTTGCTATCTGTATATTCTTTCATTGAAATGTTTTTCATACCTTTTGCCTATTTTATAATTGGGCTGTTAGTTTCCTTTTTTAATACTACATTTTGAGAGTTCTTTACGTATTCTAGATAATTGTTCTTTATGTATTCTAGATAATAACTCTGTGGTTTATGAATATTTTTCCCAGTTTACAGCTTGTCTTTTCATCCTCTATACCCAGTCTTTCAAACAGCAAAAGTTTGTAATTTTGATGAAGTTCAATATTTCAGTTTTTTCTTTTATGGATTGTGTTTATTATGTCAAACCTAAGAGCTATTTGCCTAGCTCCAGATCTTGAAGATCTTTTCCTATGTTTCTATTTTTTCTAAAAGTTTTATACTTTTATGTTTTACATTTAAGTCCATTATCCAATTTGAGTTAATATTGTTGTAAGGTGTAAGGTTTAGGTTAAGGCTTCTTTTGGCGGTTGTTTTTACTACGATTGTCCAATTGCTACACTATTTGCTGAGAAAGCTATCCTACTTCCATTGAATTGCCTTTCAACTTTTGGGCATATTCATGTGAGTCTATTTCTTGGCTTTCTATTCTGTTTCATGGATCTATGTGTCAATGCCTCTGTCAATACCACTTGATTACTGTAGCTATATTATAAGTCTTGAAATTGGTTAGGTGGTTTCTTTTATTTTATCCTTCTTTGTCAAATTCGTTTTAGCTATTCTTATGCCTTTGCCTTTTCATATGAGTTTTACAATAATCTTGGTTATATCTACAAAAACTCTTGCAGGGATTTGATACGAATTGCATTAAAATTGGATAACAATTTGGGAAGAACTGACATCTTTACTGTATTGAGTCTTCCAGTTCATGAACATGGTTTGCTCTAGGTATTGTATGAAATACATACTACTTATCACAGTTTACTAGTGTCGACATTGTAGCAGTTCATATGAAGTGCAGAAACTTTACCCTTCTTTATGTCCTTTTAACCTCTCCCACTTATAATTGTCATACATAATTTCTTTACACACATTTAGGACCATATAAATGTGTTATAATTTTTTCCTTAATCATCAATATAGTTTAGAAAACCCAAGAAGAGTTTAAAGAAAATATATTGTATTCACTGATACTTTTACTCTTTCCATTGCTTTTTCTTCCTACTGATGTTTCAGTATTTCTTCTTTTATTATTTTCCTTCTGTTTAGAGAGCTTCTTCTAGTCATTTTTTATGGACGTATACATGTGTCATATGTCAAAAAGTATCAAAGTGTACACTTTAAATAGGTACAGTCTCTTGTATGTTAATTATACCTCAATAAATTTGTCCAAAAGAATATATTTGAAATGGCATCAAAGATGCCTAGGGATAAATTTAATGAAATATGTGCATGATTGCCACCATTGCTGATAGTGATAGTTATTAAAGTAGAAGTAAATGAATGGAAAACGTATCACAGTCATGGATATGATATCAGTGTCAGTTCTCCCAAAATTGACCTATTGCTGGATGCTGTCTTACTCAGAATCACTGTAAGACTTAAAGAACATGATTAAATTGATTTCAAAATGTATACGAATATTCAAAGGCTAGAGTCATCAAAACTTCGAAGAAGAAAGCAAGAGAGCTCACTCTACTAGATATTGAAACTAATAATAAAGTTCCAGTAATAGAGTGTGGTATTAGTGCATATATAGACAAACAGAATGGAAATTCTAGAAATAGATAATATGTAACACGGATATGTAATTTATGACACAGCTTGTGCTGCAGAGCCATGGGACAAGAATGACCTTTTAGTAGTGGTGCTGATTCTTCTTATACACAAAACCAAAACCAAGTTGTATGTAGATCAAAATATTAAAGGAAAAAATTGAGATCTTTGAAGATAATATAGGGTAATATCTTCTCAATCTTAGGTAGATAAATATTTAAAAAACAAAACACAAAGTTAACTACCCATAAAAATTGATACGTTGAACACAAAATGATGTCAATAAGACAAGAAAATCACTAACCATAAGGGAAGTGTGAGAAATTTAACTATATTAAATTTAGAAATCTTGATCCATTGAAGATTGTTTAATCTAAAGATGAAGAGGCAAAGGTTGAAGTGAAGTACTAAACAATACTAGTTTTGATATGATTTGCATGTGGAAAATAGTTGTTACCCTATTTTCAGATGGCCTATGACAATAGAAAATCTGCTTCTGAAACTGTAGTAGGAGACACTGGCTAAAATTTTAGGTGAACTTATTAAAAGAATCCAGAAAACTTACCCAAATATTTTTCAAGGTTAAAAACCAAACCAAGTAAAATGACAATTTACTTCTCTGGAGCAGTTTAAATGACTAAACCCACGATAGCCTGTTATTGCTGAAAACAAATAAATTCATTTAAAGTAATGGGTTTTTCACTGATCTCCTGATACATTCTCTAAGCTGTTGCCAATGTTAATCAGACATATTAAAATTCACATCCATATTCCTAACAGAATAATAAACCTAATAGCATTTTCTTTCAAATGACTATGGTTGAGACAGTAATCTAATCCAGTTTCCCAATGAGTCTCAAATTGGAGAAGACAGCAATGGGAAAGTGACCCATAGAAATGTAGTGGCATTAGGGAGTCATGTATTTTTTCCAAACATTTGTTTGAGTTAGGAAACACTGACAGCATGGGAGTTCAGCTTTCAGTCAAGAAGAAGAAACCATGAAGCCAGATGAAATATGTGAAGTAATGCCTTTTCAGAATGGATAATGGAAAAGAGACACAGAAGGTGAGATCCAGAATGAATAATGGAAAAATGACACAAAAGATGAGATTCCCGCTCACTTCTTGGAGGCACCATGAGACTGTGGGAGAAGATGGAGCCCAAACGGCAAATGGTGGACTCGCTCAGCTGAGGAGGTAAAGATTGAAATTTGGGATGGCTGAGGTAGCTGGCAATAGTAGCACAGGGAAGTGGAGAAGGAGCTGTTTAGAAGCCCTTACATGAGTCCTCAGAATAAGTTCTTTCACGCCTGTAATCCTAGCACTTTGGGAGGCCGAGGCGGGTGGATCAGGAGGTCAGGAGATCGAGACCATCTTGGCCAACGTGGTGAAACCCCGTCTGTACTAAAAATACAAAAATTAGCTAGGCGTGGTGGCTCATGCCTGTAATTCCAGCTACTGGGGAGGCTGAGGCAGGAGAATTGCTGGAATCAGGGAGTCAGAGGTTGCAGTGGGCTGAGATTGGGCCACTGCACTCCAGTCTGGTGACAGAGTGACACTCCATCTCAAAAAAAAAAAAAAAAGAATAAGTTCTTGAGGCCAGGCGCAGTGGCTCAGGCCTGTAATCCTAGCACTTTGGGAGGCCGATGTGGGCAGACCACTTGAGGTTGTGAATTCGAGACCAGCCTAGCCAACATGGTGAAACCCCATTTCTACCAAAAATAAAAAATTAGCTGGGCGTGGTGGCGGGCGCCTGTAATCCCAGCTATTTGGGGGCTGAGGCAGGAGAATCGTTTGAATCAGGGAGGTGGAGGTTGCAGCAAGCCAAGATTGTACCACTGTGCTCCAGCCTGGGCGTTAAGAGCAAAACTCCGTCTCAAAAAAAAAAAAAAGTTCCTGAGTGAAGGCTTGGATGCGTATGTGTAGGGTAAGACTCTGACCCCTAAGGGTCTCAGAGAAATATTAAATTTAGTTAAATTAAAATATTACATGGAATATTAAATTTTGTCAAATAATAATATTCAATTAAACAAAAAAGGAGGAAGAGAAGGAACAACAATGGAAGGAAAACAAACAAGAAATTGGGTATAATCTCAACTACATCAATGATAACACTATAGTAATATAAGCTAACCCCTCCAAATAAGAGGTCATATATATATAAAGCCAGGAATCTAAAAACCTGCACTCAATAGAAGTTTTTGTTTTTATAAGTTGTAATCATAGACACCAAACAAATTTGTAAAAATTAGCATCATAATAAAGAATAGATGGAAAAAATTATACCTAATTTTGTGCTCTCTATATGCATTTTAACTATAAAGACACAGATAAAAAATGATGGAAAAAATTTTATGCAATGGTAAGTGTAAAATTGCTGCTATGATCTTATTAAAACCAGATATGAATTTCAAGACAAGCAATATGACCAGTGATGAAAAGGTGTCAATTTATCATGAAGATACAAAAATCTTAAATGTTTATGCACATTTAACTTCTAAATACATGAAGCAAATCCTGGTAGAACTAAAGAAGAAATAGAAAATCCATATTAAGAAATAGAGATTTCAATACCTTTTTGTCAGTAATAGGCAAATCAATTTGAAAAAAAAGAGTAAAGTTTATATCATGTAACCCACACAATTAACAAACTAGACCTAATTGATATTTGTGAAATATTTTACCCAAGAGTAGTGAATATACTTTTTTTTCAAAAGCACATGTTATATTCACCAGATCGGCTATATGTTGGGTCATAAAGTAAATGTTATTACATCTCAAGATTGATTATATTACTGAATATATTCTCTGACTGCAGTCGTATTAAATTAAAAGTCAATGGCAATGAGATATCCAGAATATTATATAATATTTGGAAATTCAGTAACACACTTATAAAGAACAAATTAATCAAATAAGAAATCCCAAGGTAAATTAGAAAATGCATTGAAATGAATGAAAATGAAAACAAAACATATAAAAAAACTTATGAGATACAATTCAACCAATACTTAGAAGAAAATGTATAACTTTAAAAGCCTGTGTTAGAAAGCAGAAAAACTGAAAATTAATAACCTACGTTTCTAACTTAATACAAGAGTCTGTTCATATCTTTGCCCATTTTTAATAGGCTTATTTGATTTTTGTTTATTCAATTGTTTAAGTTCCTTATAGATTCTGGATGTTAGACCTTCGTCAGATGCATAGTTGTGAGTAGTTTCTCTCATTCTGTAGGTTGTCTTTTTACTCTGCCAATAGTTTCTTTTGCTGTGCAGAAGCTCATTAGTTTAATTAGGTTCCACTTAGCAATTTTTGTTTTTGTTGCAATGGCTTTCAGGGACTTAGTCATAAATTCCCAAGGCTGATGTCCAGAATTATGTTTCCTACATTTTCTTCTAAGATTCCTATAGTTTGAGGTCTTGCATTTAAATATTTAATTCATCTTGAGTTAACTTTTGTTTATGGTGAAATGTAGGGGTCTAGTTTCATTCTTTTGCTTATGGCTAGCCAGCTATCCCAGCATCATTTATTGAATAAGGAGTCTTTCCCCTATTGCTTATTTTTTTCAACTGTGTTGAAGATCAGATAGTTGTAGGTGTATGGCTTTATTTCTGGGTTCTCAATTCTGTTCTATTGGTCTATGTGTCTGTTTTTGTTCCAGTATCATGCTGTTTTGTTTATTGCAGTCTTATAGTATAGTCTGAAGTTGGGTGATGTGATACCTCCAGCTTTGTTCTTTTACTTAGGATTGCTTTGACTGTTGGAACTCTTTTTAGGTTCCATATAAATTTTAGAATAGTTTTTTTTGTTTAGTTCTGTGATAAATGACATAATGACATTGGTAGATAGGAATGGCATTAAATCTGTAGATTGCTTTGGGCAGTATGGTCATTTTAACATTATTAATTCTTCCATTCTGTGAGCATGGAATGTTTTATCTATTTGTTCATGTCATCTATAATTTCTTTCAGCATGTTTTGTAGTTCTCCTTATAGAGAACTTTTACCTCCTTGGTTAGGTGTATTCCTAGGTATTCTATATATTTTTTTGCAGCCATTGTAAATTGGATTGTCTTCTTAATGTGGCTCTCAGCTCAAATATTATTGGTGTATAGAAATACTACTGATTTTTGTACATTGATCTTGTAATCCCAAAACTTTACTCAAGTTGTTTGTCAGTTCTAGGAGCCTTTTGGCAGAGTCTTTAGTGTTTTGTAGGTATAGAATCATATTTGTGGAGTGAGGTATTTTGACTTCTTCTTTTCCTGTTTGTATGCCTTTTCTAAAAATCAGAAAAATGCACATCAAAATCACAATGCGATACCATCTCATATGAGTCAGAATGGCTATTATTAAAAAGTCAAAAATGGTGGTGAGATGCTGGTGAGGCTGTGGAGAAAATGGAACACTTATGCACTGTTGGTGGGAATGTAAATTAGTTCAGTCACTGTGGAAAGCAGTCTGAATATTTTTCAACGATTTTAAAACAGAGCTACAATTAGATCCAACAATCCCACAACTGAGTATATATGCAAAAGAAAATAAATCATTCTATCATTCTATCATATATCATCTATCAAAAGGATGTCTGAACTGATATGTTAATCACTGCACTATTAGCAATAACAAAGATGTGGAATCAACCTAAGTGTTCATCAATGGTAGACTGGATAAAGAAAATGTGGCACATATACACAATGGTATACTATGCAGCCATAAGAGAGAACAAAATAATGCCCTTTGTAGCAACATGGATTCAGCTGGAGGCTATGAGCCTAAGTGAACTAATACAGGAACAGAAAACCAAATACCATATGTCCTCACTTCTAAGTGGAAGCTAAACATTGGGTACTCATGGGCATAAAGATGGGAACAATAGACACTCGGAATTTCTAGAGTAGTGAGAGAGGGAGGAGAGAAAAAGACTGAAAAGCTAATTACTGGGTAGTATGCTCAGTACCTGGGTGATGGGATCAATCATATCCCAAACCTCAGAATAATGCAATATATTCAGGTAACAAACCTGCACATGTATCCCCTGAATATAAAATAAAAGTTGAAATTATAAAAAAAAGAAAAATTAGAGTAAATTGTCCCAAAGAATTATTTCAAAGTAATAAAAAGAAAGATACATAAATATAGAGCAAAAAACTATGATTTTGAAAGCCCAACATAATACAAATTATTAATATCAGGAATGAAAAAAGGAATACTGTAACATTTCCAATAGAACATTGAATTTAACAGAAACATTGAATTGTGCACTTATGTCTTGTCCATTTCCCTACAACTAAATGCTCCTTTGATAAAATTATTAAAAACTACATGAGCTGATATACACAAAAGACATGCCTGTTACATATCACATAGCAGATACATAAATGGTGCATAGAGAATGCACAAATTTTACACAGAAGATGTGCATGAGAAGGTTCTACCCTCCATTCCTAGTTCATCTCACAGAATCATGACAACAATAGAGTCATCTCTAGTGGTAAAAAGTAATTTAATAATAATCATATAGTGCAAAAATTAAGGACACAATTATACAAATATATAATGGCCCAAGCAAAATATCAATCTATTTCTCACTCACATAATTTCCAAAGTGGTACTCTTCATTGGCAAGTGCATCCCCTCCAAGTGGTCATTCAGGGACCCAGACTCCTTCCACCTGTAGCTCTGCCATTTTTCAGCACACAGCTTCCAAGGTTATATTCCATGTTGTCTCTGTGCCAGTCAGCTGGAAAGGAAAACAGCTTGGAGAGTCATGCCTGACAAGCTTTAAAGTGCCAGGCTAGCAGGAGTACATGCCACTTCTGTTCACATTCCATACTGGGACACAGCCCAATGGCCACATCTAATTGCAAAGGAAGAATGAAAATACAGTCTAACTATATTATCAGAGAGAAAGTAAGGCTGGTAAACAGTCTCTATCACATCTATGAAGAGCTAGGATAGTAAGAGGGGATTTCTCTTTCTTTCTTCTTTCTTTCTTTCTTTTTCTTTCTTTCTTCCTTTCTTTCTTTCTCTCTCTCTCTTTCTTTCTTTCTTTCCTCTCTCTCTTTCTTTCTTTCTTCTTCTTTCTTTCTTTATTTTCTTTCTCATTTTCTCCTTTCTTTATTAGCTTATACAGAGGAAAATGTGCAAACTGTCCCTTGTATAAACCTGAATGCTGACAGCTATTTATTCTTAAGTAATAAGCTGAAAGCCAAATTGTGAGGGATATGCATGAAACTGTCACATGTTATGTTTGCTGGGAACAAGAGCCCAAGAAAAAGATCTCCCTAGTATGACCCAGAGAGCCCTGGGATCCTCAGAAAAATTTTTAATATGTCCATGAATCTCCATGAAATCGAAGTAATCATTGTCTGCAGAGTATTTAAATGACATGTTTTACACATTCAGGTCTTATATTTTTAGAAATAGTAGCAAATCCTAATTAATGTCTTAGTGAAATCAAAGTAGTTTTTTTTTGGTCACTATACATTCTTTCAACTGATTTTTTTCCACTTTAGAATGAGGTTCTTAAATAAAGATGTTTGTAAGTCACATTTTTCTAGACGATTAGCAGTTGTCCTCATTTTGAGGCCAAAACAACAGAGTGTTTTGAGACATGAGTTAATTCAGATTTTTAAAAAGTCAATCACATTAGTTCCCAATATTAAAATATTTTGAGTTCTTAAGCTCTGAAAAATTATTTTTTTCTGGATTTTTTAATTTCAAGAATTAAAAGGCATCAAAGAAAAGTTCCTTTTGGAAAGCATCTAACCATCTGAGAACATCATACCAAGACCTTTGACTTGTTGTTATAATTGCAAATTTACTCTCTGACAAGGTCTCCTCAGGGACTATTCCTCTCTATCACTCACCATTTTTTTTAGTTCTTTCTTGAGCTCTGAGATAAATATTGCACTGTGCATCCAACTTCTGAGTCTTCTCAAATTGACCTTCATACCAATAAAATCATCTCACAATCTGGTATTCATGATTCTACCTGCTGTTTACACAACACCAACCCACCAACTCATGTCTTTACAAGTGCCGTGTACAGTTATGTTAGTTATATTATTAACCCTGTATAAAAATACAACTTCCCTGAACTCACATTCACATCTCTACTGGGGGGAGGAAACATTGCCTCCTACACATGATTAATAGGCAAAACTGGGAATCCAGAAAGTTATGGCGCCTTTGGCTTCTCATCCAGCAGCTAGCATTTCCTGTAAGACTGAGAAATTAGGATCTGGCTTTGAAGACAGTAGACATGGAAGATATTTCCCAAATACTAGGATTTTTAAAAAAATCTTTGTCCTTTTGTCCCTGGAGTAAAGTAAACACAAATTGCTATTTAGTTGTAAATGAGTGCAAGATTAGTATTTTGGCATCTTCATTAATAAAGGAACCAGCTGATGAAGGCAGAATATAAGATGTCATGAAGCCGGTAAATGGAACTGAGGAGAAACATTTCAAGACCTTCAATGCCAGGCACTGGAAGTGCAGACTTTTCTCATGACAAATGTATGATGTTCAGAGAGGGATGGCAGTATTTGAACAAAAGAGAGCAAGGTAAGTATTAAATGAACTAACAGAGAGTCATCCTGAGTTACTTCATTATTAAATAATGAGCTCAAACCTCCATTAAAACATGACCAAAACAGGGGTTTCTAAACAGCTCCTATCTAGTATTAGATAGGTAGTATAATAGATATCGTTTGTTTTTATGAAGTTCAAAATGCAGTATATTTAAAAAATCACAAAATAGTTCATGACCACCAGACATGAACCCCCTTAAAAAAGTTGAAAATTTTAAAAATCTTCCAACTCCAACTCCTCCAGAAGCCACGGCTGCCAATATCATTAACTTGTCCGCTTGACTCTAAGTGAATTACTCTGGCATGAAAGCTGATTTTGTTGCCTGAGTGGAAATGAGAAAATGCAAAATCATCAATGACAACTCTTCATAACAAAATGCTAAAATGCAATGTCTCCTAACACCCTCACTAAATTACCTCTTCAAAGTCATTACAAGTATTCTTTTCTTCCAAGTGCTGGGTTCCCTTTTGTGTTTCCAAATAGATTTTGGGGGAAAAAAATCTGCCAGCATTGCTGTCACTGTTAATTAGTGTCTCCTGAGCAGGGCTTCCTGCCTGAGGTGCTCACCAGACCTTGCCAAGCCCTACAGGGACTTCCAGAAAAACCTCGTTTATGACCCAGCCCCAGTGTGCCTCTCCTGCTTGTAATATTTTATGGCATTATAGAGAAGGACTCATCAACAGTCTCTCTATAGGAGTGGAAGTCAATTTTATATGCGGTGAGAACATCACCTAAGCTAATCTTGGCATGATGAGTCCTCAGCTGAACATAAAATTTTACCAGAAAAACCCCCTGTGAGGTGAATTATCAAGCAACATGAATTAGAAGCAGTGAAAACCCTTCTATCGAGTTATCTTCATAAATCTATTTTTATTCAATGTCATCTCACACATTCTTCATTTTAATTTGTTTTCACTTTCTCAAATATCGGATTGCTGCTCATGAGAATAATGGCTGAGGGAGCTGGTACGGCAGTCTTCTCAGGCTCCCTGGATAGCTAAATTTATGGTTATAATTATTGAAATTCTTTCCCTGGTTTCTCGTAAACTCAGACACATACTATAGTAATAAGCCACATTGATCCATGTTTTCCACCCACGGTGTTTGAAGGTGTCTATTGTTTGTATGTCTCTCCATTCCATTTTTCCTTCCCCTGGTAACAGGATTCACCCCAAGACATGGGTGTGAGACCCATCAAGGCCCTGTGACCTTAGCCAGGGCTTTTCCAGCTGCAGTGGGGAGGGAGGAAGCATGTTTACCCTCTGGTTTCAAACCTGAGATGTGGGGAGCTGAGGGCTGCCCAGTAATGGTCCCTCCTGAAGGAGACATGATGTTAACCAGGGAAGAGGCTCGGATGGAACAGAGGAAAGAGGCTGGGCTCAGACGGTTCACCATTGTGGGTAAGGCAGAAATTCCCCTTCTAAAAGTACCATTATATCAGGTGCTGATCCCTTCTTTTTATTTAAGAATATTTGAAGTGGGTGTTCTACATGCTGCCTTGTTCAGCCTGAAAACCCAGTGACTTTCAGGGGTTTGGAGATGAAAACTCCCTACCAAGTCTTTGTGGGAGTCCACCTTTCTAGTTCCTATCCCTATCTGCTTAATAACTATTAGAAATAAATCATTGCTTATATTGATTGAATACTTGCCATACTGGCGTGAGAAAGAAAAGAAAATTTTTGTTGAGGACTGTGAGCCCCTTTAAATGATCAGGCACAGTGAGGGACTGAAATGTGACAGCAGTCCCATCACTCTCCCTTGAGCTGAGGCATTACCTCTTGAAGCTACTTGCTATGTGGGCTCTAGACTCTAAGCCAATTGCCATAAATTGCTGTATGCTGGACGCCATAACTCACAGTTCGACGATGCACAGCCTATCACAAATCAATGTTATCCTTGTAAATCAATGGGAATCCCTGTCAAACAACTCTGTATCAATCAGCCCACTCCTTGTCCCTTTTTACCTTTAAAAGCCTGCATGGAACAAAGCTCACAGGGAGCGCTCCCCAAGGCAACTTGCAAGTATGTCCCAGGCAGCTGTCCTCACTTTGACTCAAGTGGACTCTTTAAAATTGTATTTTGTGCCCCAGCATTTTCCTTTAGGTCACCAGTAGTCACTGTGCTAAGTACTTTACAGGCATCGTCATATTTAATTCTTACATTTAATTCATTCCCTTTTCAGAGATGAAGTTACACAAGGCACACTACCAGGAGGTGGCTAAGCCTGATTCAAACCCAGGGGACCAAGTGCCAGAGTCTGTGTTTCTAATTTCCGCATTGAGTAAGCCTGGAAATCTCAACTATAGGTTGGGCTAGCGAGGAGTCCCCCTAAAAGGAGAGCAGAAGGTCATGTGGCTTTCCTTATTCATCTCGTGCTCCGTGTTTCTCTGATTTCATTGAGACCAAACCGCTGTCAGGGTGGCCTCTGACTTATTTCCATGGTTTTCTTATTCAAAAAATGTAATTTGAAATCTTTTCTTACGTTATACCTAGAAAAAAATAAAATTCAATTTTTTGAGGACCAACTACAGATTTTTCTTAGAAAACTGAATATTTATTGCTTTGCAGAATGATAGGTTTATAGTTTCCTGTATGCTCAATATTTCTGGGAATTGACATAAAGAAGTGATTTCTCAAACACCCACGGACGCTATGTGCACAGTGATATTTACGACATTACTAACATTCACACTCTCTCCCACTTCCTGAGAAGGAGGAATGAGAAGCCTGGTGCATCAGTGTTAATAATTGAAATGACTTGAGATTTTCCTTTTGAGATCTCTGGGTGCTTTGTTTGGAGTCCATAATTCAGAAATTTGTTTTGCCAGATAGTTAGGCTCCTGGTTCTGCTGCATGGCCTTAGCAAATTTCAGTAATTTTTCTAAGCTTTTGTTTCTCTACCCATAAAATAGAGAAAATAATGAGTATTCACATTGCATGGTTGTTGTGAGGATTAAAGAGTGACATCAGACATGCAATAACAGGTGTCCGGCACATTAGTAAAATACATAAAAGCTGCTGTTGCTATTATATTATTAGCTTCCTCGGTTTAGGCTTACAGACTTTGTGTTGGAGGATCGGTGATGGCCTGTGGACACTTTGCCCCACCAGCTAAACAGTGAGAAGCTGTGGCTTTCAGGGAGATAGATAGCTGGAAAAGAACACAAGAACAGAGCTTTGTGCTTAGGTCCTAGGAAGAGTAACTGAGAGCTAGTTCAGAGAAGGGAGTAGGAGGAGGTCTCCGAGGTGGGACATACCTGCTCCTAGAGAGGGCTGCATGAATGGTCTATGAAGTTATCCAAGCAGTGTGGACAGTTGGAACTCATCTGAGACATTGCATTGCCAACTCTTTCTACAACATCAACAAATAGTTTGGGCCAAGAGCAGTGGGTCACACCTGTAATCCCGGGTTTTGGGAGGCTGAGGTGGGAGGATCACTTGAGCCCCAGAGTTCGAGGCTGCAGTGAGCCATTATTGTGCCACTGCACTCCAGCCTGGGAGGCAGAGCAAGACCCGGTCTCTCTAAAAAAGTAAGTAAATAAATAAGTAATATAAAAATAAGCAAATAGTTTGCAGCTCCCAGCACTAAGGACTTGGAAGTCATGCCATGTCTGGAAGACTCAGGGGGCCTGGCATGGCATGGTGGCCAGAAGGGTCTCTGAGAGAACTCAGAAAAGGAATGACTTAGGGGAGTGAATTCAAAGATCGAGATGGAGTCATATTTTTCAGAAAATAATGTAACCAAAATTAACTCAAGGGGTAGAGAATTTTAATAGAAATTATAAAAGTAGTCCAGGAGCTCTGCAAATGCACCAGGTGCAGCTGAATAGGTGAGTGTTATGACCTTTTTAAGAAAGAGTGGTGTCCAGTGTCATGAAGCTGTTCTATAGTATGGCAGAAAAAAAAATGAATTGACTCAGCTGACTAAGTTTGCCCCAAAATGATAATAAATCTATACTATGTAAAAAAAGTGATGTATCTTTTAATGATACAAAAAATACAAAGACAGAAAAATAAGGGTCTTATTTTTGAAAGGTACATTCAAAACTGACAATTCTCAAACTGTTACATTTAATGTAATCCTAATCAAAATTCCAAGAATATTTTTACAGAACTTGACAAGTTCATTTTAAAGTTTCATGTTAAGGAGAAAATATAGAAGATTAGCTAAATAAATGATGGGAAGAGAAGAATGAGGGGTACCAGCTCCAGAAAATATCAGAACATATCATGAAACACATAAATAAATAGGACTAAAAATATACGGATGACAAAAGTAAATAAATACTTTGGAGAACTGAATAGATAATTCAGACAGACACACATATACATGGTCATATTGCAAACATGAATGTCGTGGTGTTCAGAGTGAGTGGTGATTATGGAAGTATGGTAAGGTGCACCTGTCACCTGATGTCAGCCATCCTTTGGGGGAGGGTATGAGATTGGGGGGACAGTACTGAAAAGTCCCCATGCACTTCTAAGTGTTTGAATCTTTCATATCAAGAAATATTATTTAATGAATTATATAATTTTAAATATTCTTTTAAAACTTTCTGAGATTTTTATGTATTTTCTGTTTCATTCACTTGTTTTGCCATTAAGTTCATTTTGTAAAATAGAACAAAGAACTTTAAGAGGAAAGACTTTCCCTATGTTGAAACTGCCTAGGTTTAAATCCTGGCTGTAGGATTTTCTAGTTGTTAAATCCTGGGTAAGTTTTTTAATCTCTTTCTGACTCAGGTCCCTCACCTGTAAAATGGGGCTATAATGCTTTATGTGGCTGTTAGAGAGGTAAAGGAGATAAGATAAGCTACGTGCTTAAAATAGCTTGTTCATGAAGCTCCTTGGGATGTTAGCATGATGCAGAAAGAAGACAGGCACAGCTGGAAGGTATGGAGTTTGTGAGGGTAGTGCTAAGAAAAATATTTCAAATTTTAGAATGATTCTTAAAGGCAATGGGAAGCATTGAGATATTTCTATGCAATAAAACTATGCTATCAGCTTTGTTCTTTATAAAGATTCCCTTCGCAGATGAAGTTACTACATTATAACTTATTTTGTATCTTAATTCTGAACTATATAATTAAATTTACTGCATACTACACACCAAAAACCTTAGTTTATAGTCACTAGGAGCACTGATATGTGAAATAATATATGTTTTTGAAAACTTATTAAGTGTCACTGTGATCATGACCTCTCCCAGGAATACATTTTGGGGTTCACTCAGCCAATCTGAAGGTCTTGCGGCCCACCTGATTGTGATCAGGAACAGGATATTTATGCTACCGGTGAACTGTGGGAATATCAGCTCCTCAGGCAGTTCAAGAAAAGTCTCCAGAACTCAAGTTTATGACTTTGTGATGCTTTAGTCTTGAAACAGAGTATAAATTTTGTACTTTGTTATTCTAATTTTTAATTTTGTTTTTATTTTTCTAATTAATTATTTCAAGCAGCATCTATTTAAAATATATCAAATACACATACATGAATATTTACTTAGATATGTTAGGACAGACCTAGTTCTCTGAATAAATACTATAATAAGTTGCTATGAAATAATTTTATATTATCAGAAAGTTTAGAGAGAATTTTAATGTGCATTCAAGGTTTTGATAGTATGTAATTGAATACTGTAGATATTGTTGGTCTCTGAATGCAGCACAAAAGTTTTAAAAAGACAACATTACTAATATGTTTCCTTTTCACTTATCCTAAATAAACGTATGTAAGTCTTACATCATGGAGGATATTGAATGAGGCTGTGTTTGTTTCCAGTGACTCTTGTTCCCTCTGCCTTTGACATTTTAATCTTTCCAAACATTTGTGGGATTGGCGAAGAAAAATAATTCCCTCTTATAGTCC
Source organism: Pongo pygmaeus (assembly GCF_028885625.2). NCBI lineage: Eukaryota > Metazoa > Chordata > Mammalia > Primates > Hominidae > Pongo > Pongo pygmaeus. The sequence goes on from NC_072386.2 coordinate 80,262,852, forward strand.
TAGGAAGAGGGGAAAACAATCTCCTGAATAAAAATCTTGATGTAATGGGTATTTGTCTACAGAATGTAAACAGAGAAATATTAATGTAACTATTGAACTAAGGGAAGAGATAGGGTGAGGTAGGCTGAGTACTTTGTTCATAGTTTTGATGTTAAGATAAAGATAGATGCATGTAACAGAGCATTCGATTAAAAGTTCAAAAATACATTTTCCAGTTGTTTTTAAGAAGAGCAAGGGGATTATAAGGTATATCATTTCTACATTTATGTTAGATGACACAAATATTTTGTCTTACATTAGAATTAAAATGTTCATTAAGATTCAGAGCTCTGTTTTTCTGAGATAAATTATGGTCTTAAGTGTGAAATCTCTCCAGTCAGAGTCCTGGAAGAAGAAATTCCTTCTGCCTAGGCAAAGATGCAAATGCAACCTTCGTTTAAGTTTTGTGAAATTGAATGAAATAGAATGACATGCAAGATAGTTCACTAAATTCAATCATCGAGGCTTTTCATTTTTGTGAAGTACTGGTTTTTAACTGACTGCCAACATTACTAGTCATTGGAAGATCAAGTAATTTTAAAATTTTTATTATAATTTTGAATATTTTTAGCCTTGTTAATGCACCTTAAGTACAGACATTTAAAAATTTGTAAAGGCATATTTGCTAGTTTACATTTAATATATAAAATTTCAAAGGAAAAGTTAGAGCCTAACCAAATCCCAGTAGCACCCACGGTTCCACTTGCCGGCCTCTATTCACTAACCCTCCAGAGAAGAGCCACTGGGAACATCATGAAGCAGTTTTACCTGTTCTCAGCCTTCATATCTGCTTTAGCCAATGAGAGGTACATAGGATAAGACGGAAGAAGAGGACCGTGGCTATTGATTTAGACCTCAGGTCCAGTGTCAGACAAGAATGATAGCATCTGTGTCATCTTTTCCTCACATGCCTGGAGGATCCTCATGACGGCTGAGTGTCCAGGCATTTGGTGAGAAGGTGTCCAGAAGACCTTTCCTGTCAGTGGTTACGTTAGCTGAGGAAGTTCATGTGCTCCCTGCTTGGTCCTGACAGTATCTGAGAGTGGAAGCACAGGAGGAGGAGCTGGACATTTGTCCAGTTGCCCCTCAGTCCACTCTCCACCATACTTCTCCACCCCACTCCCTGTCACAGGAGCTGATTTTACGAGTGGACCTCATCAGCAGGCTCCCACTCTGGCCCCTATGTTTGCCTAGTGGGAAGGGCTGATGGGAGACTAGGAGGCAGAAGGACAGAGAAGTCAGTTATTGATTCCCTGAGAACTTTCTCTGCAGAGATGCTGTTAAAGAAAAAATTCTTCAAGCACTTGTTAAGATGGTAAAGAAGATTTTATTCAGTACTATACCAATAGGTATCCAGGCTATGCCAGTAGCAGAGAGAAATTGGGCTCAATGCCAAAGGCAGCAAAGACTGCTAGATATTTATAGCTAAGGAACAGAATAAAGTTTGCAGATTCTTGTTAAACTGGTCTATCAGGATTTTCAAAGCAGGCCAGGGTGATCAGATATCACCTGCAGGATGGTGGGGGATGAGGAATTCAATGGATTTGGGCTGGAAGGAGGTGATCAGATATCAAGGGTGGTGGGAGGATTCTCTAAATTGACTTAGCAGGATTCTTGTTAACACTGGACTCTGCAAGGACAGGCATGCAAGCCCAAGGTCAAGGCCTAGTTGGGAAGAGGGCCTGGGGAACCCGTCCAAAGCTTGGTTAAGGAGGGTCTCTGTTCACGACACCAAGGGCCTTATCTTCAAGCTATTGCCTAACCCCCCAGGCCTGGGATTCAAGGTAGCTTCCTGCTATTGCGCAGTTCCGCTATGTGGCTTTTCTTGTTTGTCCACAACTTTGTAAATAGTGTCTAAAAAGTTACCAGTTACTCCACTGAGTGTGCTGTTGGTTTCCTGTTGAGACAATAATGTGGTTGTTTGATACCATTGCTCCTCCATCTCTCTCTCTCCCTCTGTCTGTCTTTCTCTCTCTTTCTTTACACCTCCTAGACTCCCTCCTCTCATCTCCCCTTCTCTTTCTGTCCCCCACTTTACCCCCAGTCTCTCTTTTTCCTCTCCCTACTTATCTCCCTCCCCCAAGCTCCAACCAGCAACCTTTCCATGCTAGAATATGCACCCCATTCGTGGCTTGCATTTCCTCTGACCTGAACTTATATCCCCTTCTTCCCCGCACTGCTTTCCTCTTTTCATTCAGGTCTTAACTCTAATATCACCTTCTTCTTCTTGATATTATCACCTAATATCAAAATATTGAGGATTTTGCCCCCAAATATTTTCTTCAACCACACTTTGTCCCAATATCATACTTTATTTTCTTTTTTGCACTGATAACAATCTGAAATTTTATTCTTTAGATATTTGTTTACTGCATTGGTTAGTGTTCAATTGTAGACAACACAGTGCACTTTATCATTTTCAAGCAGCAAAAGAGTTTTTTTTTTTTTTTTTAACATTGTGTGATTTGGCTTATATAGTATCAGAGTTCTAAGAAACAAAGTTTGGTTATTACACAACCAGAAGAAATCTATGTAGAAGCCTGCTTTAATGTGGACCTGTCAGAGTGAAAATCCTCCTGCTGCTGCCAGACAGGAAAGCCAGAGCCCAGATTCACGGTTTTCCACTAGAGCCACAGCAATGAGAAACGAAAACCTCCAGGCTTGTTTTTCCTGAAAAAACACAAGGCCCTGGCTTCCAGCATTCATTGCACATCTCACGTCTTGCACAGTGTAGAGCCTAGCTGCAAGGGAATCTGGGGAGTGAGTTATGTAAGAGACTGCCTTAGCAAAAATTATAACAGTGAGAGAAACCTCACATAGCTGACTTCATCTAGTTTCTAACCTCATAAGCCGTCTTTGCTTTTTCCTGGGCATAGGCCAAGCTAACTATGGGAGGAATTCAGTTTCTACTTTTACCTTAAATCAAGGATGGTAATAGCCCCTTCTCCAAATTGCCCCCCTGCAGCCTGTGTAAAACTTTTGAAAGGCCACAAGGTGAACATTATGGGAGGGGCTTGAGTTCTGCTAAGACCTATGCATAAATGATAATTAGTCATTGTTTACTGCTCAGGATTCGTGTAGGGGAGGTCACAAGATTTGTAATTTCCCTAATTACCCCTATGGGAAACATTGCTGTTGTAAAACCTAACACTGCTGTTTGAGGTGTCTTTCAGGCCTTGCATTCTAATGAAACAACTGACACCACCTGGACTGGTGACCCTCATCCAGGAACTGACTCAGTGCAAGAAGGAAGCTTTAACACCCTGTGATTTCATCCACAACCCAACCAAGCAGCACGCCCCATTCCCTAGCCCCCTGTCCACCAAACTATACTTGAAAAATTCTAGCCTCTGAATACCTGGATAGGTGGATTTGAGCAATAACTCCTGTCTAGTCATTTGGCTGACCCTGTGATTATTAAACTCTTTCTTTCATGCAATACCTGCTGTCCCCAGTGCATTAGTTTTTCTGAGCAGTGGGCAAGAAGAACCCATTGGGTAATTACATCTGGATCCCTAGCCCCTGGCCCTAGGGAGGCCCATGCAAGGGGTCTGGATGGCAATGAGAACTGGCTGGAAGTTTCTGCCCCACTCCTGCCTGTGAAATCTAAGCTCCCCAGAAAAGCAGCCATGTAGGTTGTTTATACCACTGAGTGTGCAGAGCCTAGAATGGTACTTGCTATACTGTAAGTGTGCAGTGAGTTTTGTGCAATAAATAAATTTTTAAAATATATTTAATTTTTTATTTACACAAATGACTCTACCATACATTCTGTACTTTATTTTTCTTTAATATTATATCTTAAAAGTTTTCTTATATCAGCATAGATAGATCATATTATTTTTAATGTGGCACAGAGTAATCATTATACAATTGTACCCTATTTTTTCAAACCAGTTTCATTTTGTTAATTTGTCTCCAATTTCTTTTTAATGCTGAAGTAATAATTTTTGTGTGTGTGTGACAGGGTCTTGTTCTGTCACTTAGGCTGGAGTGCAGTGGCATGATTACAGTTCACTGCAGCCTTGACCTCCTAGGCTCCAGTGATCCTCCCACAACAACCTCCAGTGTAGCTGGGATCACAGGCATGTACCATTATGCTAGGCTAAGTTTTTGTTGTTGTTATTGTTGGGGTTTTTTTTGTTGTTGTTGTGGTTGTTTTTTATTTTTTTTGAGATGCGGTTTCACTCTTGTCACCCAGGCTGGAGTGCAGTGGCACCACCTTGGCTCACTGCAAGCTCTGCCTCCTGGATTCAAGCAATTCTCCTGCCTCAGCCTCCCCAGTAGCTGGGATTACAGGCATGTGCTACCATGCCCAGCTAATTATGCTAGGCTAAGCTTTTAATTTTTTTTGTAGATACAAGGTCTCCCTTTATTATCCAGGTTGGACTTGAACTCCTGAGCTCAAATGATCTTCCTACTTCAGCTTCCCAAAGTGCTGGGATTACAGGAATGAGCCAACATGTTCAGACTGAATTAAACATTTATTTTAAAAAAAACATGAATATATACTTTTGAAATATATCCTTAAAGTTCTACTAAATTTACGTCTGTGAAATTGATGTCTGAAAGTAAGTGTATAAATAAAAATATAATAGTATCATCTACTCTCTTTTAAAGAAACTGAGCTCTCACTGAAAGTAACTGAGAGGGCCTAGTTTCCCCACATACTTTTTTCTTATTATCGGAACATGAACAAAGTATAAAGTTTACCATTGTAAACATTTTATGCTTGAACAGTCTGTGGCATTAAGTATATTAACGATGTTGTGCAACCAACCATCACCTAGTTGTAGAATATTTTCATCACCCACGATGGAAACCTGACACCCATTAAGCAGTCACCCCTCATTCCTTCCTCCCTCCAGCCTTTGGCAACCACAAATCAGCTCAACAAATTTTCATGAAAAGAATACATCTATGCAAACAGCTCCAGATAGATTCTCATTTTCTCACATCAGGCATCCTCTTCTCTTCTCTCACAGTCATTTGTCAGATATATGCATTGTAAATATCTTCTACTCCATGGCCTTACTTTTCACTGTTGTTATAGCATTTTTTTTTTGACATGATCTTGAACTTACCATAGTCCAATTTACCAACTCTTGCCTTTATGGTTAATATTTTTTGTATCCTTATTAAGAAAAAAGTGATTTTTTTTGCCTGTCATATGGATTATCATATGAATTGAGATCAGCAATCCATTTGGAATTGGTTTTTCTTTATGGTGTGAGGATGGGGTCAAGGTGTAATGTTTTCATATGTCTGTCTAAATGGCCCAGCACCATTTATTAAAAAGGCCATTCTTCTCCACACCATTATGTGCCATAAATGCGAGTCTGCTCCCGGATTCCATTCTGTCCTTTTCATCAGCTTGCTAATCCTTGCACTAATACCACACTCTTATTATTTACTTCAACTTTATAATATTTAATTTGCTTTATAAAGGATCTTGAGTAATTATAGCACAACAATAGCATGCATTGTTTTTCTTTAAGTAGAAATGCAGCAGAATCTCTAAGCAAACATAATTAATCAGTGACTTTAGCAATGTTAAATATAAGATTGTTTTGTCTTGTATCAACAACTAACAAATGAAAAACAAAATTAAAAAATATTTCAGTATGCCAGTTTCAGTATGGTGATTTAAAAATTCATCAATTACATAGGAATAAATCTAACAAAGGGCATGTAATTTCAATATGATGAAAACTTTAAAATATTGAGACAAATTAAAGAAAACATACATATGGAAGAAAGTACCATGTTGATGGATATAAAGGCTCAAACTGTAAACATGTCTATTCTCCCAAATTAATAAATTAAGTTCAATTCTAATAAAATTCCAAAAAGGGGGGGTGTATGTGAGTGTACATGCCTGCATACATGGAAATTTACAAGCTAATTCTAAAATTTATATGAAAATGCAAAGGACCAAGAATAATTAAAACAATTTAATCATTATACTTTTAAAATTATTGCTTTTTAAAGTTTATACTTATTTTATATTTTATTTCCTATTTTCTTTGTTTTTGTGCATTTTTTTGTTTTAGTATTGTAAAAATATTTTATACAATGACATTAGTACAAGTATCTATATCTTGAAAAGTTGAAAGACTTCAGTAAAATTATCTGGGTCTGGTACCTCCTTTTATTTTTTACCAGAAGGTATCTCTTTGATGATTATCTCCAAGTCTCAAATTATTGTTTTGTCTTTTGAGATTTTATAACTCTTCTGGGGATGATTGTGTTAACATTTTTTTCCCTAGAAAATTATCAATTTATCCAGATTTTTAAAAAGTGTTTACATCAAGATTTATTAATTAAATTATTCTGGTTCTTTAATTTTACCTGTCCCTATGGTTGTTCTTTAATTTTATAAATTCTAATTTGGGGAATTTTCGTTTCCTTTTTAATTAGGTAAACTGTGATTATTTTTAAAAAACGATTACTCTCAAGACATAAGTTCTGGTGTAAGTGACCAATTTTACTATAAGGGGAAATTCTCCGTGTGTCTGATTCACAGGCCACATTGGCAAGGCTTGGACTGCAACTGTTGTAAGTCTGGTTGGAACATTTTGTGATCCTAGGAGAACATAAGAGCATGAGAGTCTTGTAAGTTGCCCCTACAAGACGATTTCTCACTTGTTTTCCTACCTGACAAGAAGACTGGCATAAAACAGTTTCTTATTGTCACTTGATATGGTTCTGATGAGATATCAGGCTTTCTGCCTTGCCCACCTTAGGGTACAGACACAGGCAATCAAACTGCGTAGCAAAGTGCAGGGTTGGTAGTGCCATGTAACAGGGTGTGACAGAGTAACGGGTAACTGGTAAACTGTCCTATCATTCATGTAGCCTTGTCTGTGTTTCCATGTTGTCCTGTGTAAGGGCCAGGGAGCTGGCACTGTGGCTTTTACTGTCTCATAAGTAATAAACTACCTGCATCTGAAAAGCGCTCGCATTTCCTTATAGGGAGAATCTATTGAGCTTGGCCTTGCCTTGTGCTTGACATATTTTGCTCTTTTAAAATATATTTTTGCTTTGTTCTTATTACTTACTTTTAAAGTTTTGAATTATACTGAAGGTTTAATTTTATTCATCTGTCTCATTTCATGAGGAAGCAGTTAGTCATGGAAGTGGTTTTAAAAATTTTCTTCTGGTCACAGTTTTAGCACGTCTTATACAACAATTTAACATGTCCTTTTCATAAATGTTTTCTAGATTTTGATTTCTTCCTTGACCTGTTATTTACATATTTTTTAAAATTCTAAATACTTTTTGTTCATTCTTTTGTGATTACTTTTTTTTTTTTTTTTTTTTGAGATAGAGTTTCGCTCTTGTTGCCCAGGCTGGAGTGCAATGGCACGATCTCAGCTCACCACAACCTCCACCTCCCGGGTTCAAGCCATTCTTCTGCCTCAGTCTCCTAAGTAGCTGGGATTACAGGCACCTGGCACCACGCCTGGCTAATTTTTGTATTTTTAGTAGAGACGGGGTTTCATCATGTTGGCCAGGCTGGTCTCAAACTCCTTACCTCAAGTGATCTGCCCGCCTCGACCTCCCAAAGTGCTGGGATTACAGGCATGAGCCACCCTGCCCAGCCCCTTGTGATTACTTTTGAATTGTCTCGTACTATGATTAGAGAATGTGATTTGTATAGTTTAAATTTTTTTTGTTGTTATATTTTATTGAGAGTTTTTTGACTATTTCATGGATGATTGAAACACACACAGTATTGTGTTCCAATCTCTGGCTTCTTATCTGTGTCTATCTGACCTGGGGTGACAAAGGTGACTTCCAGTCTCTCTACTATTGTGTTTCTATCCATTACCCCATGAATCTCTTGTGTCTGATTTTTATTTTCAAGTGCAACTTTTATCATGATCCTTTCCTCCTCTTTGTCTTGTTTAACAACCTTTGCCTTTAGTTCAAGCTTATCTGGTAATATTGTGAAACCTATTTCTTTTTAGTTGGCATTTATCCTGTATTTCTTTGCAGATCCGTTTAGTTATAAATATTGTTAAAACTGTCTGTTAGAAAGAACTCACTGTTGAGCATTGATTTTTTTTTTCATCTGCAGTTTTAACTGAGCTCACTTTTACTTACATAGACACACACATATATGATTTTACATGCAGGAATACATTTTATAAACCACTGTTGTTTATTAGTCTCTCCCCAACTTCTTATTTTTAGTATGGCTCTCTCTCTTTTCCCTACTCATTTTCTTCTGTCCAAATCAGGTCCTTTTTCTTCTTTCTTTCTTTTTTTTTTTTTCTTTTGAGACAGAGTCTCACTCTGTTGCCCAGGCTGGAGTGCAGTGGTGCGATCTCAGCTCAGTTCACTGCAACCTCCACCTCCCGGGTTCAAGCAATTCTCCTGCCTCAGCCTCCAGAGTAGTTGGGATTACAAGTGCGCGCCACTACTGCCTGCTAATTTTTGTAGTTTTAGTAGAGATGGGTTTCACCATGTTGGCCAGGATGGTCTCAATTTCCCAACCTCGTGATCCGCCTGCCTCGGCCTTTCAAAATGCTGGAATTACAGGTGTGAGCCACCTCACCCGACCTTAATTTTTTTTTTTTTAAATGGATCAGAGGTTTTTATGTTGCCCAGGTTTGCCTCAAACATGTAGCCTTGCCTCCTTATGCACCAGGACAACCACCCTGAGCCACCGCAGCTCCCCAAATTAGGTCCCTTTTCTTATGCAGAGAACCCATGATGCAACCAAATGTTTATGTTCCAGACTTTTCCCGTGCTATACACACACAAATATGATATGTGCATTTATCTGTATCCATGTCTGTGTCTATATCTATGTCCACGACCATCTCAACATGTATATCTGCACGTAACCATCTCAACATGTATATCTGCCTTAGAACCCATACAATTTGTGCAGACCAGTACCTCAGGTATCTGCGTTGACGCCTCTGAACTCCATGTCCCTTCAGCTGTTCCTCTTCAATTTCTTAAGTTCAGGGAATGTCAATGCTTTTAAGACAATTCAAAAAAAATCATATCCACTTTTAAAAATTGGCTTTAGTTGAAGGGTTGTTCTAAATAATTTAGTCTACCATTACTGGAAACCAGGTGCTCCATTTTGGAATTTAATTCATTTTATATTAATTTTATAAAATCAACATGTTTATGAAAACAAGCCTTTTTGTCTTCCACTTGCTCATTTCTTATTTTATGCCCTTCCATAATATCGTATAGTTTCAAAAACATATATAGGCCTTGCAACATTCTTCTTAAATGTATTCTTACACATTTTAAAAAGATTTTCTTGTTCTTGGGAATGTACTGTATATTCACATCTTCTTTTCCAGTTGCTTATTAGAAAAAAGCACTGTGATCTTGTGCTATAATAAGAAATATGTATTTGGTCTTTGTTCTGGGTTCCTGACAACAGAGCTCCTAAAAGCCTCGGAATTTCTTGAGTGATGCGGTAAGAACAGTGTCTTTTGTTTTTTATAAGCCCCTTTCAACCATGCCTGGGTTTATGCTAACGAGGTGGTTCTTGGTGGGCCCCAGGATAGCTTTAGAATGGGGCTGGTTCCCAGAAGAGCTAGCCAGGGATTAGAGGGTTGGGGATCGACATGCTGGCAGGGTGGCACACCCCATCTCCACAAGGACAGAAGCTCCTGTGCTTGGGATCCCTCTGGACCTCATCCTATGTTCCTCCTTATCTGGCTTCATCTGTATCCTTCATAATATCCTTTATAATAAAGCAGTAAATGTAAGCATAGTGTTTCCTGAGTTCTGTAAGCTAATTTAGCAAATTATAGTGCATGACGAGTGGGTCATGAGAACCCCCAATATGTAGCCAAGTTGGACAGAAGTTGTGGGTAACCTGAGGACCTACTAATTTTGACTGGTGTCTGCAATGGGGGCAGTGTAAGACTCAGCCCTTAACCCATGGGGTCTGCTGACTGGGTAGTGTCAGAATGGAATTGTCAGGCCTGGGATTACAGATGTGAATAACAGTTGGTATCTGCAGAGGACTGGAGAATTGCACAGCAAGTGGAAAAGCCACACATTTGATGTCAGAAGTGTTCTGTGGATAGAAGTGGATGATAGTAGTAGAGTAGTAAGCAAGTAAGCACTTACTAATTTTCATTTATGTCCAACTAATTCACCAAATTCTTACCTCAAGTGTCTTGGCTTATCTAGGATACTCTCATATCATCAGCAAAGAGGAATACTTTTACCTCCTGTATTCCAATAGGTATATAGTTTTTGTCAGATTCGTTAAAACTGACCAGACAATGTTGCAAACTAATGGATAGAGTGACCTTACATGTCAGTTATTTTTCCATTATTTAGGTATACTATTTACTTTTGATTTTTAATATTTATCATTGTCATATTTAAGAAGTTTTTTTCTATTCTCAGTGCTAACATATTCTTTAGAATTTTTACATCTATGGTCATTTTTTCCCCTGTACTACCTTTATATTTTGGGCTTAGAATTATAATAACCTTGTCAAATAAATCTGAGGCCTTCTTTCCTTTCCCCTGTCTTGTCTGTGGAAATAGCCACAAAGATGAGAGGGGATCTATAGGCCTTATTTGTTTGTAAAGAGTTGTCCTCATTTTTTTTTCTTCCATGAAAATTGGCCTTCCTCTTGGGTCAATTTGAGTATTTTATATTTTGCTAGAAAATCACCTCTTTCTTTCAAGTTTTTAGATTGATTGCAGAATGTTGCCTGCAGAATAATTCATTTATAACTCTACTGACCACCTTGACCGTCTCCCCCTTATTTAAGGTAAAGGCTCTTATATCATTCCTAATTTTGCACAGTTTTTGCTAATGTCCTTTTTTTCTTAGTTGGGCTCATGTAGGGTTAGTCTCTCCTATTTGACTTTATAATTTTTTTTCATTTTATAGATGAGATTATCCTATTTTACAACATCGATGTAACATATGTTTGATCTGAATTTATCACCTGATTCTAAGCTTCCTTTTATTTCTGTCTCTTGCTGTTGACCTATCTTTACTATTTTAGGGTTGTCTTGTGTATGAATATGTGTACATGTATGTCTGCCTCTTGGTAATTTGGAAGTCATATATTTTGTTTTTTGGTTTTTGTAGTCATTCTTTTTATAATCCTTTATATTATACTTAACCCTCTGTTTCTGAATTTAGCACTCTTACAGAGCATCTGTTGACTCTGTTATGACTAAGAGAAAATTACTGCTCTTGCGCTTCCTCTCTCCTCCCCCTCCACCTCCAGACTTTTCTTGGTTACCTTCTTATTTTAGTTCTTCTGGTGGTTCCCTTTACAGCTCCAAGTAGTCCTCACAAGGCTTGGTTCTTGGTTTTCCCGCTCGCCCCGTGACAGACGAGGAAATTACAGCCCTCACATGGCTTCTTCCTCCCTTGACTCTTGTTTGTTTGATAATGAGCTTTACCTTCTTGAGGTTCATAAAATGTACCTCCTGGAACCAAACTGCCTTTGGAAATTTTGTCTGGATTTTGTGTTTCAATGTTTTTCTGTTTGCTACCACTCCTTTTACTGGCACTTCTTCTGTTACTGAATATCCAGATTCAAGCTTTTCTTTTTACAAACAACACGCAATGGTAATTGCTATGGTCTGAATGTTTATGTGTTTTCCAAAATTCATATGTTGAAACCTCACCTCCAAAGTAATGGTACTGGGAGATGGGACCTTTGGGAGGTGATTAGGTCATGAGGGCCAAGTCCTCATGAATGGAATTAGTGCCTTTATAAAAGAGGCCTGAGGGAGCCTGTTTAACCCTTCCACCGTGTGAGGACACATACAAGACACCCTCATGACAACAAATATGCCAGTGCCTTGACCTTAGACTTCCCAGCCTCCAGAATTGTGAGAAATGAATTTCTGTTGTTTAAAAGCCACCCAGCCTGTGGTATTTTGTGATCACAGCCTGAACAGACTAAGACAGTCGTAATTCCTAAGACAGGAATTACCTCCTGTGTGAGCTGACCCACATTGTGACTTATCCTTAAATGACAAATTGCCTGCATGTGGCACCCCAGATCTCAGCTTCCCCTCTGCACCATGCAGAAAAAGCTGCTGCATTATTTTCTGGGAGAGACTGTTTTTTGGTCCCTGCTCTTACCAGTTATTTTGTTTTGTCCTACCAAGAGGTCTGAATTGTTGTATTTTAAAAATCACATTTGAAAACTTAACTAGTCCTTGTGCTTTTGTAGATAATTTTGTGCTGGTTTGGGAGGGTTATGGTTTGCTGTTTAGATTTGCAGACTCTGTTCTTCCTCAGATCTAGGAGAAACTTTTTCCATTGTACCTTTGAACATACCCGTGTTCCCTACACAGGGTCCCCATGCATGGACAACAATGACCTTTGTATTAGATGTGCCAGATCTCCATTCATGTTAGCTTCTCTCCAATTGCATTTGTCAACTTGGCTTTTTCCTTCTGTATTCATGGGGAAAGCCTCATACCTTTCCTGTTCATAAATGACTTGGCTTTGCAGCAAGCCTATTACACTCCTTACTATTTCATTAATCAAGCATACTTTGGGGATGTTTTGATTCAAAATTTTTATCTCAGCTGCCTCTTTCCTTCTGGAATAGATCTTTACATATACAATTTTATATTTTCTTCGCATCACTTTTTTTTCTTCTTTTAATCATTTATGTTGCACTATAACTGTGTAAATACCATTATTTTTTCCATATTGCCCATGCTTAACGTGGGTAGTTCTGTCTCGGTAAATTTTTCTGTCCAGATTCAGTGTAGTTGGGTTTTCCCAGGTGCCTTCTCTACCCTCTCTGAGACCTAGCTGTCTTCCTCCTTGAATTTTAGGGTTTCTCTGAGATTTCCCTGGCCTTTCTGGGTTTTCTGAGGTCTCTGCATCAGAAAAGTGCCAGTGCGGATGGCCGGGCTAGGCTGGCTTTGGGTTTTCTGCATCAGAAGGGTGCAGGGGTGGATGGCTGGAGAGCGCAGGGGAGGATGGCTGGGCTGTGCTAGCTTTCCTGAGGCTTCCTTCACTGTCTCTCATCCAGCTTCCTGCAGCCTGCTGGGGTCAGAAACACCATCAGCACCTCTCTTCTGGTACAGGATACCTTCAGCTTCCGATGGTTCTTTCTACCCAACCCCAGTTATCTTTAGGGAGAGCGAGGTTGCTGGTAGTGTTTCCCTACCTAGCTTCTCTCACCTCTCTCCAGCATGACCTTGGATCTTCTTGGAGCAGAAGACCAGAAAGGCTTATGGAAGTAGACTGGGGCCCCAGCGATAGGCCACAGAGCCTGCAGGGGTTTTACTTGTTTCTTTCCTGGTCCTATTCTCCCATTTCCCGCTGACAGAGAATTTTCCTGTCCATTTTCTCTCTGACTAATTTTGCTATTTAATTTTAGGAGATAATTATCTCTGCTTTTGTGGCCTTTCTGCTTGTGCTCCTCTGCTCTGATGGGAAATGATAAGGGTTGGGGAAGTTTGCCCTGTGTGGACATTTTCTAGTGAGTTCTCAGTCCTGTCTGAGACACACCTACATGTCATTTCTCCAAGTTGGGGGTTATTTATGATTTTCCACCCCCCAGAATTTTGCTTCTAACCTCTCCTTTGTAGTGGTCCCTTCAAATGCGGAGTTGAGACTGTGGTAAGACGTTAAACCAACCTGAGGGAATGCCTCAAAATTTCTGCCTTTCTACGTGGTGGGGTAGATGTCCTTTCTTTTGTTGAGTTGCTATTGTTGGGACTGGCTTCTGATTTTTCTTATTTGCCACTCTTTGTTTTAGGTTTTGTGAGAGGTAGATTTAGATTTCTCACTTCATTCCATCATCTTAAACTTGAAGTCCCTAAATCTGGCTTTTGGAGAGCCACAAGAGGACATTCTCCCCCATGACGTTAGGCATCTTGAGATTGCAACTCTCCCTGTGTCTCCATTATGGGACTTTATACTGAGGGGATTCAGCAGAAAATGCAACCCAACAGGCACCTCTCAAAGCACGTGCAATTTTAAAGACACCATTGAACAGATTTATTACTCACACATTGTTATGTTATGTGCTGTTGTTAAATTGTCAAAAAATCAAAATTCTTAAATTATGTATTTTTAAAGGAATTGAATAAAGTTAAATAACTCTTTAAAAGAATAGACAAGATGGTGCAGATTCCAGAAACAATGCTGCAGAAGACCAAGGGGTCACCAACCCAAACTCCTGGAAGGGTCAGTAGACCAATTGACACTTGTAAGTGACCAGGTACAAGGCAAAAAGTAGGGGTAGGGAAGTGCAATGAATTGCAGTGCACATGCTGCCCCTAAAAGCATTCATACTAAACAAGCTCATTTCTAATCACCAGTGTGGATTAAGGTTTGATGAGCCAACTTCATGCCCTGGGTAAGGCTCCCACAATCATGTGGTTGATAGTTTTGACAATATATCTCTCAAAATTTCTTATATAACTAGCTAGATAATAAGATCATGTATTATACACATGCCTTTTAACCACAAATTTGTTGAAAAAAAATCACTTTTTATCCATAAATCATTTTCTTACGCTTTGTATTTATTAATTGATTTAATATCAACAACTAATTTTTCAGCTGCTCCTGGGAAGAGGTGTTGTTTCCCCTTTGTTTTGAAAATGCTATTGCAGATAAGTGGAGGTTTTGGAAATGACACACTGAGAAGCTTCTGACTCTAGCCTCTCCCTGATGGTGAAGACTTCACTTGTCATGTCACCAAGGAGGCTGGTAATATTGCCAAAGTAGTTCCTTGTCCACAGAGATTCCCGTATAGACATTCACTGAAGGGATTGTTAATAGATGTGCAAATGAAATTTAAAATATAAAAGGAAAAAAAATGGGCCTAGAGGGAGAAGAGAAGAGAGAATTTTCTTTAGGGAATAATTTCTTTAAAGAAATTCATTAAAGAATTTTCTTTAAACCTGGAAACCCCTTTGGTTCACCAGGTTGGTTTTGTCTTCTGCAAACAAAATACAACAAAATAGCTATTATCCTTTATTAGGTGTGAATAGTGGGCCTGTTTGTCAACATTGTGTTAGTCCGTTCTCACATTGCTATGAAGAAGTACCTCATTAGCCAAGCTGGTGGCACATACCTGTAGTACCAGCTACTTGGGAGGCTGACGTGGGAGGATTGTTTGAGCCTGGGAGGCAGAAGTTGCAGTGAGCTAAGATCATGCCACTACACTCCAGCCTAGGCGACAGAGCCAGACTCTGTCTCCAACAACAACAACAACAAAAAAACAAAACAAAACAAAACAAAAAACCACTACCTGAGACTAAGCAATCTACAAAGAAAAGAAACTTAATTGACTCACAGTTGTACAGGCTGTGCAGGAAGCATGGCTGGAGAGGCCTCAGGAAACTTACAATCATGGAGAAAGGTGAAGGGAAAGCAGGCATGTCTTACATGGCCAGAGAAGGAAGTAGAGAACAAAGGGAGAGGTGCTACACACTTTTATAAATAACCAGATCTCATGAGAACTCACTCATTATTATGAGAACAGCAGGGGGGAAATCCACCCCCATGATCCAATCACCTGCCACAAGGCCCCTCTTCTAACACTGGGGATTACAATTTGAGATTTGTGTGGGGACACAGACCCAAACCATACCACACATTACTCATTTTATTTAATGCTTATCTTCAACCAGAAGATGAGGAGTTGGGATCCTCATTGCACACAGGGCAACTGAGGCTGAAGCATAGTAAGTTCATTCCTTCACTCTGTGCCAGTCACCGGCCACAATGTACTGGGGTGCCTCTAATACCTAGCTGGGTCTAACACTGATTTGATCCTTTAATTAAAATTTTTGGTTGATGAAGAATATAGCTAATAAGCAGCAAAGGCACTATTCAAACAGGACAGTCTGACTCCTAAAACACTGATCAGCCGAGTGTGGTGGTTCATGTCTGTAATCCCAGCATTTTGGAAAGCTAAGGCAGGAGGATTGCTTGAGCCCAGGAGTTCAAGATCAGCCTGGGCAGCACAGTGAGACCCCTATCTCTACAAAAACTACAAAAAATTAGCCAGGCATAGTGGTACATGCCTGTAGTCCCAGCTACTTGAGAGGCTGAGTTGGGAGGATCCCTTGAGCCCAGGAGATTGAGGCGGCAGTGAGCCAAGGTCACGCCACTACAGCTTAGGGCACAGAGTGAGATCCTGTCTCAAAACAAAAACAAAAACAAAAACAAAACTGTGATCTTATGATAGTGCCTGGATGTTTCTCCCAAATTCTTTACAGACTGTCTCCATGAATTTTTCTTCAGGCTCCAATGTTGGATAACTACAGGTCATCATAATCATACAGATGCCAATAGACCTGGACCTTTCCTTCCCAGCAAATTACCAGGTTATTTTTTGAAAGTGTTCGCAGATGAGTTGCTTTCTTTCTGTATTAAAATATACTTATGTATAAGGTTTATTTATAAAGGACTTAGCCTAATGGCCAAACATGTTTGATTTTCCAAAAAAAACCCTCAGAGTGTATTTACTGTGTTGTTTGCAAAATCCACTTCTGCAATAAAAGACAAGTGGCCAGTGAGATGGGCAACCTGTACCATGAGCAAAGCCTAGACAAATGAGTGAGTCATCTGTGAGACACATCTGACAATGCTAGCGGAAAGCATGCATGGCTGTGAGCACAGAGGTGGCAGGACCCCAGGCAGTACATGTTCATGGTACACGAAATATAGGCAGTGCATGCAGCACCGAATATTTATGAGATCTTAAACCAGCCACTCCTTGGTGACACCTACTGTGTCCTCAGGTGTTCTTGCAAAGGAGTGCAAATAAAACCCAGAGCTGCTTGTTGGATCAAATGGCAGCTACAGCTCTGGCCAGGAGTTCTTGCCCTGCCTCTCGCTGGTGGAGCGAGTGTGTGTGTTGGCTCCAGGCACCCCCCATCTGTTTGCCCCTTGGTTCAAATCTCAACTTTGGTCCTTGTAAACACATCATTTGACGAGAAGGCTGACGCTTTGGAGAGAAAGGGAGAGAGGAAAAGAGGGAGAGAGAAAAAGAGGAGAGGGAGCATAGGGTTATTGCATAACCCAGGATTGAGAAAGCACGACCATTCCCCACTCCTTGCATTCCATCCGTGGTGTTAAGCTCCCTGTCACTCGCCCCTGGCATCTCACTGTATGTTTTCAATGGACTGGACAGCCATGGGATTTGAGCACTGTAATTTGGTCTCTGAGTCCTTGGCTCTGTGACCCTTGGGAGATCCTGCCCGGTGGTGCACTTAGAGAATTTCATGACGTCCACGTAATCTCTTAGACAGCAAGCCCAGCATTTTCTCCATGCCTTTCAAATATGCCGAATGAAACTCTTCTATTTCCACTGAGCATCAGTGAATCAATGACCATTGAATATTACGTCTCTCTTTCCCTGCAACCAGACATCGTTAGATTAAAACTATTTATTGAGCTCATCATATGTATGAGATTGTGCTGGATTCTCGAAAGGAGCAGGGCACATTTCCCAAAGCTTATGACCAAATGGTGGAGAAAAATAGGACCTTCCTATCATGCTTGAAGTAAACTCCAAACTCCTCCTATGATGATCTGGCCCTGCTCCTCTGACTCCAGCTCCTCCTTCCCCGAATCTCACTCACCTGGCCCTATCCCCAAGCCTGCTTCTCTTCCTCCTTTGTGCTGTTCCTGCCAGCTGCTTTCTGCCACAGGACTTTGCGTTGAGACTTCCTATCACTGTGATGCTCTGACTGGGATCCTCTTATGGCCCAGAAGTTTATTCTTCAGGTGTTGTCACTAAGCAATGGGCTTGCTGCCCAATATGCATAGAAGCTAGTACTATGGTACTGGCTTTCGAGAAAAGAAAGGGCTTTATTGCTAGTCACCTGGTGAAGAGATAGGAGGCAATGCTCAAATCTCTCCCTGAGCTAGGGTCTGGGGACAGGTTTTATAGGCAGAGGGTTGCTATGCAGGAGACAGGGAAATACAATGAGGCATAATCTGATTGGCTCATGCAAGGAGGTGATGCCAAGTCCATGGCTGGGTAGTGAGTCTGTAATGTAACAAAACAGGGTACCCCTCATTTCTTGATTTTGTTCACATTTCTTGATCTGAGCAGTTTGGTTTGGCCTGTGGTTGACCTTTTCATTCCTGCTGGCTCTGGGGCCGTGAATTGGGCATGCTTGGTTTATACGAGCATGCTCAGCTTATACGGCCTACAACCTGGGGCACCATTGCACTTACTATTTTGTTGTTTTGTTACTAACAAAGTAGAACCCAATAGAACTGATTCTGTGGTTGTATGTGGGATCAAATGCTTCACTCAAGAAGTCATTCCCTGACTACTGCAGCTAAGATAGCCCCTTGTTCCATCTTTTTCCTCTTACCTGTTTTTCTATTTTCATGGAACATTTTACGATCTGAAATGATGGTACTTCTTCATCTGTTTACCTCTTTCTTCTCACATAAGGTTACCTTCTTGGGGCAGGCACTGTCTTGCTTGCCATATAGTTCCTGTACTGGAATGACTGCCATAAAAAGAGCACTTGATGTCCACTTGACCAATGGGATGAATAAATAACAGTACCACTTAGAAATGCATTTATCTGAAAGTTCCAGAAAACACATTCACAGAGACTAAAACAAATATGGGTTAATTTTCTTCATATAATAAAAATTTAGAGAGAGGTTTTCATGACATAGGTCAGTTCAGTGGCTGAATAATATAATTTCTGATTTTTTGCCAGTCTTTCAGTTTTCCTTTTATAATCTCAATATATAGAGCTGTACCTGTTATCTATTTCTGCATGACAACCACTCCAAAAGTTGGTGGCTGAATTCAGATTTCCTCTGTGCATGCAAAGATCTTCAGGGTTGTCCTATGACTCCTCATAAACTGTGCAAGATTTTAACAGCTATGGCCTAAGATTGAGCACAACAATTTATTAGTCACTGGGATAAGTGACTTCCAATGTATGCGTTATCTTGACTACAACTTTGTTAACAATTTTCAAGGGTTTTTAAAATTCAGCCTCTAAAGTTTGAGAGCTATTCCACAATTGTCAAGTTGACTGTTGGCTTTGCCAGTGGATGATCGAGGCTCAAGATCAGAGCTATAAATACCAATATTGCAAACAAACTTTTAAAAAGAAGAAAAAATGGTTTAACATAATGATTTATCTTCCTAGGTCTTTGGGTTGACTTCAGCTGGGCTACTCTGCCTTGGAATCTCTCATGCAGTTGCAGTATTTAGAAGAAATATATTTGAATATAGGAAGACACAACTAAAGAAGTTGAAAGGGTTTGCTCTAGTTCTTTGATATGTTGAAATAGCATAACTTATGGTATGCAATTATAAAATATCTCTCCTTTTAAAATATATTTTCTGGAACAAGTTTTTTTCCGGCCTCTGATGAAAACTTGAGCAGGCCCACAAATTTGTTCTTTCTTGGGTAACATGAAATCCTCTGATCAATAATTAACGTTGTCAGTAACATGTAACTAAAGCATTGAATGCCTGCTGCTGATAGGGCAATCCAGTCTTTCTGGGAATGAGGTCAGGTTCATTCTCTCTGTGATAATTTAGAGCTTCTACTTCTCTTTGGAGATGGGAAAGAGCATGAGAAATTTTCACCTAATTGCTCTTATTATTATCTGGGCTCAGGCCCTGTGTCTGGCAGATGTTTTAAAAATTAACTTCATCTCTAATGAGTGTTTTTAATGGTTCTTCAAAGTGACTTGTTTGATATGTAACAAAACATCTCAGAATATAACTGCTTAAAACAACCATAATTTTATTATATCTCATAGTTTGTGGGCCAGAAATTTGGGCAGTACACGCCGTGATGACCCCTCAGCTCATGTGGCATGGATTGGGGTCAATCTGTATTTGCCAGATGACAGGTCCTCAATCTCAGGTCTCTGTTTGAGAGATGCACACTCCTACCACTCTTCACTTCCTCCTGCCCCACGCTCTAGACATCCTGCAGTATCTCTCTGCTGAAATCTGATTTCCCTTTCCTCTGACCCTCGTGAGCAGGACCTATGATGATCCGAGCTGGTGCTCTCTTCCATCATCTGGACAGTCCAGAGGAAACATTCATGCAACTTTTGCCTGGCAGTTTTCCCGATGCAACTGTTACAGGAAAGGGGTCTCGATCCAGACCCAAAGAGAGGGTTCTTAGATCTTGTGCAAGAAAGAATTCAGGGCAAGTCCATAGTAAAGTGGAAGCAAGTTTACTAGGAAAGTAAAAGAATAAAAGAATGGCTACTCCATAGACAGAGCAGCACCGAGGGCTGCTGGTTGTCCATTTTTAATGGTTATTTGTTGATTATATGCTAAAGAAGGGGTGGATTATTCATGCCTCCTTTTTTTTAGACTATATAGGGTAACTTCCTGGCATTGCCATGGCATTTGTAAACTATCATGGCGCTGGTGGGAGTGTAGCAGTGAGGACGACCGAAGGTCACTCTTGTGGCCATCTTGGTTTTGGTGGGTTTTAACTGGCTTCTTTACTCCAACCTGTTTTATCAGCAAAGTCTTTAGGACCTGTGTCTTGTGCCGACTTCCTGTCTCATCCTGTGGCTTAGAATGCCTTAACCATGTGGGAATGCAGCCCAGTAGGTCTCAGCCTAATTTTATCCAGCCCCTACTCAAGATGGAGTCGCTCTGGTTCAAATGCCTCTGACACAACCACTTCCCCTTGGCTCATCCATTGGCTATTCTCTAGACCTTCTCTAACTCTTCAGATTTTCCAGGCTGGAGTCAGACACCAACCGCAAAACATTGTTAAGCCAGAAGGCAAAGGCAAGCCCCTACTCCATATCTGAACTGGGAGGAGGGGAAACCCCAGCCCTGCTCTAAAACTCTTCTCCTCTGAATTCTTTCCTTTTGCAGCATGCCCAGCCTCTTGCATAGGAAGAAGTGGTAAGCTAAGGAGAGAAATGCAGGGTTCCTAGCACACCAATTTTGCAACTTTCTCATCTTGGCCCTGCTTTAAAATGATGCATCTACTGTCTTCATGCCTCAGCACAGCAGAGGTAAGAAAATTCCCATTCAGTTTTTATTAGTGTTTTTTAAAAAAAATTGTGTGCATGGTTGCTTCAATAAAATTCAAACTAATAAGAAAAAAGCATAGCTTTGTTTTATAGCCATGGCTTGGTTAACACAAGAACATTTGGACCACATAAATGCATAACACATTTTATAACCTCTTTAGTTCACATTTAACACACACGTTGGGGCTGCACTGTCCATAAATAAATAGCACATTGTAAGTTTGAGATGTAGCCTTTGGAGCAAAACATACCAGGATTGGATTATCATGTCTGACACTACTGGCTTTGTGATCCCGGATCCTACAATTCCTTTTAACTTTCTCAGCCTCACTTATCTCATATGTGAAATTGAAAAAGTAACATATGCTTCATAAGGATTAAATGAAGGAGATACGAAAAATACTCTTGTGCTTGATGCTTTCTTCTAAATGGGGCAATAATGATAATTAGTGATTGCATTTAATTAACTTTTCACACATTATCAGTTAGAAACTGCTTTTAAAATCTTTCTCTGGAAATTATCTTGTTTCAAATGCAGTGATATGTCATTTTATCATAGTTCACATGAAACTTCATTGTTGGCAATTAATTAGGTGTTTTGTGTTGAGTTGCCCAGTCTGTCTATCAAGTTGATTTAATTTATATTTTATCAGTATCATTTTCCCAGTAAAAGCAAGAGGAACTTGTTTTTGAGGGGAATTATGCAGTTTTTAAACATTAAATGGTCACATTAGCAAAATTAGTTCAACCTCAACCTGTTTAATTTTTCAAACCTCACAGCCAAAAAAAAATCACAATTCTGCAATATCACTGTGACTCATTATCAGTTCACAAAATACAAGGAAGCAATAAAGAGTCGTGCAATTAAAATAGTAGTGATTTTTGTATCCAGCGGCTTTAAGTCCATCCAAGAGAACATGTTGGGTTTGTGAAATACGGTCACTGTAGTGTGGACAAGACTTCCCATATTAGAAAGTGCAATAGTCTGTGTGGGTCTCAATTTCCTTCCCTTCAAGGAGCGGTTGGGATGGCAAAAGGTCTTTAAGGCCAAATGATGAGTCCATTTATTAATTTTGGATTCACCTATTTATTTAATCAAAAGAGATAGGCACCAGCAGGTTCTAGTGGAAAAGGCTTGTCTCTGAAGTACACAGACCTGAATTTTAATTCCATCTCTACTATGTATTAGTTATGTAACCATACAGGGCATTTTTTCCCCATTCTGAATCTCAGTTTTCTTTTTGTAAACTGGAGCACTGTTACTCTGAGGTTGCAAAGATATCAGTGGTTGTGAGATATCAGTGGTTCCCATAGGAGGTAATATCTCCTCTTCAGGGAATTTTGGAAATTTTCTGAGCATTTAGAGAATGAGGACTGGGACTTTTAGTCAGTCCACATCTAGAATTCTCCAAAATAGAGATATACCTTTCTGTACCCTAGAAAACCATGCTGTGTTCCAGTTTACTTTGAATGTTTCAGTGAAAATGATGAAGCTGAAAAAATGATGGAGGCCCATGTTACATGTAAGTATGATGCTTTCACACAATTGTGATATGTGTTGAACTTCACACAAATGGATCTACCATATAAATTAAGGGAAAATTACATATTGCTTTATTTGACACTTTACCAAGAATTGTCCATTATTTTGGAAAAGCATGCTGTCATCAAGAATTTTATTCCTGGTGTTTGACTTACTGATAAAGCACTCTTTATCAATTTGCATTTGTAACTCTCCTGATTACAGTGATCTACCTATACAGGAAAATATGCAAATTTAGATTTTATTTAAAATGTTAAATATAAGAATAAATTACCAAATAACATTGTTAGATTCTTAGTAGTGATTTTGTTTCAAAATTTATTTTGAAAAAACAGAATAAAACCATAAATTAGGCAAACATTTTCCAAAAATACGTTGATAAAGAGAGATGTCAAATATCTATTGAACTTACAAGATGAAGACATGATTTTGTCAGAGACGTTTGAACCAGAACAACTCTATCTTGAATAGCAGCTGGGTAAAATAAGGCTGAGACTTATTGGGCTGCATTCCCAGACAGTTAAGGCATTCTAAGTCACAGGATGAGATAGGAGCACAGGATATAGGTCATGAAGACCTTGCTGATGAAACAGGCTGCAGTAAAGAAGCTGGCTAACCCCCACCAAAACCAAGATGGTGATGAGAGTGAGCTCTGGTTGTCCTCACTGCTACATTCCTACTAGTGCCATGACAGTTTACAAATGCCATGGCAATGCCAGGAAGTTACCCTATATGGTCTAAAAAGGGGAGGCGTGAATAATCCATCCCCTGTTTAGGATATAATCAAGAAATAACCATAAAAATGGGCAAAGCAGCCCTCGGGGCTGCTCTTTCTATGGAGTAGGTATTCTTTTATTCTTTTACTTTCCTCATAAAGTCGCTTTCACTTTACTGTATGGACTTGCCCTGAATTCTTTCTTGTGTAAGATCCAGAAACCCTCTCTTGGGGTCTGGACCAGGAACCCTTTCCTGTAACAATTTGACAAAAGTAATAATGTAACTAAAATATTGAAGGCATTTTTGGATCAGAAAGAAAGAAAATATTTCATTGCTTTTTAGGTAAAACTAAGGTAAAAAATTAATGTAAAATATGGCAAAGTATATAATACTAGAGAAAAGTTATCATATTAGCTGTATGAATGATTATTAATACTAAATGGAAATAAATTCCAAGGAGATAATCGTTTTCTTTTTCAACAAGCAACTTTCATGCTTCAAAAAAAATTTTGAGGTGGGGAAAGATTTAAATACAACTTAATAATGTACTGCCATTTAGTAAATTTGCATTGTAAGTGAAGAAAAAGAAACACCTCAGGTGATAATGAAGGTTTACTGCTTGCATATGTCAAATTTGTAAGGGGTGAAAAGCCACAGAGGAAATGTTACTTTCAAAATTACTGACTGTGAATATAAACACTTTTCCATTGCCTGAAACTCTTAAAATTTATTAAAACAGTGCATTTCTCAGAGTCATCGCCTCTGCTGCAGATGGAACAGCAGCCATGGAGAATGAGGTGAGTGGATTGCAGGAGGACTTTAAAAAACTGCACCAGGTTTTTAAGCAATTGCTTATCATATGCTCATCAACACATAGGTGTCAAGAATCCTAGTGAAAGGTCACAGGAATCTCCAGCGTTGCTAGTGCACCCAGTAGCATGGAAAATGCACCTCCGAATGACAGATTATTTTATGAACTTGCAGTGATGATGAAGACGTATTTGGATGTCTTATTCTGTATAACAAAGGAAGTAGCTCTCCTAAAGAGAATGCTTAAAAAACGGATCTTGCCCGGGCGCGGTGGCTCATACCTGTAATCCCAGCACTTTGGGAGGCCGAGATGGGTGGATCACGAGGTCAAGAGATTGAAACTATCCTGGCCAACATGGTGAAACCCTGTCTCTACTGAAAATAGAGACGGCAGGTGCCTGTAGTTCCAGCTACTCAGGAGGCTGAGGCAGGAGAATCGCTTGAACCCGGGAGGTAGAGGTTGCAGTGAGTCAAAAAAGGGCCACTGCACTGCAGCCTGGCGATGGAGTGAGACTCCATTTCAGAAAAAAAAAAAAAAAAAAAAAAAAGATCTTATTCACTTTTTGTTGCTATTGAATAACTTCTAAGTTTGTCTTAAAAATTATATGTTAAAGCTGAATTATTGAGAAAATATGGGACATATTTCTCAGGCATATTTAAAATGTTAAACTGATCCTTCCCAAGTTCTAAGGAAATTAGATACTTCAAAAGGACTATCAATACGTGTATTGTACATAACCTTGTTCACTGAGAATTGCATGAAGATACACTTAATGGTTTTTATTTGGAAATATATTGGTTATAGTATACTTAAAACGTATAATAATTGATTTAAATATTTCTATTAGCTTAATATACTAGATCTGATTATTAATTCATTTAAAATGGCCAAAGAACGTGTTAATGATTTATAGGAAGTTAAATAAGTGACTTTGAGACCAAAATATCTTTCAACTAGTATAGTTAGAAAAGATTTTGCATTTAAGATCTTCACACCTACTCATTTGGAAAGAAGCTAAATTACTTATTTAGCCCTATTTCCAACTCTGTATTTTGCTAAAGATGGTTTCAGTGCAGTAGGGTGGTTACTAAAAAAAGTGATGGAACCAATTGCAAGAGCTGAGAGAAGATTTGAGACTTCTTTTAACAAATGGAGAGTCAAATGTTACCAAGCTACTGGAAACACATGAAACATAGGGATATCAGTGAATTCCATCAATGCAGCTTGCTTTAAAGGTTTTCACATTATTTCTATCACGTATATATAATACAGACACACACAGCTGTATAGCACAACAATAACAAATACATGTTTTGAAAAGTGAGTACTGGATTAGGTTAAAAGTTGTGCTGCTTGTCAGTCCTTCTCTGACTTGTCCTCCATGTCTTTTGCACCATCTTTCCATATACTCTTATTTAACTATTTCTCTGTCCTGTATTCCCTGTTACTCATTGAAGGATATGGGCCCCAAAATATAAACACCAAGCAGGATAAATAAAAACAACACATCTAGGCCTATCTTAGTCAAACTGAAGAAAACCAAAGACAAAATCTTGAAGGAAAAATACATATTATATATAGTGAAACAAGAATAAGAATTACAGCAGCGTTCTCATCAAGGTCCATGCAAGCATGAATAGAGTAGAATGAACCACACAAAGGTTTGAAATCTTTTCCTCAGCAGCCTAAAATTCTATATCTAGAATTCTATATTCTAGATTCTATATCCAAAAAGTTTTTTTTTTTTTTCAAAAGTGAAAGAGAGAGTACCATCAGCAATATGGTGGAAGAGGAAGGCCCCACCCCTAGTCCCCTCACAGAAACACCAACTTAACAACTATCCATAGATGGGAATGCCTTTGTGAGAATCCAGAAGCCCAGTAGAGAGGCAGTAGCATGCCAATGGAGCCCAAAAACTGCATCGAGTAGGGTACGATAAGCAGATTTACTTTGTCTGTGTTGCCTCTCCCCCAAGATGACACAGCCACACACTAAGAAGGACTCCCTTGACCCTTGATTTATCAAGTGGGAGAAAGAGAGACTAAGGCCTATGTTCAATTCTCCTAGCATTTGGGGGCACTAATTAAGAGGCACACCTCTGACTTGCCTCATGTGAAACACTGGGAGAATTGGCATGACTAGAGCGTAGGGTTAGCTACAAATGGGGAAAGAGGCAAGGACTCTTAATGACTGTTGTGCAGATCTTAGCAGTGGCTCTGCACCCTCATCAGCAGCCTTACCCATACAGGACCTTCTCTAAAGGCATTGCTAGACTGAGAAGACAACCTAACCAACCCAAACTGACCATGGAGTGTGGAAAGTGGGGAAAAACAGCATTACAGTGGAGAAATCTGACAAACACTTTGTTGGCCAGGTCAGCATCAACGGTGTAAGTCATGTTGATAGCATGTATTCTTGACATGATGTGTTGAGAATAGCAATTTACCTCCATGGTTTTCCTTTAAAAACTTCATAATCCTAGTCTAATTATTTTAAAAATGAGATAAATTACAATTCAGAGACATTTTCCAAAATATCTGACCAGTATTCCTCAAAACTGTCAAGGTTATCAAAAACAAAGAAAGTCTAAGAAATTATCACAGCCAAGCAGGGCCTAAGGAGACAGGAAAACTGCATGTAACATGGAATTTTTTTTTTTTTTTGAGACAGAGTCTCACACTGTCACCTCAGCTGGAGTGCAGTAGCACAATCCCAGCTCACTGCAACCTCCGCCTCCCAGGTTCAAGCGATTCTCCTGCCTCAGCCTCCCAAGTAGCTGGGATTACAGGCACCTGCCACATGCCCAGCTAATTTTTTGTATTTTTAGTAGAGACGGGGTTTCACAATGTTGGCCAGGCTTGTCTCGAACTCCTTACCTTGTGATTTGCCCTCCTCGGTCTCCCAAAGTGCTGGGATTACAGGCATGAGCCACTGTGCCCAGCTGTAACATGGAATTTTTGAAAGGAATTCTGGAACAGAAAAGGTGAATTAGATGAAAAAGTAAAGAAAGCTGAATATAGTATAAACTTTAGCTAATAATCATGAATCAGCATCATTTCATTAGTTGTGAGAAACTGACCTTTCTAATGGAAGATACCAACAACAGCAAACTGGGCATGGGGTATTTCCTATCAGTGATGGCCAGATTATTCAGTTAAACCCTAACCTGCTTCTTCTGTGAAGGTAGTTTGTAAATGTGGTCAACATCTACAATCTGTTGACTTTAAGCAAAGAAGATTATTTCCTATTATGTGGGTAGGTCTTATTCAATCGATTGGAAGGCCTTAAAAGCAACACTGATATTTTCCTGAAAATATTTTTATCGAGACTGCAGCATAAACTCCTGCCTGGGAGTATCCAGCCTACTTAGCTGCAGTACAGATTTTGGACTTGCCAGTCCCCACAATCAGGTGAGCCAATGACTTCAAATAAATCTCTTTATAGGTAGACAGACAGATGATGATAGCTGATAGACAGAGAGAGATAGGTAGATAGGTAAATAATACTGATTCTGTTTTTCTGAAGAAGCCTGACTGGTATACTATCTTCATAACTTTTCTGTAAATCCCAAACTATTGTAAAACAAAAAATGTATTTCAAAAATTTATCATTAAAAATAACATTTACAAAATCTTGTTGATTACCATTAATTTAAGATACTAACTTGTTCCTCTAAACATTTACAAATAATTAGAAAGAATTTAACATTTATTTTATCTTTCTGAGTAGCCAACTGTAACACAACAAAAGGTTCTCTTTATTCAAAATTCCAAGTAATAAATACAGAAGAAATAATGGAATTAGAAAGCCACACTTTGCAAAAACTGGTTGATGTAAAAATTTATACTGGAAAGATCAGGCTGATACCATCTACATGTTCTATTTAATCTTAGCATCATTAGAAGTGATACAATACAAATTTAAGATTCTCATAATGCAGTAGGAAATCTGTAACATCATCTATGAAGTGTTGTTGAAAAATGCTGACTTAAATGAACTTTAACTCAATTTCACCACCAGTTTATAGGACACACATCGAAAAAGAGGGACATGTAAGATAGTGCCACAAAAAAGCACTGAACCAAATGCACATGTGAGGAATGAACAGCATGAATGATTCAGATTCTCCTCCGATCTCCCAAAAAAAGGCAGCAGAAAAAAACTAAACAGATAGAACAAATATGATTTATGGATATTGCTTGAATTCTAATTTAAAAAATTTCACTGTGAAATACATTAATACAATAATCAGGGAAATTTGAGTATGACCTATGCTTTAAGTGATATGAAGGAATATTTTTATTTTTATTTTATTTTAATTTATTTTATTTTATTTTGAGACGGAGTTTCGCTTTTGTTCTTCCGGCTGGAGTGCCATGGAGTGATCTCAGCTCATTGCAACCTCCACCTCCCAGGTTCAAGCGATTCTCCTGCCTCAGCCTCCCTGAGTAGCTGGGATTACAGGTGCCCACCATCATGCCTGGCTAATTTTTTTTTATTTTCAATAAAAACGGTGTTTCACCATGTTGGCCAGGCTGGTTTCCAACTTCTGACATCAGGTGATCTGCCCACCTCAGCCTCCCAAACTGCTGGGATTACAAGCGTGAGCCACCGCGCCTGGCTGGAATATTTTAATTTTGGTATGATAATGGATGGCATGGTAAATATGGAAAAGAAGCATCTGTTGGCAGTGCATGATGAAGTATTCACATTTAAAATGGGATGATGTCTAGGATTTTCTCTGAAATATTTTACAATGTCATCAAATAGAATTGGGGAGATGAGTGAAACAAAACGATTGAGAGCTGATAATTGTTGTAGATGGTTAATGGATGCAAGGGGGTTATTATACCATAATGTCCGCTTTTGGTATGTTTGGAATTTTCTATAAATAAGACATGCAAAAATAGTTTCTAAAAATGCGTTTGAATTCTGACGTTATGTTTTCTAGAAAAACAAAAATGTAAAGATATCCTTAATATTTGTAAAATTAAATTAATATTGTGACAGGTTACTTTTCTAAAATGGCAACTTTATGGCCAGGAGCAGTGGCTCATGCCTGTAATCTTGGTACTGTGGGAAGATCGCTTGAGCCCAGGAGTTTGAGACCAGCCTGTGCAACAAAGTGAGACTCTGTCTCTACTAAAAATAACAATAATTATAAAATAAAAAATAATAAAATGACAACTTTTTCTAAAAACATTTGTGTGATGGAAATAACATGAAATAAGTTTACACAGCTCTAAAATAAATAAGTAAATAATATAAAAAAATAGAAAAACAAAGGATAAAAAGAACAAAGTAAAGAAGGAGAGGAATGAAAAAGAGAAAGGAAAGAAAATCATTGGTTGATACATTTTTATTTTTAAAAAATATTCCAGTACTGTTTAATGTTTATTTAAAATTTTTTAATAATATTATTTTTGCCTAGAAACATCATGGTGCAAGACTCTTACAAAGCTATGATTTAATTTATTATCTTGTTAAGCACTTTTACTGTAGAACAGGCACATTGTTTGATGCTAAGAAGAACAATATTGTGTACCACACTATAATCAAGGTTGCAGAAATACCTTCAAATCATCAAAAAAGTAGTTACCACAACTTTGACCAAGATCTGAATGGAAAGATGGATTCTGGAATTTAACACAAGATGCGTAAGGACCAAGATTCTTCACTCTTTGGAGGAAAAGAAAGACAGCCCAGTCATTATGTAGAGGATCTATATTCATCTGTGCTCTAAGAGTCAATGCATTAACAGGCATTCTGTGGGCATGGAGACCCTCTGAAAATTAAAATGACAAAGAAACAGAGGGGAAAATTAAGGTTTCAACAGGACAGAAAGGTACTTGTTAATTTGTTACCAATATAGATTATTTAAATATTAATACATTACATTTTCAAATGCAATTTTTTATTTTTATTTTTGCCCTGAATTTTAGTATTGGTGTTTAAATATATTTCAGTATAAAATATTATCCTTAATTTTTCTGCTTTTTTGATTTTGTTGCAATTCTCTTCACTGCCTTTTTTCTTCAACATAACTTTAAACACTATACTTTACCTCTTCTTTGTGATTTACTAACTCACTACTTGACAGGGACTCTCTGCTTGATCAAATTTCAGTCTGGCTCCTCTGAGTCCTCTTTTCAACCAGGTCTCACCCTTAGCCCTTTCCATGGCCTGCTCAGTCCAGCTTTAGCAAAGAATCCTCCTAAGCCAGTTTATCCAGAAGCACCATCCCACCATTGATATCCAATCAAGCTCCTCTACTTTTATCACCTTTGCTACTCAACTGCATTCCTCTTAGTAATTTTCCATCTTCTCCCTCTGCTTAATGCCTACTGTCTGTGGATCCCCACTTGCCCTCATTGTATTTGGAGTTGAGTGTAACCTCTCTCCTATTGCAGCTCTCTCCTGCCCTGATGTAATAGCCTTGAATAAAATATTTCTTACCATTTTGTAAAATGTCAGAATGGTTTGTCTTTAACACACTGTGAATAATAATTGACTCTGCTACAAATTATATAAAAATTAGCAATCTATTCTCACATGGAAATCCTTCGTTGAATCCTTCCAATTTGATTACCTATATTTTTAATTGCATTAGTCATTGTTCTCCAAATACAAAGAATCACTTACATATATATATATATAATGTGTGTGTGTGTGTGTGTGTGTGTGTGTGTGTGCCTTACTCTGTTTTATGCTGCTATAATAGAATGCCACAGAGTGGGTAATTTATAAATAACAGAAATTTATTCTCTTACAATTCTGGAGGCTTGGAAGTCCAAGATCAAGGCAGGTTAGGTCTAGTCTCTTTGCATCCACGATGGTGCCTTGAATGCTATGTCCTCACATGGCAGAAGAGCAAAGGAGAAAGCACTAATTCCCACAAGCCCTTTTTATAGCAGCATTAATCCATTCTTGAAGGTGGGAGCCCCCATGGCCTAATCAACTCCCATTAGGATCTATCTCCCAACACTGTTGCATTGGGGATTGAGTTTCCAACACATGAGTTTGGAAAGGAAAAAAAAAGGTGTTCAACCATTCAAAGCAGCGATATATGTATGCGTATACTGCTTTGTGTGGGTGAGAGGGAATTATTATGAGGAGTTACTTCACATAATTAGGAAGCTGAGAAGTCCCTTAAACTCCTGTCTGCAAGCTACAGAACCAAGAAAGTCAATGACGTAATTCAGTCTGAGTTTGAAGGCCTGAGAACCAGAGAAACTGATGATGTACATCCCAATCTGAGGACAAGAGAAAATGAAATGAGATGCATCATCTCAAGTAGTCACATAGGAAAAAAGGAGCAAATTTCTCCTTTCTTCACCTTAGTCTCTGTTGCTATAAGGGAATACCCTGAGGTTGGGTAATTTATAAAGAAAAGCAGTTTATTTGGCTCATAGTTCTGCAGTCTGTACAAGAAGCATGGCACTGGCATCTACTTTTGGTGAGGACCTCAAGTTGCCTCCACTCATGGCAGAAGGGGATGGGGAGCCTGTATGTGCAGAGATCACATGGCAAGAGAGGAAGCATGAGAGTGCAGGGAGGTGCCAGGTTCTTTTTATCAACCAGCTCTTTTGGTAGCTAACAGAGCCAGAACTCACTCACCTGCAAGGAAGGGCATTAACCTACTCATGAGGGGTCCACCCCTATCATTTCCCACCAGGCTCTGCCTCCATTATTAGGGATTAAATTTCAACATGAGGTTTGGAGGGTCAAATATCCAAACTAGAGCATCACCTTTTATTATTTTTAGGCCCTCAATGAGTTGGATGATGCTCAACCACTTTGGAGAGGGTGTGCTACTTTACTCAGTCCACTGACTCAAATGCTAATTTAACCTGGAAACACCCTCACAGACACCCCCAGAAACATGTTTAATCTGGGAACCCCATGGCCCACTCAAGTTGACATATAAAATTAACTGTCAAATTAATCTTAGTTTTTTTTTTTCTGGAAAGTCTTGCAGTGCCTTTATGGAATAAATGTAAATATATTTTGTTTGATTTGTATACCTAAGAAGTTATCCAGCATCCTTAAGTAAGAAAAATAACACATATATATAATTTCTTCCATTTTGTTGTGTTTTTGATTCATATATTATAACTTTTATAATTGTCAGTAAAAGCTATGAAAGACTAAAATGGGCAAAAAAAAGCTTAGTCAATTTCCTATCCAGCTTATCCATCTGGGTTATCACTGCCTTTCATGGTCTTTGAGCTATTTTGCAACTTGGTAGATAGTAGAAAACTGATGATAATGCAAACATCTTATTCCTAGAAATGCAAATTAATTCTAGGTTGCTTATTGCCCTGTAGAGCTGTTGATTATCGCCCTGTGGATAGAGCTGCTTTACATTTATTTGTAAATTGATTTCAGAATTCTTTATTTCCTATATGTTGTTACTTCTATTTTTGTTTTTGTGTTTTTTTGTTTGTTTTTTTGTTTTTGAGACAAATTCTCACTCTGTCACCCAGGCTGGAGTGCAGTGGGGTGATCATAGCTTACTGCAGCCTTGAATTCCTGGGCTCAAGCAATCCTCCCACTTTGGCCTCCCATGTAGCTGGGACCACCCACATGTGCCACCATGCCCAGGTAATTTTTTTTTTTTTTTGGTAGAGACAGGGTCTCACTATGTTGCCCAGGCTGGTGTGAACTCCCAGGCTCAAGCAGTCCTCACACCTTGGCCTCCCAAAGTGCTAAGATTACAAGAGCCAATGTGCCTGGCCCATTGGTCATTTTTTGAATTGTCTTTTGAACTGGTTGTAACATTTTATAAGTTCTCTCATTAATTTTTTAAGTTAAATAAAATATTTGATATATGTTCACTTTATATTTGTATCATAGTCATCTGTTTCCTTTTCCAAAAAAAGATCCTTTAACACAATGTTGAGATTTAGAACATTTACCTTTTGAAGCATGTTTCCCCCAGTTTAGTCATTCTTCTACATGTACAAGTGTTTAACACCTTACACCAGAACATTTTTCCACACTTCCAAGTTGAATTGCTGGTTGGCTAAATTCTGTTGTCTGGTTCTTTTTCTAAAAGTGTTCTTGGGTGTCATGCTTGCTGAGGTTCTTCATATTTGTGGTCCGTCTGCTCTCTTCACCCTTGAACGACGATGTGAGGAGGGACATCTTTTGCTCCACTTTCCCTCAGGACTGTCTTTTCCTGGCATCAGATGATGCTCTGGAGAAATCTGAGGACAATTTATTTTTCCTCTTTTTAAGTAACTTGCTTTGTCTGCAAGTTACTTAAAGTGGTGGTCTGAAGAATTCCCTTTTTCATTAAAATTCACTAACAAATGGAATATGTTTCAATGCTGGGCATTTTATATCAATTTTCCTGGAACTAAGTATGCCTTTGTGACCCACACAAGCAGTTCTTTCTTTATTTCTGGAAAATTCCATTTCATTAAAACTTTGAATAAAAATTTTGCTTTCCTTTTAAGGATTATTTATTACAAAGGCATGTATTATCTTAGTGTTAGATTACCTATTTGTTCTCCATAATGTATTACCTTTCTTTTAATTGTTTTAATAAAGTTGTTTTTTACTCAGCATTCATGGTGCTTATTTAAAACCATTTTTCTATGTCTGTAGTTTAGTTTTAAGCTGTTCTGACTTTTTCCTTTGCTATTTATATTTCTTCCCTTCAGTAGTATATAAATTTTATTTGGAATTTTCTAATCACCACAATCTCTGTCTTTAGCTACATTTAATACCCTATGTTTGAGCTTATTTAAATGTAAACTCATTATTTACATATTCTTCTGCATAGAGTAAAATATTAGTGACTTTTTATTTCCTATTCATCTTTTTTTCTTTTCTTTTCTTTCTTTTCTTTCTCTTTTTTTTTTTTTTTTTTTTTTTTTTTACACAGTCTCACTCTGTTGCCCAGGCTGCAGTGCAGTGGTGTAATCTCAGCTCACTGCAGCCTCCATCTCCTGGGTTCAAGTGATTCTCCTGCCTCAGCTTCCTAAGTGGGATTACAGGCACACGCCACCATGCCTAGCTGATTTTTGTATTTTTAGTAGAGACAGGGTCTCACCATGTTGGCCAGGCTGGCCTCGAACTCCTGACCTCAAATGATGTGCCTGCTTCAGCCTCCCAAAGTGCTGGGATTACAGGCGTGAACCACCACACCCGGCTTCCTTCATCTTTTGCTTGCCAATTCCCTTCCTTTCTTTCCTTTTTTCACTCTTCCACCCTCCAGTCCCTCTCTTTCTCTCTCCTCTTCTTCAGGTATTGATTGTGCATAAATACCATGATTCGAAAGTGGATGACTCTGTCCAGAACTTCTATTTTCTTTATTTTTTATTTTTATTTATTTATTTAACTTTTTGAGACAAGGTCTCACTCCGTCTGTCACCCAGGCTGAGTGCAGTGGCATGATCACAACTCACTGCAGCCTCCACCTCCCAGGCTCAAGTTTCCCTTCCACCTCGTGTGGCACCATGCCTGGCTAATATTTTAATTTTGTAGAGATGGGGTTTCACTTTGTTGCCCAGGCTGGTCTCCAACTCTTGGGCTCAAGTAATCCTCCTGTCTTGGCCTCCCAAAGTGCTGAGATTACAGGTGTGAGCCACTGCACCCAGTCTAAGAACTTCTGTTTGTACTAATAAGATGTGGATTGATTCTCCTTGATTTAAAAATCACCTTTGCAGAATTATAAGTAATGAGAGAAATCTAACATGACTGACTCCATCTTGCATCTAACATCATGGGCAACTTCTTTTTTTTCATTTATTCTAGCCCAGAGGCCAAGATAGCCATGAGAGAAATTTAGTTTATAGTTCAACTTAGAGGCAAGGGAAACTGAGCCCCCTCCTTGCTACATTCTTAAGATGAGGTTAGAATTACAGTAAGGCCTGAACTTTGCTAAAGAATAGGCAGAATTAATCAATGATCTGCCATTGAGGAGCATGTTTTCCTAAAAGTTGCTGACTGCCCCAGAATCACATAACTGGGGGTTGCAAGATTTATAACTTCCCCAACCACTCCTAGAGATAACATAACTATCAAGAAACCTAAAGAACTGGTCTTTGAGATGTTTTTCCGATTTGGCATTCAGGCAGACTAAGAGAGGCCCCCTGGTCCTGAGACCCCCTCCCAGGACTGATGCAGGTGCAAGAAGACAGCTTTAGATGCTCCTATGATTTTATCAGTTGTTCCAGCTTCCCAGCCCCCTGCCCAGCAAAGTGGGCTCTGAATTCTTGGGGAGATGGGTTGGAGAAGTTTCTCCTTGCTCTCGTTGCTTGGCTGGTCTTATGATTATTAAATTCTTTCTTTGCTGCAATATTGGTTTTCATTGGTTCTTTTGGGGCAACGGGCAAGAAGAACCCATCTGGCTGGAAGCGCTTCCTTCTCAGACTGCACGGACCTGCTCCATGTCCCCTGTACAGTGATGTGGTCATTGTGTGTTCAGGTCTGATGTTCCGGGTGGGGAGGTATAGGCTCAGAGAGGAAAATGAGCAGCCACATAGGCAGTCCCAGACTCTGCCTTGTCCTCTGCAGTTCTCTTGAGTATCTTTAAGTCAAGGGAGCATATCCTGCTGTAAGATGTCCTGGAATCCAGCAGTCAACATTAACCTGATTTGAACTTTTTTTTTTTTTTTTTTTTTTTGCGATGGAGTTTTGCTCTTACTGCCCAGGCTGGAGTGCAATGGTGCAATCTCCGCTCACTGCAACCTCCGCCTCCCAGGTTCAAGCGATTCACCTGCCTCAACCTCCCGAGTAGCTGGGATTACAGGCATGTGCCACCACACCCCGCTAATTTTGTATTTTTAGTAGAGACAGGGTTTCTCTATGTTGGTCAGGCTGGTTTCAAACTCACAACCTCAGGTGATCCGCCTGCCTCAGCCTTCCAAAGTGCTGGGATTACATGCCCAGCCCAACCTGATTTGACATTTTACCTTCTTTAGGTTATGTCCTCCTTCCTGGGTAGGAACTTGTACCTGCAGCCTCCTTCCAGCTGAATGGACTGATCCCTGCCCTCACCTGACTGTTCCATCCCCATACCTATTGCCCCTCCTGGAAGCAGAAATGGCTTTGATGGAAGGTGACTGGGCCCCTGTGAGAAGACTCCACAAGGCCTTTCTGAGTTGTTCTCTGTGTGTGTGTTTCTTACCTACAATCTATTCCCCTAATTTTTAATTTATTACTCAAGATAAGTAGGCTTTTTTGTTCCTTTTTTTCCCTGTTTTCTCCCTTGAGGAAGTCACCAGTATAGACTCCCTGATGGCTGTGTTTTGGTTTTGCGGTTGTCGTTCCTATAGAATGAGGAGTGTGGAAAAGGTCACACACACCCCTCTCCTGTTACTTCTCCCAGTCCAGGGATCACATGAGCTGGTCAGGACCCGTCTTAGCTCTTTCCAAGCACGGCCAGGGGCACAAAGAGAAGAGCTATATGGAGCTGCACCATGCTGTGTTTTGAATATTTTTAGATAATTCGTTGTTCTGCTTAATGGTGAGCCACCTATTCATCAAACAATTCATTTTAAATGTGTGCTGGTGTCCTTTCTCCTGCCTTCTTTCACTGCCTCTTCTTTCCTCTCATTTCCATTATAGCTCATTCTCTGTTCATGTTGTGAGGTTCTAGGATAGGAAGGCTTTCATGTGCAACCTCACTTTACCAATTTAAGTGTGAAATCACACAATGCTTCCTGGAATTCCTCAGGCTGCAAGGCCGGATGGCAATTTAAATAGAGTTACCGAAGTTAAAATCCACACAACAGTTCTGCTCCTCCATGTGGCCCAAAGGTACTTTCAAAAAGCTGATAGTGAGCATGTTTATTTCTAGCCATCCCTGGAGAAGCAGCAATAGCTTTGGAGTGTCACTTTTAGATTTTTAGAATGCACTTTTAACAAAAGCAAATATTTTTGCATCCCTTCAGGGTCACCTGAATGTGGAAAAGTTGAGTTTGAGCAAAACTGGCATGGCCACTGGATGGACCTCAGCATGACCAGGACACATTTCAGCTCAAATCTCCTGTGCCAAGAACACATTCTGCCAAGGACCACCACCTCTTCCCACAACTGTGAGTGGATTTATGGCACCACAGGAGGTGCAAAAACGTGTGGTGAGGTAAGTGAATTGGGATGTCCTTGGCTGCCTGAGCAAGAGGGCAAATTTCCTGCCTTTAGAAGAATAGAGAAAACACAGCAGGATAATTAAGAGCATGAGACTTTGGTTCCAACAGACAGTGGCTTCTCCTTCCCTAAATTGCCC
Organism: Pongo pygmaeus; assembly: GCF_028885625.2. Lineage (NCBI taxonomy): Eukaryota > Metazoa > Chordata > Mammalia > Primates > Hominidae > Pongo > Pongo pygmaeus. Next base: position 80,300,209 of record NC_072386.2, read on the forward strand.
TTATTTTGTAGTAAGTTAAAACATGTTTATTTTCTACCACCTTATTACTTCACTACGTGAACCAAAAATAAAATCCTAAAGCCAACCATCTGAATGGACCTCTCCTTTCAGCCAGGGTATTCCAAAGTGAACCTGAAAAACTGGTTCAGGCCATAATGGGAAGTGGGGTTTGGGAAGGCCTCATTATACTTTCCTCCCTTTTGGAATTCAGGAAAAGCCAACCACCATTTGACATCAACACAGACCTTAAGTCTGATAAGAAACATTTACAATCTATTCTCTCTGAAGCCTTCTATGTGGAGGCTTCATCTGCATGAAAAAACTTTGGTCTCCACAACCCCTTATTGTAATTCAGACATTTATTCCTTTCTATTGCTAATAACTCTTTCAATGAGTTGCCAATCAGGAAATTTTTAAATATACCTATGACCTAGAAACACTCCCCCAAGACAACATTTCAAGTTTTCCTGCCTTTCCAGACCAAGCCAATGTATATCTTATATGTACTGACTGACGTCTCATGTCTTCCTAAAACGTATAAAACTAGGCTGTGTCCCGACCACCTTGAACACATGCTCTCAGGATCTCCTGAGGGCTGTATCACAGGCATTGGTCACTCATATTTGGCTCAGAATAAATCTCTTTAAAAATTTTACAGAGATTGACTCTTTGTTGGCATTTACATACATGATGCTACTATGTATCATATACTTCTTATGTGCCAGGTCCTCTATTAGATGTTTTATCAACACAATTTCATGTCATTTTCACAACAACCCTACAAATAAATATCATGTATTTGGTTGTGAGACACTGAGGCACTAAGTGACTACATCACTTGTCTAGGTTCACTTAGCTAGTGTTGGGGCCTGGATCCAAGCCTAGGAAGGCTGACTTCAGAGACAACCCCACTCTGGGCTATATTCTTAGAAAAGTCACAGCTCTTAGCACATGGAACACACTGGAATCTGAAAGACCCAGCATGGCAAGCCTTCAGCTTCATGGGAATGAGCCTATCACAGTTTCTCTGAGACTACAAAATGGCACCATCCTATCCACATTGCAGGGTTGAGCTGTGAATTCCAGAGGATCTCTGTGGGGTATCTGTGCCCAGCACCTCCTGAATAGTTGCTTATTCATGGACTCTGTGTAGGATTTACATCATCCACATTTTAAAAAAATACATGAATCCCCGAAGAAACAATTCTCACACATATTTTCCAGATGTGAAACAACTGAAGAGGAACTATTGCAATAAATAGAGTCAGCAGAAAATATTTTAATATATATTTCAGAATAATGCTGGAAGATAAATGGTGTTCAAAATGTAAAGGATACATTAACATTTTCAAATGGTATGATCTAAACTTGAATTATCCATCCACAGCTTTGGTAATTACTTTAGCAAATTGCAGCCCTTTCTTCTGACCAAATTTCCAGCTAGGGAGAGCAGGAGGCCTGGTGCCTGAGGAAATGAGTTATCTATAGGGACCTGTGAAAGTGAACTTCAGCTGTTCCTGCCTCTGTGCAGATGAGAGAAGGTGGCACTTGGGTTTCAGTCCTGTAGACATCACCTATTGACATTCTTCTTAGTCAGTGAGAAAAGAAAATTCAGCTATCTTGACCACAAAGAATAAAAATAGAGTGGTCTTGTATGGGATGAATTTTGTCATCCCAAAAGATATTAAAGTTCTCACCTCCAGCACCTGTGAATGTGACTTTATTGAGAAATGGTCTTTTCAGATGATCAAGTCAAGCTGAGGTCCTATGGGTGGGCCTTAATCCAGTATAACCAGTATCTTTATAAAAAGGGAACTTGGACTCAGAAATAGACATCCACACAGGAGATGTGCAGATGAAGACAGAAGTTTGCAAGCCAAAGAACACCAAAGTTGGCCAACAAAACACCAGAAGCTGGGAAAGAGACCTGGAGCAGTTTCTTCCTCATAGCCTTGCAAGGAACCAACACTTTGGACACCTTGCCTTCAGACCTCTGGCCTCCAAAATTGTAAGAGAATCCATTTTTGTTGTGGAAGTCATCCAATTTGTGGTGCTTTGCTACACGAGCTGCAGGAGATTAACGTGCAGGCTTTGGCAATGAGCTAAATTCTCCCTCTTGCACACTGCAGAGGTCAATGCATTAAAATGCTTGCAATGCTGGGTCTTTCAGATTCCAGTGTGCTCCATGTGCACTAAAATGCTGTGTCAGATTCTGAACTTCAAAAGACTTAGTTTGGAAGAGTTTCAGATGAAGATATGAATACATAGCTGAAGGGCATAGGCTAGAAGAGCTGGAGTGAGGACAGACTGAAGATGGCAGTATTATTGTATTCTTGAACAGTTGAGAAGCTCGTGCTAGCTAGTTAGGAAGGGATTACAACTAGAGAAGCCAAGGAAATGTCTCCAAGTCTCCATTTCCAGAGATTCCTCATGGATTCAACTCAACCAAATTTATTCCTCATGTGCAAGACCATCAAAGGTTGACAGAGAAAGAAGCTGCACAGTTAAAGCATGCATTTGAGAAAGACAAAGAAATGCATTAAGAAAAACTTGGGGCTGGGCGCGGTGGCTCATGCCTGTAATCCCAGCACTTTGGGAGGCTGAGGCAGATAAGTCACTTGAGATAGGGAGTGTTAGACCAGCTTGACCAACATAGAGAAACCCCATGTCTACTAAAAGTACAAAAATTAGCTGGGTGTGGTGGCGCATGGCTGGAATCCCAGCTACTCTGGAGGCTGAGGCAGGAGAATCACTTGAACCCGGGAGGCGGAGGTTGCGGTCAGCCGAGATTGGACCATTGCACTCCAGCCTGGGCAATAAGAGTGAAACTCTGTCTCAAAAAAAAAAAAAAGAAAGAAAGAAAGAAAGAAAGAAAAAGAAAAACTTGTAGAAAATTGTGGCAGAGGGGCAGAAAGATGACCTTTTCTGATAATGTTGAATTATTCATAGGTTTCGGCATATTCTCCCTGAAAATTCAATGCAACTTTAAAAACTGCAGAAATTATTATCCACATTCAATCAAAAAACTTGTTACAAGGAAAATAAGAGAGTGGGTATGAACCTACAAGGAGATATCTTGAAAGTGGGAGGACTTGTAGAGAAAAGTTTGAATGATACTGACAAATCAAAGGACATCAATAAAGCATGAAAGCCAGTTCCTGCAGGGAAAGAAAGAAGAAAACTAGCCTTATTAACATTAACCAGGCCAATACATAGGATGATTATTTAACTCTCAGGATAGAAAGGAATATATGATAATAGCATAATAATATAATAACAAGAAAGATATGAATTATCTTATCTAAAAGAAAACTGATGCTCAGAGGTCTTAAGTGATTTGCTTCAGGTCACAAAGCTAGTGCGATTCAAAATCCAAAAATGAACACCAGTAAGTCTAACTTTAAAAGCCAGGATTTTGGACTATGAGAAAATCACTGGAAAGAACATGACTTCCACTTTTGAATCAATAATTTACATTGCATTGAAAGCTTTGTCATTTCTGTCTGGAATATCCTTGTATCTACACATTCTGAAATCCATTTTTTTTTAATAAGAAAGATGAACTGTGTAAAAATAAAGTTTGAAATAAAGACTGACTCAAAGTCATTGAGTTCAAAGGTATTTCTTGGAAAAATAAATCCACTCCCATCTGGGTCCCACACCATCTGCTTCTCTAGCTATGGTCCAGGACATCAGATAACCAATGGTTTAAAGTTGTTGCCAAATCCAGTGAATTTTAAAGGCATTTTAATCAGAAATAGGCTTCCAAGCAGCTGTCATATATTGTCAATATGATTAGAAGCTGGCAGGCAAGAGAATGTCTTGAAAATTGACAGAAAAACAACCTCAAGTAGAATAACATCAGTGCCACAAAATGGTTGTGACTTGGAGGCTGGCCAGGCGCAAGCGCCTATGTTATGATAAAAACTCTAGAACTGGTAGTCACCTCTCTTTATAAAATTGCCAATAAGTTTATAATAAAATATTGTTTTTAAGGATGTTACAATATTTTAATCAATTGGCCAAAAGAACAAATTATTGAGGAAATAGAATAATCTGATAGAGAATTTTGCTGAGTTTTATCTCATGTGTGCAGTTGACTTTTAGCCTTATAGTTGGAATGGGATTTTCTTTTTTCTTTTTTTCAACTTTTATTTTAGATTCAGGGGTACATGTACAGGTTTCTTTTTTGTTTGTTTGTTTTATCAACTTTTGTTTCAAGTTCTGGGGTACATGTGCAGGATGTAAAGATTTGTTCATAGGTAAATGTGTGCCATGGTGATTTGCTGCACAGATCAACCTATTGCCCATGTATTAAGCCCAGCATGCATTAGCTGTTCTTCCTAATGCTTTCCCTCTCCCCAACCCCCTGACAGGCCCCACTGTGTCCATGTGTTCTCATAGTTCGGCTCTCACTTATAAGTGAGAACATGTGCTGTTTGGTTTTCTGTTGCTGCATTAGTTTGCTGAGGATAATGGCTTCCAGCACCACCCATGTCCCTGCAAAGGACACAATCTTGTTCCTTTTTATGGCTGCATAGCATTCCATGGTGTATATGTACCACATTTTCTTTATCCAGTCTACTGTTGATGGGCATTTGGGTTGATTCCATGGCTTTGCTATTGTGAATAGTGCTGCAATGAACATACACATGCATGTATCTTTACAATAGAATGATTTATATTCCTTTGGATATAAACTCAATAATGGAATTGTTGTATCAAATGGTATTTCTGCTTCTAGATCTTTGAGTAATTGCCACACTGTCTTCCACAATTGTTGAATTAATTTACATTCCCACCAACAGTGTAGATGTGTTACTTTTTTTCCGCAACCTTGCCAGCATCTGTTGTTTCTTGAATTTTTTAATAATTGCCGTTCTTACTGGCGTGAGATGGTATCTCATTGTGGTTTTGATTTGTATTTCTCTAATGATCAGTGATGTTGAGCTTTTTTTCTTATGTTTGTTGGCTGCATGAATATCTTATTTTGAGAAGTGTCTGTTCATGTCCTTTGCCCACTTTTTAATGAGGTTGTTTTTTTTTCTTGTGAATTTGTTTAAGTTCCTCGTAGGCTCTGGATATTAGGCCTTTGTCAGATGGATAGATTGCAAAAATGTTCTTCCATTCTGTAGGTTGTCTGTTCACTCTGATGATCGTTTCTTTTGCTGTGCAGAAGCTCTTTGGTTTAGTTAGATCCCATTGGTCGATTTTTGCTTTTGTTGCAATTTCTTTTGGTGTTTTGTCACAAAATCTTTGCCTGTGCCTATGTCCTGAATGGTATTGTCTAGATTTTCTTTTAGAGTTCTTATAGTTTCGGGTTTTACATTTAAGTCTTTAATCCATCTTGAGTTAAGTTTTGTATAAGGTATAAGGAAGGGATCCAGTTTCAATTTTTTGCATATGCCTAGCCAGTTCTCCCAGCACCATTTATTAAATTGGGAATCCTTTCCCCATTGCTTATTTTTGTCAGGTTTGTTGAAGATCAGATGGTTGTAGGTGTGCAGTCTTATTTCTGAGTTCTCTATTCTGTTCTTTTTGTCTATGTGTCTGTTTTTCTACCAGTACCATGCTGTTTTGGTTACTGTGGCCTTATAGTATAGATTGGAGTCAAGTAGTTATCTCTTAATGAGCATCCAACAACCAGGTACCTGCACACATTCTCTTCAACTGTCTTATCAACAATGGAAGGGACAGGCATCATTTATGACTTCCTCAATGTAGAAGACATAAGAATCTCTGAAATGAACAGTTCGCAGAAGGACAAATATTACCACGAAAGATGGAAAAGAGTGATTTTGGAGGCAATGACTTTGCGTTCATGTGAGTTCTCAAAGTCACCAGCAGTGACAGATCTGAAATGCGGTTTAGGTTCCAGTTCGCAGATACACTTTGCTTCCAGAAAAGCCAGTCTGATGTTGAAGTCTCAGCTGTAGGTGTACATGGTCTTCATTGTGCCAGGTGCACCATCTTGCAGAGTAAAGGACACATATTATTTTATTATGGAAATCACAGACACAAATGCAGAGTGTAATGAGCTGCCATGTACACATCACCCAGCTTCAACAGTTATCAACTCATGGCTAACTCAAAGCGTGATGGTTTTATTTAAAGAAAAATCTGGGTGCTCGCCTGTCTCAACTTGTCCTGTGTATTAGTTCACTCATATGCAGTGACCAATATTTTTAGATTTAGGTTTAAGGGGGAGAAACTGCTGATTCAGAAAGGCAGAAGTTCCTAAATTGACAGTTAAATTGGTCATCTTTACTAATAATAGGCTAATATGGACAAAATATAAAGCATGTAACAACTATATACATTTGTCCACATGTATTTGGATTGGATACAAAAAATTGAACATTGTTTTTAGCAAGAAATAGTCTTCCTTGGGCAGGGCATGGTGGCTCATGCCTTTAATCCCAGCACTTTGAGAGGCTGAGGTGGATGGATCACATGAGGTCAGGAGTTCGAGACCAGCCTGGCCAATATGGTGAAACCCTGTCTCTACTAAAAATACAAAAATTAGTTGGGCATGATGATGGGTGCCTGTAATCCCAGCTACTCCAGTGGCTGAGGCGGTAGAATCACTTGAACCTGGGAGGCAGACGTTGCAGTGAGCTGGGATCGAACCATTGCACTCCAGCCTGGGTGACAAAGTAAAAAAAAAAAAAAGTCTTCCTTGTTACTTCTTCATTTTACACTCTCTCATTACCTCCCTTCACACCATGGCCATGACTTGCTGAATGAGCCTGTCAATTCATCAAGGTTCTTATACCAGATGTTTAGGCATATCCAACAAACAAAACTGAGGTGGGGCACTGCCTCCTGGGGACCATAGTGTTTCTTGAAAATGAATGTTTATCTCACCTTCCAAGCCAAATCCACTGTGCAGGCTGCATTTGTCCTGCAAGTTGCTAGTATGAGACCCTGCCTCACCTCAGTCTTCTCATTTATTACTCATCACAATTGTGCATGTATGCATTTTTGTTCCTATTTAACAGATATTCCAGTGGAAGCTCAGCCTCAAATCTGATGACACAAATCACTTTTATGTCCTTACGTCCTTGTCACCTCAGCTATTTCCACGACCGCAACCTAGAAATTGTGAGAAGCCTACCCAGGACCACAATGACAACACAGTCTTCAATGGTTCAGCCTCCTGCCCCCTCCCAGTGCCGGTGTTCCCAAATGCAGGGGGATTTCAGACCTTCAGCTTTTCATTTACCTCCAAGGCACAGATGCCAAGATGTCCCCATGTCTGTCTTCAGAGTCTCATTTGCAAATTGGCAGCTTCATACCACTCTCGTTATCTGCATTGCTATATTTACACCTGAGCTGATGTGTACCCGAGGAAAGTGTGCTATGACCCAGTGCTTGGGTGGCTCATCTAAAGCCATCCAGAGTCTCTAACTCCTGGTGCATGGGGAGCCTTTCTGGGTCATCTTCTCAGTTCTGCCCAGCCACTAATGCTTGCCTTTTAAGACTGTAGATGAAAAGAGTCAAACTGAAAAATATTTGAAGAGAATTCTTCTGAGCCAAATATAAGGGATCAATAGCCTGTGACACAGCTCTAGGAGATCATGAGAACATGCACCCAAGGTAATTGGGCTACAGTTTTGTTTATACATTTTAGCGAGACATAAGACATCAGTCAATACAAGTGAGAGGTACATTGATTCTGCTCAGAAAGGCAAGACAACTTGAAGTGGGGAGAAGGGTTTCCAGATCATAGGTAGATTCAAAAATTTTCTGGTTGGCAATTGGCTGAAAAAGTTCATCTAAAGACCTGGAATCAATAGAAAGGAATATCTGGGTTAAAATAAAGAGTTGTAGAGACCAAGGTTTTACCATGTAGATAAAGCAAAATGAAACAAAAGTAAGAATTGAACTTGAGAGGCTTTGAATATGGAAGAGGCCCAAGCCCAGGAATACAGGAGGCCCCTAAAAGTAGGAAAAGGCATGAAAATCATTTCTGCCCTAGAATCTCCAAAAACCCTGCTGACACCTTGACCAATAAGAAATATAATAAATTTATTTCATTTTAAGCCACTGAGTTTGTGATAATTTGTTACAGCACCAATAGGAAGCTAAAACATCCTGCCCCATCACCCCTCTTCGATTAGTCCCCTTTTAACTCAATTACTCTAGCAATAAAGATTTTTAAAAAGCAAAAATAAATTCAATGAGGTGTTACATACATTTATGTAATCACAATAGCTTTTTCATATATTTGAAAAATAATATATTTATATAAATGCATATGTATAAGAGTGTCATTAGAGTTAGGATGAACCATATGAAACTACTATCTATATAGGACAGGAATGGAATATTAGCAATATGACATACTTCAATCTTACATATATGTGGTACACAGCATTATTTCATGTATCAATAATGGCTGGTGCATACTTGGTTGTGAGGACAGCTGTTAGGTACTCTATAGCCCCACCATAGTTTTGGTCCATACTTTGGTCCAGACTTTGGGAATCATCTCTCTGAGGATAAAGATAGCTAGAAGATAAATATATCTATAAATCTATGTTTATAGTTCCTACTGCTTCTTCCTAGAGCATGTAAGTGATCAACTTGACTGTGAGGGAAACAAAAAGCATGCTTTATGACAAGTGACACCACTCTTTAGCTTGTCAACAGATTTGCCTTAAGCAGAAATGTTTCCTCTCAAATTAGTGCAACTGAATCTTAATGTTCCTATGCTGATATGTGTGCATGTGTGTGTACATGTGTGTGAAGTCAGTGAATTGGAATCCACCTGCAGAAAAGCCTAAGGAAATGAACCTTTGGGAAAGTCAAAGCTTTCTCTAACAAGACATCTATGTGTTTAAATAAACCAGGGCAATGAGACAATCCCAGCCACTTTTATTTTCCCCTAACTCAACAGGAGAAAAAGAAAGCTAGTTAAGGGAGAAAAGAAGATGATGTGAGAGAGAAGGAAGAGAAAAAGGAGGAGGTGGAGGAAGAGGAGGAAAGGGAGAAAGGAACAAGAGGAAGGAAAGGAGGGAGGGAAGGAGGGAGAGAGAGAAAATATAGAGATCAAAGAAGAGAAGCTGTTAGTGTCACACAGTTCACATTCCCTTCAGATATATTGTTCCTTTTGAAAATAGGCTTGTGATTCCCAGATAATAATATTTGATATTATTAAATCACTGATAATGGTATATTAATTATTTGTTTTGCTACTGCTATTGAATACATGTTAGTTAACTAGTGCAACAGCCTAAAACTCAGTAAAAGCCATTGGATCTGACTAAGTTTACTTTTTAGCATTATCTGAGAAATGACTGATTTAGCTTTGGCAGTAAAGTATGTGTCTAATTTGTCACTGTTAGGTTCAGAAAAGCTGGGTTGTTCTTTGATTTATAATATAATAAAGGACTCTGTTTATCATTGACTTTAAAAACCTGAACTGATGTGCACCCTAGGAAAGTGTGATATGTCCTGCTACTTGACTCAGTTTCTTTAACAAATCAATTTCTTAAAAAAAAAAAAAAAATAGGAAATACGCTGAATTAAAAAGGATCAATGGGATAAAGCAAAGAAAGTTTGTGGAATATTTTTTGGTCCATATGTGAATAAACCAAACACAACATACTTTTTTGATATGATTAGAGGTATTTTAATATGGTGTCATTGTTATGTTACTGAGAAATTATTATTAATCTTCTTAAGTGTTGTAAAGGCATTGAGACTATGTTAAAAAAGATGATTTTTATTTTGAATTATACGGTGAAGTATGGAAGTGAAATGACAAGAAGTCTTGGTTTTGCTTTAAAGTACTTCAATAACAACAGTTAAACAAAACAGAGATAAATGGAGCAAGTACAGCAAAATCTGGATTACTGTTGGGTCTGCACTTGTATGTTTGAAAATTCTTACCATTTCACAAATATACATTTTGAAATGATCTGAAAAAAATACCATTACTCTAACTCCCATTTAAAAAAGAAAATTGTTTGTCCCAAACATCCCCAGATGAGCTGTTGGATCTTTTCCCTATCCCCTCAATCCCCTAATCTGTATACATAAATCACAGCACATACTCGTAATCATGAATTTACTTCCTTCTCTCCCTAACCAGAGGGAGGCTGCCTGGTGAAAGACAGCATATAAGCAACTTCAATTTTAATTCAGATCTAATGTGCTGGGAATGGTTCATGGAGCATAATAAGCTCAATAAGGTAAAACTTATAAATGCGTCTAAAGTTATGGGCAATGCTGGTTTCTCTGAGAGTCAAAGGTTACCTTATGGTCTCGTCACATCTGCCTTTTCTGGAAATTTGCTCCATTGGTCTCTTCTATACCTTTGTTGTTCCTCTTTACTTTGTATATTCAAACATGTTAAAGTCTCCATCCAAAACCAGCACCAGATTAACCAACAATTCTTTCCTTGACTTGCTTCCAGTCAAGCTTGAGGTCCTTCCATATTGTCTGTTGCCATCAATAATGTTTGCTCTGCGGCTGCTATAGTCTGAATATATCCCTCCCAAATTCATACATTGAAGCTTAATGGCCAACGTGATAGTATTAAGAGGTGGGACCTTTAGGAGATGATTAAGCCATGAGGGAAGAGCCTTCGCAAATAGAATGAGGGAGTTTATTAAAAAGTTTGAAGAAACGGGTTTCATCTCTCCCACCTCCCTCCATGTGAGGACACAGCAATGAGTTGCCATATTGGAAGCAAAGAAAAGCCCTCACCACACACCCAACCTGCCAGCACCTTGACCTTGGACTTCCAGCCTCTAGAACTGTGAGAAATAAATTTTTATTGTTTATAAATTATGTACACTCTTGTATTTTGTTATAGCAGCACAAATGAACTAAGACAGTAGCTCACATTCACTTTCCCACCCACTAGAAACAGACATGAGGTCACTGTTCTCTACACATTTTCCTGCATTAAGAGTCCACAGAATCATTCTGCTCTCAGGTTCAGTAAATAACATGACCATTAACTCGCTCAGGCACCTCCTCTCTCCCTTTCACTGCTCCTGCTCATAGGCCTACTCTTTAAAAGCTGAAGCTAATAACCTAATTTATTGAGCACCTACTATAGTCCCAGACACTCTGTCAATCATTTTATATGCCTTATTTCACTAAATTCTGATAACAAAACTACATGGATGATTTTAACATCTCCATTTGCATTAACTGAGGATTAAAGAAGTTCAAGTGACTTACTTGAGGCCACATAGCCACATAGTAAATAGTAGCAGAATAAAGATATAAATCTATGATAAAGCATATACATACACATACACACGTACATTTACATATGCATACATATAATATTGAATTATGATTAGGAAAAACAAAGTAAGGTAAAGAGAAAGAGAGTGAAAAGGGATGCTATATTTAGAAGTCAGAGAAATCCTCTAAACAGATGATACCTAGGCTGAAAGCTCAATAAAGTGAGACCACAGGCCATTTGGCTGGCAGAGTAAGAGTGGCCCAGGTAGAAGGAACAGCAAATGATGATGCCTCAAGATTACATTAATCATAATTTATTGAGGTAATATTCACATAATGTAAAAATTTTTTTGTTTGTTTGTTTGTTTGTTTTTTGAGATGGAGTCTTGCTCTGTCACCTAGGTTGGAGTCCAGTGATGGGATCTCGGTTTACTGCAAAATCCGCCACCCAGGTTCAAGTGATTCTCCTGACTCAGCTTCCCGAGTGGCTGGGACTACAGCCACGCCACCACGCCCAGCTAATTTTTTTATTTTTAGCAGAGACGGGGTTTCACCATATTGGCCAGGCTGGTCTCGAACTCCTGACCTTGTGATCTGCCTGCCTCGGCCTCCCAAGGTGCTGGGAATATGGGAGTGAGCCACCATACCCAGCCAAAAGTAATCATTTTAAAGGAAAAATTTCACTGTCATTTATTAAATTCACAGTATTATGTCACCACCACCTCTGTCTAATTCCAAATAATTTTCATCATTCCAAATAAAGCCTCTTGCCCATTACACAGATTTTCTTCAGTACCTCAGCCACTGGCAACCACCAATCTGCTTTCTGTCTCTATGGATTTATCTATTCTGGATATTTCATTAAATGGAATCATGTAATATACACTTTTTGTGTTTGGCTCCTCTAATTTAGCACAATGTTTTGGAGGTTCATCCACACTGTAGCATGTATCAGTCAGTCCTTTTTTATGGCTAAATAATATTTCATTGTATGTATATGCTATAATTTGTTTATCCATTCATTTATTGATGGACATGTGCATTGTTTCACCTTTTGGCTACTGTAAATAATGTGCTGTGAACATGTGGGTACATGTACTTACTCAGGTTCCCGTTTTCAGTTCTTTTTGGTATATATCGACGAGTGGAATTGCTCCTCGATATATACCAAAATCATATGGTAATTCTATGTTTAACTTTTGGGAAATGATGAAGTTGTTTTTCCCAGTGGCTGCATAATTTTATATCTTCATCAACAATGTACAAGTGTTCTAATTTCTCCACATTCTCATCCTGAGATTAGATTTTTATTGATGTTTTCAATTAAAAGATAGGGGTTCACTAAATTGGAACTGAACAAATGAGTAGCAGAGAATTGGAAATGAATGTGGAGAGTAGTCTGGGCCAGAGCTCATTAAGGCCTGTTGGCCATAGTGAGGAATATGCAATAACTAATTGTTCAGAACAATGTCAAGAAGCTTTTCCATTGTGTTTTCCTGTAGAAGTCTTATAGTTTTAGATCTTACATTTAAGTCTTTAATCCAGTTTGAATAGAATTTTGTGTGTGGTATGAGATAATAGTCTAATTTCATTCTTCTGCATGTGGATATTCAGTTTTCCCAATGCCATGCATTGAAGAGATTGTCCTTTCCGCATTGTGTGTTCTTGGCCCCCTCCTACAAGTTTAGCTGATTGTATATACATTGGTTTATTTCTAGGCTTTTAGTTTTGTTCCATTGGTCTATATGTATGTCTTTATGCCAGTACTATAATGTTTTAATTACTGTAGCTTTGTAATATATTCTGAAATCAGGAAGCGTGAGACCTCCAGCTTTGTTCTTCTTTCTCAAGGTTGGTTTGGCTATTTAGGGTATTTTGTTGTTCCATATGAATTTGAGGGATAATAGGAAGCTAAGTTAGGACTGTGAATCAGAGAGCAATATATGATTCTGGCTGTTTTATGTAAATAGAATGTAGAGGGGCAAATTTAGAAGCAAAGAGACCTGGTATAAATCTATTACAGAAAGCCACGTAAGAAAGAAAGTCTGCTCAGTGCAGGCTGGTAGCAGTGGGAGGGGTAAGAAGAGGTTAGATTTAGGATGCACTGGAAGTATCTTGTAGCAGCAGACTCTCATGATTTCCACACATGCTCCTCCTGTTCTGATCTCTCCTGTCAACTCATACTCCTACTTGCTATTCACCATCTCCACCCGGAAATTCAAAGGGTGACTCAAACTAAAAGTTGTTTTTCTGCACCACTCCTCCCACCCTCCGCCTCCCATCACCTTCCTCCTCTACGGCTGTTGCTCCTCATCTCACCTCCTGGCATCCAAACCTTGCAGCTGTCATTGACTCTTCTTTTCTCCTCCACCCCACTTCGAGTTCATTCACAAAACATGCTGGCTTGATCTTCAAAATACACTCCCAAGTGTATGCAACCAAGATTTGGGTTGCTTCTTACGACCTGAGGGAGTGACATTTAGAAACGTAAGCCTGGTTATGCCACTTTTCTGCTGACTATGGAAGAATTTCTTTTTTCTCAGAATGATGTTCAGACCTGACCCATGATCCGTAAGGACCTTCCTTCTGACCTGGGCCTGGATTCCTCTCTGATGCCATCTTCCCCCTCCTTGCTTCCTGCTCACTGGCTTCCTGCTACCCTGGGCATAAACACCTCTCTGGTGCCATCTCCCCCATCCCTGCCTCCAGCTCGCTGGCTTTGGACAGGAACCTGCAGCCCTCCTCTTACTGTTTCCTCCCGCTGAAGCATCCTACCCTGAGACAGCTCCGTGTCATGTCCTTGCTCACATGGGACATTTTGAGAAGTGCTTTTCTGTCCTCCATCCCCTTACCCTCCTTTATTTTTGTTTGGGTCCTATAAACTATATATTTTTATTTTCTATTTCCCTCTAATAGAGGGTAAATTCTATGAGAACAAAGTCTGTTTTAATCACAGCCATGAGAGACTTACAAGAGTGTTAGGTATAAAACAGCTACCCAATCAATATCTGCTGAAGGAATGAATAGATGAGTATACATTTGTTTTTGGAAACCACTCAAACCATGCTTTTCCTCTGCCCTCACACCAACACAACAAAAAATCAACACAGAATACTTCTGTGACTAATGTGGGCAGGCGTTTCCCACCAAGTAGGTGGGTGTTGTCCAATTCTGTTCTGACAGTGGCAGATTCCACAGATTGAGGGCTCGGTCCCCAAGACTGCTCCCCTTCAGACAACAGTTGCGATTCCAGACCTCCAGATCTGACCAACAGACTTCAAGTTGGGGATCCCACCATCCCCTCTTTGGGTTTGATTAATTTGCTGAAGCAGCTCACAGAACTTAGGGAACCACTTCCATATACCCATTTACTATGCAAGTTATTACAAAGGATACAGATGAAGAGATGCATAGGATGAGGTATAGGGGAAAGGGGCACAGAGCTTCCATGCCCTCCCCAGCTCCACTCTCCAGGAACCTCCAAGGGTTCAGCTCTGCATAAGCTCCCTCAACTCTGCCCTTTTGGGGTTTTGTGGAGCCTTCCTTACACAGGCATGACTGAAGCATGGACAACTATGTCAAAATGTGATTGGACAAAAGGGTATGATCTAAACCCAGCGAGCCCTGTGAGTTCATATTTTACTTGGCCTGTCTGTGCAGCCTTCTTTCCTCCAGGGTATGGGGCAGGACCCTCTCTGGAATGAGGATCTCATGACCCACAGAGTCCTGCCTCAGGCAGGTGAAAGGAGGGCAGGAGAAGTTCAAAGAGAAATTCTGTTTATTATTGCAAGAGTTGTGGTCTGTCCTCCAGCTCCTTAATGTCCTTTATTTTTCTTTGCATACCTACACATTTTATATTTTTATTTTCTATTTCCCTCTAATAAGACGGTAAATTTCATGAGAACAGAGTCTGTTTTATTCATAGCCATGTGAGACCAATAAGGGTTAGGTACAAAATAGACACTCAAATATCTGCTAAACGAATGCATGAATGTACAGTGTTTAAAACCATGGGACCAGATGAAACTTACACTAAGTAGTAAGTATAAATAGGAAAAAGAATAAGGCCAAGGACAGATTCCTAAAACATCTCAACATTTAGAGACTGGGAATAGAAGATGGATACAGAGAAGATGGAGCAGCACTCTGGGCACAGGACGGAATCCAGACAATGGCCTAGGAGCCCAGTGGACAACTGTTCCCGAGAGAGAGTGATCGACTGTCAGGTGCAGCTGGGATGACTGTTGAGAAAAAGGCTGAGAATTAGCCATTGAATTAAAGTATTAGAGAATTTTCTGAATAACCTACACCGGTGTTCTCCTACTTCTGCTATACACAGTGTGTCTGGGGGAATCTCTGCTTTGCCATGTCCTAAAACTCAAGGTTATATCTGTGGGAGCAGCCTCTCTTCAGCCTGAGTACACATGCCTGGGTGTTCTGCAGGTCTTCACAGTTAGTATGGCCAGAGCTATAGTACACTCTCTGCTTCCTCACTTTTTTTGCTCTCTGATTCTTGACATTGTTTAGCAGAATTTCTCTCTCTCTCCCATGTTAGAAATCCCAGCGTCATCCCCACCTTCTCACTTGAGCCCCCACCAGATCCCAGCAGTTATTTACCAGATCCTCTTCGTTGCTTCTTCTAAATCTTGGCAGTGATGCAATGCTTGAGCTCAAACTGTTATTATTTCTTGCTTATGTTATTACAGTAGGCTCTTAACTGATCTCTTTATCACCATCTTCTTACTCTGGCTTATCCAATACATCACAATCATCATTATATTGATGAAATTTAAAAAGAGATAAAACCTGATGGGTTTATAATTCAAGTTTCTAAGATAAATCTTTTTTCTGGTGAATTTTTGTATTTTTAGTAGAGATGGGGTTTCACAATATTGGCCAGGCTGGTCTCGAACTCCTGACCTCATGATCCGCCTGCCTCAGCCTCCCAAAGTGCTGGGATTATAGGCATGAGCCACCATGCCAGGCCGATAAATATTCATAATTAAAAGTCATATATGTTAACGACTAAGTAAAAATTTAAAAGAATGCATTTTTTAATTGATAACATTGTAAATCTTTAGCTACGTATGCCAGGTGCTTCACAATCCTGGCCATCTTATTATCTGACACCATCTTCAATCTCACCATTGCTTCTTCCCATATGTCATGACCCTGAACCAATTATGGAGAAAGAAGAGGTGATTTTTCATGGAGTTCCTTTGCCTGAATGTCACTCACTCTCTCTTTAATTGCTTGGTAAACTCCTACTCCTCGAAGAGTCAGTTGAAATAATATCTCACTTGCCTCCCCCAGTGTCACCAGTTAACTCTCCTGCCCTTGTTGCCATGATGACACTTTACTTGGGCCACATCCATTTAGGACGTTGCTCCTCAGCATCTTTTTATCTCACCTTGTCCTCAATGAACAGCTGAAATTTTCTATTACCTGACTTTGTTTCACCGTGCTGGCCACAAACACTTTATATGCATTTATTCCATGGGTGGAATGTTGGCGAGTTAACTTATCATTATCAACTAATGAATAATAACTATTGACATTACAGTCCCGATCTAGGAGACACCAATAACATCTCTGAAAGTATAGGGATTGTGTTGATACAAGCACTCAATCCACTGCTACCCAACAACTGCTCAGAAAAAACAAAGCCAGAAACAGCAAAACAACCAATGTCTTGTCTCACAACTCTTATTTTTTTTTTTGAGATGGAGTCTCACTCTGTCGCCCAGGCTGGAGGACAGTGGCGCGATCTTGGCTCACTGCAAGTTTCGCCTCCTGGGTTCATGCCATTCTCCCGCCTCAGCCTCCCAGGTAGTTGGGACTACAGGCGCCCGCCATCATGCCCGGCTAATTTTTTGTATTTTTAGTAGAGACGGGGTTTCACCGTGTCAGCCGGGATAGTCTCGATCTCCTGACCTCGTGATCCGCCCACCTCGGCCTCCCAAAGTGCTGGGATTATAGGCGTGAACGAACACGCCCTGCCTCACAACTCTTTTCTGTCTTTCTTCTCAACAATTTCCAGGTCTGCCTGGGGTTCCCACTTCTGTATTTTTCTGGAAGAAATGGTGGATTTCTGGATCATTGATTTCCTCTTGAATAATTGAATACACTTTTGAGAAATCTCTCAAGAAGAGGACAAAATTGTGTGAAGCTATTATCAGACAATTGTTAGGCTTTGACTCAGCAGATAGTAACTTGCCATGGAAAAATCAGGATGCACTTAATACAGATCCCACTCATTGCTTTTATGGCAAATATGTATTTTAATACTATGCTAGCATCAAAGTAAATAGAAATGCAAGGACAGTCCTTTATTGATAAGCTCAAACTCTTGGTTCATATTATTTATATCTTAATGGTCTAATATTACATACACTGCTGTGAAAAACAGAAAATAAATGCACACACATTTGTGTTGATGGCACTGATGTTTGTCATCGACTTATATCTGAGCTAGGATACACACCATTCCAGGAGGATCCCTGCTAAGTAGGAACAGTGGTCAGACTCTGGAAGAATAGTTCTATATCAGAAAATAGAGGTTGTATGAAATATATAGAAAGATATATAGTCACACTGCCGATTTTAATAAATCCAAAGAAAATATACATGGGTTGCAAAATAGTGCTCTAACATTTCCTGCAATTCAGTAATTATCTCAATCCATCTCGTGAAATAATCTTGGGAAAATGGTAAATAGCCAACTAACGTGTGATAATGTTTGTTGTTGTTGTTTGTTTGTTTTGAGACCAAGTCTCACTCTTGTTGCCCAGGCTGGAGTGCAATGGCACAACCTCAGCTCACTGCAACCTCCACCCTCTGGGTACAAGCAATTCTCCTGACTCAGCCTCTGGGGTAGCTGGGATTACAGGTGCCTGACACCACGTCCGGCCAATTTTTGTGTTTTTAGTAGAGATGGAGGTTTCTCAAATTCCTGACCTCAGGTGATCCACCTGCCTCAGCCTCCCAAAGTGCTGGGATTATAGGCACGAGCCACCGCGCCTGTCATGTATGATAAATTTATTTTTGAGATATTATTAATTAACTGTTCTGTTAATTCTTTTGTCTAAAATTATAAATTATGTATCTGCTATCCACCAGGCATTGGGGGTCTATACAGCAGAAACAGAACAGAAAAGCCTATTCATGGGTTCATTGTTCTTATGCTCTGGTGAGATGATACAGTCAATTGAACGTACAAATAAGTAATATATCAGAAGGTGGTTAAGCGCTATGAAGTACAATAAAAAATTAAGCTGTGTAAGTCAGGGTAGTGAATTCTCAGTGCTATTTGCCCATAATTTGGTTGAAGAAAAAATTAAATAAGTCCTTTATGAAACCTGTGACCAGGGTCATGATGGAGAGGTGACGGGGGCCAAGGGAAAGCACTACAAAGGGAAACACACAATATTAAGTGGAGACCCAAAAAATAAATTCAGTGTATTTAGCAGAGGAAATACCACTTTTGAAATACCATCTAAGGCAGGAGGAAGCTTGTGGTGAGAGACTGAACATTTAGGCAGAGGCTGATTATATTTAATGATCTGGTGAGGCACCCTGTTGGCTTTGTTCCATTTGTAATTGCCTCCAGGTGGTGGGCATCAGAGGGAACCCTGGAATGGAGCCATGTATTTGGAGATGGCAATGAAGGTATTGGACTAGATGAAACACCTCCCAGGGAGAGGCCGATGTGTGAGAAAAGAAAAGGCACTGGGCAGGCTTTAGCTAACTTTATCATTTGTGGCACACAGAGGAAGAAGTCTATGCAAAGAAGGCTGATAAAGGGCGGCAGAGTAAGGAGAGAACCCTGAGAATACTTCATGAGAAGTATTTCATGAGAGTACTTCTAGAAAGAGCTGTCAGCATGGCCCAATGCTTCCTGGAGGTTAAATAAGAAATAGGCTGACAAATATCTATTTACCCAAAAGAGGTCTTTGGTGACTGCTATAGTCTCAATGTTTGTCTCCTCGCAAAGTTTATATGTTGAAATGCTAACCCCTTAGGTGATGTTATTAGAAAGTGGGGTCTGGTGGGCGCGGTGGCTTATGCCTGTAATCCCAGCACTTTGGGAAGCTGAGGTGGGCAGATCACGAGCTCAAGAGATCGAGACCATCCTGGCCAACATGGTGAAACCCCATCTCTACTAAAAATACAAAAATTAGCTGGGCATGGTGGTGCATGCCTGTAGTACCAGCTACTTGGGAGGCTGAGGCAGGAGAATCGCTTGAACCCAGGAGGCGGAGGTTGCAGTGACCCAAGATCATGCCACTGCACTGCAGCCTGGGTGACAGAGCGAGACTCCATCTTAAAAAAAAAAAAAAAGAAAGAAAAGAAAGTAGGGTCTATGGGAGGTGATTGGGTCGTAAGGATGGAGCCCTCATGAATGGGTTTGGTGCCCTCTCTATTGAAGAGACCCAAGAAAGGTCATTGGCCCCTTCTACCATGTGAGGGCACAGCAAGAAGGTATAATCTGTGAACCAGAAAGCAGGCCCTCGCTAGACAACAAATCTACTGTACCTTGATCTTATACTTCCCAGCCTCCAGAATGGTGGGTAACACATTTCTGCTGTTTCTAAGCCACCCAGTCTATGGTATTTTGCTGTAGCAGCCTGAATGGGCTAGGACAGTGACCTTACAGGAGAACCAATTTGATTGAGAAGTCTAGTGGAGGTCAGATTGCTGTATAGAAAGAAGTAGCTGGTTAGAAGGTTAGAAGATGAAGCGGAGATCAGGCTCTCAAGAAGTTACCGTGAAACTGATGGACAGGGAAGGCATTTAGCTATGTGGGCATGAAGGACAGGAGGTCAGGGAGCATAGCCTGCCCTCTTAGTATTTTTAAACACTGTACATCATCCTTCCTACATCTGCCAGACCTGTAGGACCTGAGTTCTCCCTAATTACCAACCTTATATTGAATTAAGAATCATGAAAATATCTAAGCTACAGCTGTCGCTAAATGAAATTGCCTTCTCTGGTACTATGCAAGGTGCTAGAAGGGAGATTCTCACCTGGGCAGTCTACCAGCCTCTTGAATGGAACTGTCCTTTTAATTCTGGCAATCCCATGCTGCTGGTGCCTGGTTTTCTTATGTATGAAATAAGAAGGCTTGATGAGTTGATTGACTTAGTTTCTTTTAGCCTCAAAACTCTATGCAGATATCGCTATTTTATAACAGTTTGACAGCACCAATACAAAATAATTCAGTTTCCTCAGAACATAAATTAGAACTCATTATTTATATTTCAGAAATGCTTTAAGAAATGCTCTTTCAGAGAATTTGAAAAAGGCATTAATTGTTTGTGTGTGTGTGTGCATGTGTGTGTGTGTGTGTCTGTGTGTTTTAGGGAGATTGGAAGTAGGAGGAATAAAGAAAGACTAACTTAAAATATTAAGAGACACTACCCATTGAAACATAATTTAGGAGAAAATAAGGTATTAAACTAAGTTAACTAGAAAATATTCCAGTTTACATAATTTGATTAACACATACCTATGTGAAGATATATTATCCTTGCATCATGTGAAATACAAGTGTCAATTCACACAAATTTCTCAAAATAATTACATGGATCTTTGCCATGAAAAAGTCATATATAACAATTTAGCTTACTCTTCTGATTAGATAAAAAAAGCACAGTCTCTGGAGTACATTAATAAGATAATAATTTGAACTGTAATTTCTCATTCAAAATTTGTGGCTGTATTGGCATTCTGAATGTTCAGCATAGATATTTAAGTGGTTATTAAGATTTTATCATGACAAGTGTTTGCAACATAGACAAAAAAACTATTAGTGTCATGCAGAACTTCAGGTTACAGAACTTGGTATTCCAGACATGTTTTGATGGTTTAAAGTACTTTTACCTGAATGCTGTAGGGCAGTCTTTTAGAAGCATTATTGTTCTATTGACAGTGGTCCTAGAGAAATGGCCAGTCTATTCAAGAATTTCACAGGGTTCTGAGAAGTACCACCTTTCAACCTGAGAGTGCCCATAGTAGAAATGAATTGCCTTATACAAGGTATGTATAAATAACAGACACGTTTGACTAGCAATCCTAGATTTTTGAGATCTGGGGATATAATTTAAAAGGAGAAATAAAAACAGTCAGATCAGGTATTATAACTTGAGATTTTTGAACTTTTCTATCCAGGCACTATCTTTGGATCATAAGCCCTAACTCTGAATTCCAGGCTAACTTTTGGACAGTGAAACATATCCAGTTGGATTCATTTCCACTTAGCTTCCCTAAGTCTTAAAGAACTTTTAACCAAGAGTTTATGACTTGTTTTTATAAAATATAAAATGGATATAGTTAAAGAGTTCTAGATGTGCATTTATTTTAAACTACAGCTTGTTTGTTTCTTTTTAAAATTATTTATTATTTTTATTTTTAGTAGTTGCGGGGTCTCATTATGTTGCCCAGGCTGGTTTCTAACTCCTGGCCTCAAGCAATCCTCCCATCTTAGTCTATTTCTTATTTGGTTATTTTGATTGATGTCTAATGGGCTGTTTTCATCACCAAGATGTTGCAGAACTTTTTCCTTAGTTCAGCTAAAACTGGGCTCTTGTCACACAACCAGGAAAGATCAGGCTTGCAGACACATAGAAGGGTGAGGAAAATGGAATTTATTGGATGAAAAGGAAAAAGGAAATATAATTCTCAGCAAAACGAGAGCGAGTCCTGCTAGCAGGTTTCCCACCTCACAGATTGAATCCCAGGTCACCACACAGGAACAGGAGAGCCCAGGCTCCTCCCTGCTGCAAAGGGCACGAATTTCCTGCGGCTCCACCCCGTCCTCCAGCGCGTGGGTGGGCATTATTCAGAAAGAATCAGTTGGGTGGTCGGGCGTGGTGGCTTGCACCTGTAACCCCAACACTTTGGGAGGCTGAGGCAGGTGGATCACTTGAGGTCAGGAGTTCCAGGTCAACCTGACCAATATGGTGAAACCCTGTCTCTACTAAAAATACAATAATTAGCTGAGTGTGGTGGCACGCACCTGTAGTCCCAGCAACTTGGGAGGCTGAGATAGAAGAACCGCTTGAACCCAGGAGGTGGAGGTTGCAGTGAGCCGAGATCATGCCAGTGCACTCCAGCCTGGGAGAGAGAGACTCCATCTCACAAAAAAAAAAAAAAAAAAAAAAAAAGTCGGAAAGGGTGGACTTCATCCAGGACCAGCAGTCTGGTTTTTCATCCTTCAGGCTGTTTCAGGCTTGAAGACAGGGTTTCGCGAGGACCCTTTACTCTCTCCTGTCTCTATCAAAGAGAAACCCTGAATTACTATTAAACACACTATTCTCTGTACCACCACATTCAGTTAAGTGAGAATAGACACTGTGCTTACTTCTCAAGGCTCCTGAGAGGATAAATATAATAAAATCAGGACCAGTCATATAAGAAGCCTTGGGCAAATGTTAGCTACTTGTAATGTGTAGGCTTTTATAATTATTTCTTCTTTTGCTTGTGATTTTTCTAAGCTTTGTTTTAATTTTCAAAGATTTATTGGTTGTTTCTTTTCTTTTTGGCATCACCAATTGCAGATGACTAGTGGGGTCATGCTACTGTGGTCACAGAGCCTTTTCCTCAGAACATTGTAGATATCTCTCCATTGTCATCTAGCATTAAGTAAATATTAATATAATGAGTTGTGAGAGCAGCCTGATTTTTTTTCTCTTTAGATGATTTGTTCCATGATTAGCAATTTTTGTTTTGTCAGTCTTGAATTGCAATAAGTTAGCTACATTATGTTACAGTATTAATCTTCCTATTACAGAAAGATTTGGTTCTTCTAATTCAACTCAAGGAAATTTTCTTGCTTTTTATGTTTGAAAATTTTTTCTTCTCTGTTAGTTTTGTTCTTTGTTTCATGGACTTGAATTATCCTAACATCAGATCAATTTTGGTGTTTTGGGGTTTTCTTTTCATTTTCTTCTAGTGAGTTAAATTTCTGTCCTTTTACTATTATCATAATATGCCTCTCTGTGTGTCATTGATTCAGTTTTCAGGATTGTTTAGTTTGCTCTCTGCAATTTTTAATTTTGGTTTCAGTTTGTTTTCTTAGCTCTTTATTGCCCCTTAAATACTGTTTTGTTAATTGTTTGGCCTTGAGCACTCCTTTAAAAAAACATGTGTTCATTCTCATTAAAGTGTTTTCTGGATTGAAATATTATCAGGAATTCATTTCTGTTCCTCAGGTTAGGTTTTCTTCTGTAAACTCAGAAAATTTGAGACAGGTCTCAGTTAATTCAGAAAATTTATTTTGCCAAGGTTGCGGATACACACCTGTGACACAGCCTCAGGAAATCCTGACAACATGTACCCAAGGTAGTTGGGGCACAGCTTGGTTTTATATATTTTAGGGAGACATGAGACATCAATCAATATATGTAAGAACTACATTGGGTCCGTCAAGAAAGGCGAGGACAACTTGAAGCAGGGAGGGGGGCTTCCAGGTCACAGGTGGGTGAGAAACAAATGGTTGCAGTCTTTGGAGTTTCTGATAAGCCTTTCCAAAGGAGGCAATCAGAATACACATCTATCTCAGTGAGCAGAGGGATGACTTTGAAGAGAGTGGGAGGCAGGTTTGCATTGAGCAGTTTCCAGCTTCAGTTCTCCTTTTATCTGTATGATTTTGGGGGCCCAAGATATTTTCCTTTCACACTTCCATACCAAGCTCCTAGGAACCACTTTACATTTTTGCATTTTTATGCTGTTTCTCTCACCTGCCTTTATGGCTGTGCTGCTTCTGTTTTGCAGTCATGCTGGCTCTTTTTCATCAGACTCAGGCTGGGGCAGCTCTGTCCAAGGTGAATGCTATGGGTCTAGCTGGTGACCACTAACTCATTTAATTCTTTTCCCTCCAACTCTCCGTGTCAAGACCAGATACTGCAAGTTATAGACACTTTCGAGTGGCCAGAGTGAATAAGAATGGAGTGCGGGAGAGGCTCTCCTCTCCTTTCTAGTGAAATGTTGTTAAATGTCCTGGACCAGAGTTTACAGAAACCACCACAATGGGTTTCCTAGGGGCATGAAATGGATCCTTGGACTTTGCACACTCCCTAAAAGTCAGAACCTTTCATAACAATCATATCCACTACCCTGAACTCCAACCAAAAAATCTACCTTCTTTCCAGAATTGAGGGATGGGTAAGGATTCTTGGGGTTTTGTGTCTACCTCAATGTGCACCTGTGCACCTGAGGTGTGGGGCGACAGAGTCTGGGGTAGGACTGACAGCAAGGCATGCCAGAATATTCTACATTATTACATTACATTAAACAATGGCATGTTTTTCCCCCCTTTCTGTATGTATTTGCTGCTGCAGTTTGCTTCCTCTTTGTTGATTTTTCTTACTTGGGTCATTTTATTAGGAACTGGGTGCCATGCAGGCAACAGCTTGGTCTTCATCTTCAGCAGGAATTCAAGGGTTGGCTGTGCTGGGTTTCATCTGCTCACCCCCTGCATTTTCTCCACCCTTTCCCACTGGCTCTTGGCTCCAGTTATCTAGCGCTGCATAGCAATCCCCCCAAAGCTCAGTTGTGTAAAATAACCATTTTATTTTTCCTCATGATGTTCTGGGTTGGGCATTCACACAGGTCACAGTGGGATTGGCTAGTCTCCTGAGCTTCCTATAGGGCAACTCTAATGGCTGGACAGGGCTGGGATGCTTGACTGTGGCCTTGTGCCTGGTACAGGACTAGGTTCCTTTAGTACTCTCCATCTGTCACCTGCTGGAGTTGGAATGTTGGAGACAGCTTTCACTTGCTTCTGCACTCTTCACTGAAGAGGGTGGTTGGGCTGGGAGGACAAGGACAGCTGGGGTCTGGTCAAGCATCTGTCTCTCCATGCAGCCTCTCCAATGCTCATGCCTTGGCAGCCAAGGAATGGCAGCCTCCATGGCCCTACTTCTTACCCTGTAGCTGGCTTTTCCCAGAGTGAGTGGCTCAGAACAGGGGGTGGAAGCTGCTGATCTCTTATGGCCTCAAACTGGAAACCTACACAGTGTCATTTCTGTTTGGTCAAAGTCACACAGACACAATCATCAATCCAACACACTCCCCTTAAATTCAGGAAGATATACTTAATGAAATGGAGAGAGGTCCAAGACATGGCCGGAGACAACATCCACTTTTTCCACTCCAGGTGCCCTATTACCTCAAAATGATTCAAAGTTCAATACTTTTTAAAATGCTGCACATATTGAGACATATAAAAGACAGTAGTGTAGGTGAATTGCTCAGATATTGGATTATTTGGGCTAGAAGTGGTCTGAAGAGCATATGCTGTAGCCCCATTATTTCAGAAATAAGTGAGCCACATTCCTCTAACTCCCGCTATGTTTAAAGTCTTGGCAAGATTTGCTGGT
Organism: Pongo pygmaeus; assembly: GCF_028885625.2. NCBI lineage: Eukaryota > Metazoa > Chordata > Mammalia > Primates > Hominidae > Pongo > Pongo pygmaeus. The sequence continues at coordinate 80,325,798 of NC_072386.2, forward strand.
ATTTCCATTACTTACAATAGTATCAAAAAGAGAAACTCCATTTAGAATGTGTTCCATGAAAGAACCACTGCATTATGATGCTCAAAGGCATCTCTGGATGATGCTTATTTTATTCTTCAACAGTTGACTTCTCAAGTGTACAAAAGGATAAAAGTTCTAATAATAGTGTATACCCTAGAAAACATATTTTCCAAAGGATGGCAAGAAGTTGTAAAAATTAGCTGTCTGTTACAGGAGGATCTTCATTTTTATCTGGAGTGGTCCATGGAACTAAAGCATCAGCGGAGTCCTTTTTGTAGCACCTGCAAAAGGGAAGTTTAGTGTGTACCATGGACTTTAGACTCCGCTGAACGCATTTTGTTTGTTCTTTTATTTATTATCAAAGATTATTTCTTCTTCTTTTCCTTTCTTTCCTCTTTTTTAAAGTTTGGACTGAACTGTATTTATTTGTTTGTTCTTTAACTAGTTTTTCTTTTTTAACTTGAGAAATAATAAGTGAATATAGTAAAAGGAAAATGCCAATGTTAAAGATAGTTGCCCTGTAACAAAATAATTTTTTCACTCGCCAGAGGCAACTATAGTTGCCAATTTCTTGTGGGTCCTTTAAAAAAATGCTGTTTCTGATTGGTATCCAGATACTAGACATGTGTGTGTGCATACAAATGTTTGAGTGTGCACCTCCAATTCCTTTTCTAAAATTTGGGGACTAGATAGAACAAAACACACAAAATTGTGTACATTACTTTTTAAAATCCTAATATTTGTTGGATAAACTGCTGTGATCACTGTAAAAGCAGGAGGATTCCCACACAAAATTTGGTTCAAATATTGACATTGATGACACCATCACACCCTACCCCAGGAGCATGTGAAAAGGTTTATCACTTAGATAACTGCTTTCTGGAGAGAACAACGCAGACCTCTCAAGCAGATCCTGGCCTGAGAGAGCCAGGAAAGGACATTGGCCTCAAAAATTAAATTATCTTTTTCTTAATGATTTAAAAAATGTATTCTGAGCATTAGTCTTTTGCCACCTACATATAATATGTATCACAAATCTCTTCTATGCTGCAGCAAGCTATTCCTTTTTTATGAGATATTTTGATAAATAATGCTTGATTTTAATGATTCTAATTGATCAATCTTTTCCATTACGTTTATTTTATCTTGTTTGAGAAATATTATCTTATCATAAGACCATATGTTATTTTTTGAAACGTTGTTAATTTATTTTTCACATTTAGACCTATAATCTATGAAGACTTAATTTCTCTGTATCCTGTGAAACAGAGTGACCATTTTTAGTTTTTCCTCTATTTATATTCAATTTACTTGGTACTGTTTTTTTAAAGAACCATACTTTCCCCTGTCCCATGGTGTTACTGGTGTCCAAAATCAAGTGTCTTTTTATGCTTGGGCCTGTTAATAAACTTTCTATTGTGTTCCATTGGACTATTTATCTATCCTTGTCCCCACACTACACTGCCTTGTCAAAAGACAAAATGCAACAGATTTAGTTTAAGAATCAAACTGGCTTTTGTTAGTGAATCTAGAATGGGACAACATCTCATTTTACCAAGCAAAATGAATGCTCTGATGAGCTGAGCAGAGAAGTCTGGCTTTATTGGCAATAAGAAGAAAGCTGAAACAGGAAAGAAGATGGGATTCGTCTTTTCAAAGTTACGTTCTCTGTAGGGTTAAACAAGGGGGACTTCTTGATTATGCTGGCTCAGGTAAACTGGGTTCCTTTTGACAGGTGAATCTCCCATTTCTCGGAAAACTGGCCCATTTCAAAGTTCAGTTTGATCGTGTGGTACCTAGACTTGTGACTCCATTCTGATTTGGTCTGATCATCTGGGGCCTAGTGAAGGAGTTCAGTCCAAAACAATGGCTTCCCATGAATTCTATTTAACAGTCTTTACAATATCTCATATCTGATCATGTAAGTCCTCAAACTGTTTTTCTTATTAAGATTATTTAGGTTATTTCTGGCCCCTTATATTTCTGTATGGGTTTTTAAAATGAGCTTGCTAATTTTTGCAAAAAACAAAAAATGTAAACAAAACAAATCAGGGAAGATCTGCACAGGACCAACACTGATTCCTTAGTCTCAGTACAGGGAGAGCTGACGTTGCTACAGAGTTGAGTCTTTTAACCCTTAAGCACTATATACTCTTCTATTGGTTTAGGCCTTGCTTAATTATTCTCAATAATATTTTTTTAGTTTTTTTGTGTAAAATTCTTGTAATTTTGAGTGTTTTATGCTTAGGTATTTGATTTATTTTATTTGTTATTGTAACAAGTAGAATTTTAAAGCAGCATTTTCTGATTTCCTCCTGTTGGCATATAGCAATACAATTTAGTTTTGTAAAATAAATTTGTATCTAGAGACTTTGTTAATTTCAATGATTAACATGCTAAATTTATTTGTGGATTCTTTTGGATGTTTTCCTTGCACAATCATATCATCCTCTCTCAGAGTGAGGACATTCCTATCTGTTACATGTGAGCTGAGTTTTAATCATAGTGAAGGGTTTGTAAACCAACCAACCAAACAAACAAAAAGAGACTGAGGCCAAGTCTCAACTGGTTTTGAGGTTTATTTTGCCAAAGTTGAGGACACACTTAGGAAAAAAGAAACACAAGTTACATTTGGATTTGTGACTTGTGATTCTTCCAAAGAGGGTTTTGAGGACTTCAGTATTTAAAGGGGGAAAGAGTGAGCAGGTGGGAAAAGACAAAAGGCAAAAAGAGAGTAAGAGTGTAGGCAATGAGGAAGTGGTTACATTCTTGTTAGGCTTTTGTTAGCACTCACTGAATCCACATTTTACTTATGGAAGGAGGGGATAGAGCAAGCTTGTCCAACCCACGGCCTGTGGGATGCATGTGGCCCAGGACAGCTTTGAATGCCACCCAACACAACTTTGCAAACTTTCCTAAAACATTTGTGAGATTTGTTTGTGATTTTTGTTTTTTTTTGTTTTTGTTTTTAGCTCATCAGCTATTGTTAGTGTTAGTGTATTTTATGTGTGGCCCAAGACAATTCTTCTTCTTCTTCCAATGTGGCCCAAGAAAGCCAAACGATTGCATATCCCTGGGGTAGAGTAACAGTCTACTATGCATTCCTCCAGCGCTTGGTAACTCTACATTTCACATAAGATAAAGCAAGCATGTGAAGTTACAGCTATCTTTCTGGGAACAAAAGGAAGGCAGTTTTTGTGTGACTCAGTCCCCAACCTTAACATTCCCTTTGGTGTAGTGAGTTGGGAGTCCCGAGATTTTATTTTCCTTTCACAGGTTGGATTTTAATTCTTTTCCAGCATTTTTAGGATTATGTTATTTTTCCCCTTTATTCTGTTACTATCGTGATTTTATTTATTTATGTTTGAGACGGAGTCTTCCTCTTGGTGCCCAGGCTGGATGCAATGGTGCGATCTTGGCTCACCACAACCTCCACCTCCCGTGTTCAAATGAGTCTCCTGTCCCAGCCTCCCGAGTAGCTAGGATTACAGGCCTGCACCACCAGGCCTGGCTACTTCTGTATTTTTTTTTTTAGTAGAGATGGGGTTTCTCCATGTTGCTATGTTGCTCAGGCTGGTCTCGAACTCCTGACCTCAGGTGATCCACCCGCCTCGACCTCCCAAAGTGCTGGGATTATAGGCCGAGCCACCGTGCCCGGCCTATAGTGATTTATATTGATTAATTTTCTAATATTAAACCGACATTGCACTGCTGAAATAAACAAAACTTGGTTATGATCTAGTATCATTTTATGCATGTCTTTATTTTGTTTGCTACCATTTTACTTAGAATATTTGTATCTATGTTCACGAGAATGATTGGTCTACATTTTCCTTCCTTTTAATGATACATACATATTTTGATCATCAGATTATATTGTTCTTATTATTTAGTGGAGAACCCCCTTTTGCTGTACTCTGAAAGTATATGTGTAAGGTTTGTGTTATTTCTTCATCAAGTGTTTTTTTTTTTTTTTTTTTCCTCAAGGCAGGGTCTCAAAACAATTATCTGCTGAAGCCATCTGGTGTGGAAGTTTTCTCTGTGGAAAGAATTTTAATAATGGGTTTCTTTAATAGTTACAGGACTATTAGCACTTTTGACTTATTGTTACTTATGTTTGGGTAAGTTGTGTTTTTCTAGAAATTTGTCTAAAATTATTGCCATGAAATTTTTGTAAGGATCTCTGATTATCATTTCTGTCTACATTTGTAGCTTTGTTTCCTCTTTCACCCTGAAGTATTTATTTATTATTTCTTTGCTGTAATCAGCATTGCCAGTCATTTATCAATTTTTTAATCTTCTGAAGAGCCATCTTTGTCCGTCTCTATTAAGTATTTTTTCTTATTTCATAATATTCTGCTCTTGTTTTAACAATTCATTCTTTTTACTTTATTGGAGTTTAATTTGCAATTACTTTTTACTTTCTCAGCGCTTACTGATATTCCAACCTTTCTTCTTTTCTAATATGCACGTTTAAAGCTACACATTGTTCTCTAGACACAGCTTTAGAAAAATTTCATGTTTGATCTGTTGGATCTTCATTATTATGAAGCCATTGTGATTCTTTCGACTCATAGACTATATCCAATGTCATTGCTTAATATTTCCACATTTAGAGATTCTCCAGTTTTCTTTTTATCATTGACGTCCAGCTTCATTGTGATCGCAGGATGATCACAATGATTAGTATAATTTCAGACCTTTTGAATTTATTGACTTTTATGGCAGATCATATAGTCAGTTTTGACAAATATTTAATGGACACTTAACAAGAATTAACATCCTTTTCTCTCTCTCTCTCTCTCTCTCTCTGTGTGTGTGTGTATTTCTTTTCTTTTTTTCTTTTTTTTTTCTTTTTGACGCGGTGTCTTGCTCTGTCACCCAAGCTGGAGTGCAGTGATGTGATCATAGCTCACTGAAGCCTTGAGCTCCTGGACTCAAGCAACCCTCCCATCTCAGCCTCTCAAGTAGATGGGACTACATGTGAGCACCACCATGGCTGGCTAATTTTTAAATTTTTTTTGTAAAGATGAGGTGTTTCTATGTTGCCCATGCTGGGCTGGAACTCCTGGAGTAAACCGATCCTCCCTTTTATTTGTTCCAATACTTACAGCTTTTCTGTCTCCTTCTTAAGGCTTCTCAAAGTGCTGGGACTACAGGTGTGAGCCACCCCACCTGGCCTAGAATGAATATTTTATGTAATGGCTTATTTCCATCCTTTGCTTTCTTTCCTTGATTTTGGAGCCTGGTTGCCCTTCCCGCTCTTTATATGCTTTTTGGTTGAAATTTTTGAGATAATTGTTAATTCATATGTAGCTATAATAAATAAAACAGAGAAATTTCTTGTACTGTCTGCTCGGTTTTCCCAAACGATGACATTTTGCAAAGCAGGAGTATGTCACAACCAGGAATGACATGAGTGTGGTGCTACTCCCCCTGCCATTATTCACAGGCAGACCTACTATCTCTGGGCAATGGAGGAGAGTCTCAAGGCCAATGGGGACAGAGCAGCTTCCCTAGTCATGCACCTTGCTATGGCTGTGCCCCTCCTCCTGATTTCACCTGCCCTCCCAGTTATCTTTCTTCAGAAAAGGGAGTTTCAGGCCCAGATTGGGGGGAACATGTCTCCACTGGGCATGTATTTCTGGTGGGCCCCCAATCCATTCCGCTTGCCAGTGGTGTGGTCCTATCTATGGTTGTCTGATGGAGTCTTCTTCCATTGGTGTAGGAATGAGCCTGCTCAGATGGCCTCTGCTGTACGTGGGAGTTGGGAAATGCCAGGCCTGGAGGGCCTTCTTCTTTTAGAAGATGCTTATGCCGTTGGGCCGGTCCTGGAGTCCCCAACCAGTCTGCTGTCCTGTTTCTCCCTTTCAGAGTCCTGCCTTGCTTGTCTGGTGCCATTTCCAGGGTCTACGGTTGTGCATTGCAAGGAGCAGGGGGAGAAACCAGTCTGTACCATCTTGTCTGGACCAGAAGTCTCTGATTTTTAAAAAATATATTGTCTGGATTACTAGTTGTTTTCAAAAAGTCAGAGAGGAATAAAACTAGAAAGCCAAAAACAGAAGAAAAATGGGAAAACCACAAGTATGTAAAAATTAAAAAGCATACTTTTAAACAACAAATGAGTCAAAGGAGAAATCATAAGAGAAATTAGAAAATATCTTGAGATAAATAAAAATGAAATGACAACATGACAAAACTCACGGAATGCAGCAAAAGCAGTACTAAGGGGGTAATTTATTACCATAAATGCTTACATTTAAAAAAAGGTGTTAAATCAACAACTTTAAAATGTAAGGAATTAGAACAAGAAGAACTAATAGGGGTTGGGTGTGGTGGTTCACGCCTGTAATCCTAGCATTTTGGGAGTCCGAGGCAGGTGGATCACTTGAGGTTTGAGACCAGCCTGGCCAATACAGCGAAACCCCGTCTCTACTAAAAATACAAAAAAATTAGCCGGGCGTGGTGGCGTGTACCTGTAATCCCAGCTACTCGGGAGGCTGAGGCAGGAGAATCACTTGAACCAAGAGGTGGAGGTTGCAGTGAGCCAAGATCACTGCCACTGCACTCCAGCCTGGGTGACAGAGTGAGACTCCATCTCAAAACAAAAACAAAAACAAAACAAAAAAACAAACAAAAAACAGAGGAGAGAAAAACAATGAAGAAAATAAGTGAAACCAAGGGTTGGCTCTTTGAAAAGATCAACAAAATTGACAAATTTTTAGCTGAAGAAAAAAAAAGAAAGAAGACTATTTAAATTCTAAAAGGCAAGACTATTATGGCTTAAGATGCTCTATGGAGTCACTCCTGATCCGTTCCTATGTTATCCTTTCCTTTATTATCTCTCTTTGCTACATTCCCTGTTTATACCTGGTCTTCCGCAGAGCCTCACTTCAGTCTGTCCCAGCAGCTTACCAGAGGGCTCTCTCAGCACAGGCACTCTCAGTACTCAAATCTGCATTATTCAAACACCCTTCAGGAAAAAAAAAAAAAAATGCATTGTATCTAGAAACCAGGGTCTGAAGCTGTGAAGGCAAATGAAGCCATAGAGGATCTTTAAAAGGATTTGGAAGTAGAGGCCCAGGGCACGGTATGAGCCGTTCTGTGCAGGGCTGCCTGAAACCCAACCCTCTGCAGAAAGGAGCCTCCAAGGTTCTGCTCCTGCTCCTTAGCCTTGGTAAATTTCAGACGGCTGAGCATAAACAACCAGGGATGCCTCAGGCCACATTTTGCCTTTATATTTTTTCTTGGGGGAAAGCTTGTTTTAAAGGCACTGTTAAATTTCTTTAGTCCTTTCCCTGTAATATTGAGCTATCACTAAAATATCCCCAAATCTTGACAGATTTTTTAAAATGTAAGATGAAGGATTTTTTTGCACTTCACCATTAATGATTCTATAAAATTGAATTGCAGTGCAAACTGATTTTGAACCTCCCAGACTTGATGTACATGTTAATGTTCAGCTAACTCAGCATTTCCCAACATACCACCGGAATTGAGAAGCTGCTGCTGACCGACTTTTCTGCTGCTCACTACATCCCTGTGCCTCATTAAGAATGGCCTGGGAGACCCAGGGGATTTCTGAAGCATAGGGTCGCAACTGAGTCGGACTTCAATTCATGTAATTGCTTTACCCTTTGGTGGTTGATTTAAAATTTTATACAAATGGTAAATAGTAGCCCTGAATTTCCTCAAATGACATTTTTTTGAGTACTGTTCTAAGCATATCTCTTATGTGTAAATAATGCTAAAGGTCTCAGCCTTTGATTCTATTAATACAGGATATACTTGTGGACAAAAATGAATGTGCAGTTTGTTTCAAGATGGTGGAGGCAGCGGGAGGTAGGGTTTAGGCAATTAAAAGTGCCAGGGAAGGCCGGATGTGGTGGCTTACACCTGTGATTATGGCACTTACGGAGGCCGAGGTGAGTAAATCATTTGAGGTCAGGAGTTCGAGACCAGCCTGGCCAATATGGTAAAATCCCGTCTCTACTAAAAATACAAAAATTAGCCGGGTGTGGTGGCAGTTGCTTGTAATCCCAGCTACTCAGGAGGCTGAGGCATGAGAATCACTTGAACCCAGGAGGCAAAGGTTGCAGTGAGCTGAAATGGCGCCCCTGCACTCCAGCCTGGTAGACAGAGCAATACTCTGTCAAAAAAAAAAAAAAAAAAAGCCACGAAGGAAGTTTGTCAAAAAGTCCCTCACTTCCTTTCAAAATCTACTCTTGTAATTTTTGTAAGAAAAGTTCCATCTCGTATAAACTAGGTGTTTTTGTCTTTAAACTTACCATTATTCCTCTGAACTTTCAATATTGAAGCAGCAGGCAGAGCTCTAAAGTACTTTTGATTATTTAATGCAAATTTTTGCAAGGAACCCCAGCAGGCTCTCCATTTTAGTGGAACACAATTCTTTCAAATTATTGCTGAAGCTACTCACATTTAAACTAAATGTGCATAAAATTTAAGCAAATGCCACATTAAAGAGTAACTGCACATTGTCAATCAGGGCAGGGTAATCACACTGCTTGGGGAAGGGTGATGGGGTGGGCCTTAGGGAGGGACTAGGCACAGGCCCTGGGAGGATTAGTTGCTGAATATACTCAGCAGGTGTGGGCTGGGAGGAAGTCCAGTTGTTGGAACTCAAGATGAGCCCAAAACTGCATAGTGGGGGAGGAGTGTGTCCTTATTGGTCACAGATCTCCTTTGGGGACCAAAACAGGCTTCAAGTGCTCTGCCCTTGTCTTCTGGGCATTCAGTTCTCAGCACCTGGGGCTCCTAATGAGAGCTTTGTTTTGCCGACTGATCCCCCTCCAACCCATCCACAGCAAGCCAGAAATGCCCTCCAATAGTGCAGGGCAGGAACTGTATCTTGCTAGCTTCTGGCTGGGATCAGTCTTACAGGTGCTCCGCAGCCCCCACAGCCCTAAAATGTAACTTTCTCATTAACCCCCGTCCCCCGCCCCAAGTCTGGGCTTCCTACTCTGCCCACCTTTCAGACCTTCCTGGGCTCACCTCTCAAATACGGTCCTTTAAAAACAATTATTCCCAACCCTTGTTGGAGATGGTAAGACAGACTTGATTCAAGCAGGCCACAGCGATGGGGAACACAGCAACAGGGTTGTGCAGTGGAGGAGAGATTGGACTCAATTCCAACTTCAACAAAGACAAGGGGGGTTTTAGCCAAGCAGCAGGGTGGGGTCAAGGGGTGAGAAGTGATGTAGAGAAAACACCAAAAGTAAGAAGTTTCTGGCTACATTGACTCAATGGGATTCTTGCTGAAGGCAGGCCAGGGTGATCAGACACCAACAGTGTAGTGAGATACTAAGGGTGAGGTGTCTTTATTGTACTGACTTTGCAGGATTCTTGGTCAAACTGGATTCAACAAGACAGAGAGGGAAGCCCAAGGTCAGATCTCTTGGAAAGAACTCACAAGGTTGACTGAAGTTCTGGTCAAAGGAAAGAGTGTTTGCCAAGTCACCTGTGCTTGCCATGAAAGCTGAAATTTGTGCCAATGGGATTGATGTACAGTCATGCGTCGCTTGATGATGCAGACACGTTCTGAGACATGTGTCATTAGGTGATTTCATCATTGTGCGACCATTGCAGAGTGCACTTACACAAACCTAGATGGTGTAGCCTCCTACACAAGTAGGCTACATGATGTAGCCTCTTGCTTCTAGGCTACAAACCTGCAAAGCATGTTGCTGTACTAAACACTGTAGGCAACTGTAACACAATGGGAAGTATTTGTGCATCTAAATATATCTAAAGATAGATACAGTAAAAATAACAATATTATAATCTTATGGGACCACTGTCATATATATGGTCTGTCATTAACCAAAACATGACTATGAGGTACACATGGTTACGTATGTTAGGTAACATTTAGGTAACTATGAGGTATACAACTGGGTGTAAGTGGGCTTTGCATTTGCTTATACTGTGATTTACAAGACGGATGCCGGAAACAAACACCAGCTGACTGGCACTGAACAGGAACCTAAGGCTCCTGCCTGCATTTCCAACACACCCTGGCTCCCTGAGCACTGTGCACCTCTGGCCTTGCAGCTCGGGGCCACCAGTAGCTCTCTGTTACTGAGCAGTGGCTCCAGGCTCTAGTCCACACCCTCTGCCCACTCTAATTTTCCCTCTTTCCTCCTGTCCTAGTTCTATTCATCCTCTGTTCTTTCTTGCTTTCTCTTTTGTTTTCTTCCTCGGACACACAGGACATAAGAGCAACATAGCCACAAGCAAGGCTTAGTTAGTTCTTTTTCAAGGTGAGATGCCATGGGTACTATAACGCTTTTGTACATCTTAACTGCATAGCATGGAAAAACTATGTTACTATTGTTATTAGCTTTCTGTCTTTTTATGTGTCACTGGCAGTCATGGAGCGTTGTGCCAATAACCCCATTTTCCCATCTGCCCTGCAGCTTTCACTTAGTGACTTTAGGAAGGCATGTGTGCATTATGGCAAAAGTGGCTTTCAACTTGGCCACTGAATTTTTGGCTCAGCCTCTTCTCAGCTAGCTCAGTATGCTCCATTACACGGGAAGAACTGATAGGCTAATTGGGCTAAATTATAAATGTCTGCTAAAGATTTAATGTCTTCTGTCCTCTAAAGGGTGTTTGAAGACTCCCACAGAGAACCATGGGAAAGCATAAGCAATATATTTCTGAGATTGGGAAGGATACTTGCAAATCATATATAGGAAGCATTATGTTCTATAACCTCTGTACCAGGAGGAAGTCCTTTCAGATCACTTACTTGGAAGTAGATCCAATCTCTCCAGGCTCCTTCTCTCCCTTTTTTAAATTTAGGTGTGCAGGAAAGCAGAAGGAAGGAAAGCCAAAAGGAGAGATTCTCCAACCACAAAACAAATCCTTAAGCCACATGGAGCAAATATGTGATAGTGGATAGTCTAGAAAGTTGTTGGGGGGAAATAAACAGAACTGAGCTAATGCTGGCTGGAAATAAGCATGAGCAGTGTGTTTCAGGGCACACCGGGAAGTCAGATTTCCTGTGGTCCTGATTGAATGGACTTGTGCAGTAGTGAACCAGGAACAATAAACTCTATGGAAAGAATAAGACTTTAAGAACTATTTTTACATACAATTTGGAAAGAATAATACTTTGAGGACTATATTTAAATACGTATGGCCCTTAAGGAATCACAGGTAGAGTTACCAAGACTACCTTAGAATAGGCATGGCAGCATTGATATCATGAAGTCTCCTGCACACTGCAGAGTCGCATGGGCATAAACATGGCACTTCTTGGCATTCAACACAGAGGATGTGAGTAGCATAGGGATGGAAATCTCTTCTGATCATATTTAGCTCAAGTGCTTCATTCTTATGCTCAGTCCTTAGGCAGACAATGTTAATCCCAGGAAAACAAAAGAGATTATATATGATTTGATTTATACATGTTAATGCTGCTTTTATCATTTTAGTAAAATGCATTTACAAGTTCTCATTTAAAAATATAGGTTCAATCTAGTCATTCTCATTCTTTTTGATATTTTTACAGAATAGTACTTCAAAAAATTGTTAATGATTCCTGAGATTCTGGTGTTCAAAATGAACATAATTTATGATTCTGCCCTAACATATTTGTTTAAAGAGGACATCTCCTTGATGTGTGTGTGTGTATATATATATATATATATATATATGCAAATGTATATTTGTATATGTATATGCCTGTGTTTATTTGCTCATGTGTATACCTCCCCACACACACACGTATGTATTTGGTTTTTAGACATAACTTGTTATATAAGAAGGGTTTGCTCTTTTGTTTGTTTTGTTATTCTTGTTTGGTTTGCTTTTTCTTAATGAAGGACTCTGAACACAGCATGGTACAACAGAATGCCTTAGGGAATTTTAGCTCCACCAGTGTCCATCAGACCTTGCCAGTCATTCCAAATAAATCATGAAGAGGAAACAGTGCAGCTGCTATGCAAATAAGATGTCAAGAGAAGAATTCTCCTCATTCACACACCCAATATGCTACTGCCCCAAGACTTCGTTAGACAGAAATCCCTGAGCCATTGATTGCATCTGCAAACTATGTAATAATATTATTTCTAAATAATATTTGAAGAGTACTTCATATTTTACAAATTGTATCCATGCATCACCTTTCTGAATTTTTACAACAGTCTTGTGAATTAGATAATATCAATGCCATTTTACAATAGACTCTGGTGCCTTTGTGCTTTGATGAAAACAACACGTTTGCAGGCAGATAGTGAACTGGAATTGGATGTCGTTTTGGTCACCAATCCCACTTATTTTCGGATGAATTTAGAATTCAAAGTTTGGAATAATGCATGTATAAGAAGGGGATCTTTCTCAAGACCCATTTGCAAAACAGACATGAATGCTGATTATTTTGAGGGTGGAAAACAGAGGTGAACTATTACTTGTTGCAAAGTGTTAGGAATTTTATGTTTATCAGAATCCTGTTAGCCTCTGATTAATGGGGATGCTAGTCATTTTTTCAATTTGCAATTTTTTCAGTTTGTATAGGAGTTGCCAGACTGTAAACAAAGTGAGAGTGGCTGTGCCAGTGCTGGGCTCGGCAGTGTGTGCTGCTGTCAGGTTGTAGCGGATGGCTAAAGCTAATGTTTAAGGAGTTTCACCTTCTTCTCATAAAACCACTAATAGCTAGGCCAGGCACGGTGGCTCAGACCTGTAATCCCAGCACTTTGGGAGGCAGAGGGAGGCAGATCACAAGGTCAACAGATCAAGACCATCCTGGCCAATATGGTGAAACCCCCATCTCTACTAAGATACAAAAAATTAGCCAGGCATCGTGGCACGCACCTGTAGTCCCAGCTACTCGGGAGGCTGAGGTAGGGGAATTGCTTGAACCCAGTAGGCAGAGGTTGCAGTGAGAGGAGATGGCACCACGGCACTCCAACCTGGGCGACAGGGCGTGACTCCGTATCAAATAAATAAATAAGTAAAAATAAATAAAAAATCCCTCTCTATTAAAAATACAAAACTTAGTCAAGCGCAATGGCCCACGCCTGTAATCCCAGCTACTCAGGAGGCTGAGGCAGGACAATCTCTTGAACCCGGGAGGCGGAGGTTGCAGTGAGCAGAGATCGCGCCACTGCACACCAGCCTGGTGACAGAGCAAGACTCCATCAAAAACAAACAAACAAACAAACAAACGAAGAAAAAAAAACATTAGTAGCTTGAAGTTGGCCATAGTGGGAGAAATTACATCATGAAAACTGGCAAATTCTTCAAATGAGTGCTTTTTATTTTTATTTATTGCAGAGAGCTGGCTTACCAGAGCACCGATGGACTTGGACACCTGAGATATCTGCTTGGGATCCCACACTTTCAAGTTCTCTCCTCTGGCCTTCTTCTGGTTCTGTGACTCCTTACAGTGCTGGGAGTTGGTGATGCCAACAGGACACACCCTCCCAGAGCCAGGACATACCCTCCCAGAGCCTACCTCTCCCAGATCACTTTAAAAGGCACCCAGGACCCCAGAATTCTCATCCTCAAAGGCATGGAGCTCAGCTCTTGGCCCTCAACAAATCTCTTCCCCATAAAGATCCTTTTGAGAGCTTAGGATGTCCCCTGGATGGTTTTGGTTGCAGATTGTGGTGGTGGAGGGAGCTATACAATTTAATCTATTACCATTAATTGGATGCGCTAATGGCAGATTGGGTAGTGATAATGCCATAAGACGTAGCATGTGAGCCGTGTGCTGTATCTGTGCTAGCTCAGGTAAGTCAGCACACAGCGCCTGCAGCCTCCTCTCACCTCTTCCCTGAGCAGCACCTTTTCACCTGAACATGCCGATCCCCTCGTGCTTCATCTTGACAGCGACTTAACACGCCCTGGGCAGCTTTTTAAAATAAATGACTATGATATTGACTATGAATCCACATAAAAGCCACTTGTTTTTTAGTCATAATCCGTTTCTAACTGCAGAAGAAATTCACACCTTTGAAAAACAAATAAAAATGTAAAAAGTGAAAATTGTTTGTAACCACAGTATTCTGAAATAGCACCTTTTCGTTAGATCATTTTCAAGAGGATTTTTCATACTTTCCTACAATAATATCAATGTATATGCACTTGTATAAATTCACGGTTAAAATATTCATAGGGTGTGTGTGTCTAAATATAGAGTCATACCCTATTGTACAGTTCTAGTAAATAGCTATTTTTTTGCTTTTAACTCAGAAAATATATATTTTTATTATACTTTATGTTCTGGGATACATGTGCAGAACGTGCAGTTTTGTTGCATTGGTATACACGTGCCATGGTGGTTTGCTGCACCCACCAACCCATCATCTACATTAAGTATTTCTCCTAATGCTATCCCTCCCCTAGCCCCCACTCCCTGACAGGCCCCAGTGTGTGATGTCCCCCTCCCTGTCTGTGTCCATGTGTTCGCATTGTTGAACTCCCACTTATGAGTGAGAACATGCAGTATTTGTTCCTGTGTTAGTTTGCTGAGAATTATTGTTTCCAGCTTTGTCCATGTCCCGGCAAAGACATGAACTCATCCTTTTTTATGGCTGCATAAAAAAGTATTCCATTATGTATATGTGCTACATTTTCTTTATCCAGTCTATCATTGATGGGCATTTGGGCTGGTTCAAAGTCTTTGCTATTGTGAACAGTGCTGCAATAAACTTAAAGTATGCATGTGTCTTTATAGTAGAATGATTTATAATCCTTTGGGTACATATGCAGTAATGGGATGGCTGGATCAAATAGTATTTCTGGTTCTAGATCCTTGAGGAATTGCCACCCTGTCTTCTACAATGATTGAACTAATTTACACTCCCACCAACAGTGTAAAAGCATTCGTATTTCTCCACATCCTCTCCAGCATCTGTTGTTTCCTGACTTTTTAATGATCGCCATTCTAACTGGCATGAGATGGTAGCTCATTGTGGTTTTGATTTGCGTTTTTCTAATGACCAGTGATGATGAGCTTTTTTTCATATGTTTGTTGGCTGCATAAATGTCTTCTTTTGAGAGTGGTCTGTTCATACCCTTTGCCCACTTTGTGGTGGGGTTGTTTGCTTTTTCTTGTAAGTTTGTTTAAGCTCCTTGTGGATTCTGGATATTAGCCCTTTGTCAGATGGGTAGATTGCAAAAATATTCTCCCATTCTGTAGGTTGCCTGTTCACTCTGATGCTAGTTTCTTTTGCTGTGCAGAAGCTCTTTAGTTTAGTTAGATCCCATTTGTCAATTTTGACTTTTGTTGCCATTGCTTTTGGTGTTTTAGACATAAAGTCTTTTCCCACGCCTATGTCCTGAATGGTATTGCCTAGGTTTTCCTCTAGGGTTTTTATGGTTTTAGGTCTTAAACTTAAGTCTTTAATCCATCTTGAGTTAACTTTTGTGTAAGATGTAAGGAAGGGGTCCAGTTTCAGTTTTCTGCATATGTCTAGCCAGTTTTCCCAACACCATTTATTAAATAGGGAATCCTTTCCCCATTGCTTATTTTTCTCAGGTTTGTCAAAGATCAGATGGTTGTAGATGTGTGGCATTATTTCTGATGCCTCTACTCTGTTTCATTGGTCTATACATCTGTTGTGGTACCAGTACTATGCTGTTTTGGTTACTGTAGCCTTGTAGTATAGTTTGAAGTCAGGTAGCGTGACACTTCCAGCTTTGTCCTTTTTACTTAGGATTGTCTTGACTTGACATTCATGCAAAATATTGTATATTCAAGTTCTTTATTTGCAAAGGATACATAAATTTCATTTCAAAAGCAATACAACAAAGTGTTCCATTTGACAAAAACAGGGTAACTTAACTTTTCCAGGATAAATGATTCATGCTTTTATTAATTTATACATTTTCTTCTGAGAGCAGCTTCACATAGTCAAGTCTCCTTTTCAAGGCACCTGTTGGTTATATTGCTATTTAACTCTCAACCACATGCTCCTTTGGAATATTTTTTATGTAATTGACATGCACTTTTACTTGACTTTAAGGAATTTTTCTTGCTTTTCTAACCAGATTGTGTCATGAGGTCAAGAAATTTGTAATATCTTATTCTATTATCTATGGAGCTTAAAACTCTACTATGTGATGGTAGTTTTATTGGATAGGAAACACGTGAGGGTAGGGAACAGTATAAACACTCAAAAGTTTCCAAATAAATAAATGATGGGAGCTCTATAAATGAGCACCAGATACGAGCTGCCATCACAGGCTGTCTCAAATCTGGAGGTCATTTCAAAGCACAAATAGACCCAGGGCCCTCAGAGATCTCAGTATGACCAAGGGTTGTGGGAAAAAGGAATCTGTGTTTTGAAAAGTGTTTTTGGGTCACTCTCATTTACCTGGTTTTTTGTTTGTTTGTTTATTTTATTTTTTATCTTATTGAGATCAATGAGCTGAGATTATCATGCGCAGTTAGACCTCAAAGGGACTTCAGGGATCCCTCAACATTTCCCAAACTGGTGAATAGTAAAAATGTCCACCTTGAATTCTCTGGCCCTTCCCTGGAGATTCTGACGTAATAAGTCCAGTGTGGGCCTGGGTCCATCTACTTAAATAAGGACTCCGGCTGCTCTGTTTATGGGGCATTTGAAGCATGTGAGGAAGCATGTCCCTAAGAGCACTGGTAGAACACAGAAGGCACCCATGGCAACAACAAAGGTTGCTCTGGTGTTTGCCAAGGTTTATTTTGTCACTGTAATTACAGGTTGAGCACAGCTACATTCCTCAGCACAATAAAGTTGTCGGAGCTGACTCCAAGGCAATTGTTTCCCATTAGGGAAATGTTGGGTTTCCTTTAATGATGAAAGGCAATAACACAACATGTAATTCCTGTAGCTGTAATATAATGCGTCCAGAACCAAAACACAACCCTCCCGGGAGCCACATCTACAGAGTGCCCAGAAAGGTGAGATGTTCTCTTGGATTGAGAGGTGACCTCTTTATCTTTTGCTGATGTGAATTGACGTCTGTACTCCCCAGAAAGCTGAAATGTGACAGAGTCTTTGGACCTCACTTTCTCGCTCACAGCTATTAAGCAACACGTACATGCTGAGATTCACAAGGCTTCAGGCTTAGCTATGCCAAAAGTAAAAGATGGTTTTTGTCTGGTTTTTTTTTTTTTTTTTTTTTTTTGCTGAAATCTCTATAAGTATTGTAGATAATTCTAGTCCTGGAGGTTTTGTAGAAGTGATCTGAAATTTCTCCTTCTGAAGCTTTCAGTATTATAGATAATTATAGCTCTGTAGTGATCTGTAGAAATGATCGCGGACACACAGCATTTTCCCTACCTCTCTCTCTCCTCTTTACTGCCTACTCTTTCTTTGGGAGCTTTAGCCTCACTCAAAAAGACTCAGGCCTATATCTTCTTATAGACTCTTACAAAAAAAATAATGAATCAACAAGTGGACCTAAATTAATAGTAACTTAGGCCAGCTTAAATATAGAGAGATGCAAACTTTTATGTTAGAATCCTAGTATACCTTTGTTTTATGTTTGTGGGTAAACACGTTTCATAAGAGGATAACAAGGGAAGTTGTTGAAGGTGGAAGGGAGAAGATAGTAGGTCTTAGGGCCTTTGTCAGTGTCATCTGCAGACAGCTGCACACACTGTAGATGTTTGCATAAACTTCTGATTTCTGATCTACATGTGCCTCGTGGGCTAGTTTCAGAAACTCATCTCTAACTGAAACCAGTTTCACAATTTCATGTTGTGTTCATGGACAAGAGACAAAATGGGAGTTGTTTGCCTTGGATTTGCGGGGAAAATTGTTTTGGAAAGATCTTTGTCGACTGTTTAAAAAATTGATTTCCAGCCAGGTGCAGTGGCTCATGCCTGTAATCCCATCACTTTGGGAGGCCAAGGTGGGTGGATCACGAGGTCAGGAGATCGAGATCATCCTGGCTAACACGGTGAAACCCTGTCTCTACTAAACGTACAAAAAATTAGCTGAGCGTGGTGGCGGGCGCCTGTAGTCCCAGCTACTCGGGAGGCTGAGGCAGGAGAATGGCGTGAACCCGGGAGGCGGAGCTTGCAGTGAGCTGAGATCGGGCCACTGCACTCCAGCCTGGGCAACAGAGCGAGACTCTGTCTCCAGAAAAAAAACAAAAGAAATTGATTTCCAAGAAAATTATATTGTGATTTGACCTGGCAAATGAGGGCCAGAAGGTGTCATTTGGAGTCTATATAAAAAATAACTTTTGCTTAAATTGTTTCCAGTCCAATCCAGTCCAGTCCAACCCAAGTGTGACTGAAAACAAAATATCTCTTTATGAAAACCTCCACAGAATACTGAGAGCAGAAGGCCACGGCAAGACTGGCGCCTGCAGCCTTGAAGGGTTGTACCCAGCAGCGGGGAAGGGGAGGCGGGGATGGTGCTGCTGACATCAGCAAGCCAGCCCAGCTGTGAGGTCTTCCTTGGTCGCCAGCAGGCGGCCACAGGGACCCTGGCAGTACACAGGAAATGACCCTTGGACTCCATAGCTATCAATGGGCAATCACTGCTCCAGAGAGGCTGGAGGCAGAGCCAGGGAAATACTATGGGCATCCGGGACTGCTCTGCACCCCACGTTGCTGTGTCATGGAAACTGTTTTAAAATTTTGAGAAAATTAGATTTTCTATTTTGCAATAAATACCAAAAATAATTTCTGCAGGAAATAAACCTTTTTTTTTTTTTCAAAATATTTACCAAGGGCCTTCTTATATGTGCCTCATATGTTTTGGGCTTAAATAAAAAAAAAAAGACCCTCCTTATTAAATACTGCCTTACTTAATTTTTATTCACTTCTATTTCAGAATTCTTCTGAGATTATTTAATATGGCTTATTACTTTTGCAGAATTGTACAATCTCCTAGGACAATGTAATAACAAAACCTAAAAACTAAAAATAAAAGCCAAAAACAAAAACCCAACCCAATCCATCTTCTACTAGCAGCTGATAAAATATACACTGCAGAGACTTGAGTATTATTTATCACTTCTTTCTCCTAGATACACATCACAGCACACAAGCACACACACACACATCCCCCATACAACACACATATTCCCACACACACAAACACCACATGCACATCCCCCACACAACAGAATCTTATAGACAGGCATTAATCAAATAATTCTAAATTGCATGGGAAATTTCCAGAGTGATCAGTGCTATGTAAGGGAGACCATTGTGCCCTGAATACATGCAGTTGAGTCATCTAATTCAAGAAAAACGCCTCAGGGAAGGTTTTCCTGAGGTAATGAGGAGTAATCTGGAATCTAAAGGATAAGCCTGGATTTACTGGGAAAACAGAGGTGAAAAGGGCCTCTGACCACAGGAAAAACAGCACGTGTGCAAGTACAATGGCTGTGAAGGCTGACCAGCCTGTGGGGCCCGAAGGGTGTGGACACATGGCTGGAGAAGAAGGCATGGGCTGGTCCTGGACCAGCAGGTCACATGCTGCCAGGGTAAGGACATTTTTCTCTAAGAGCAGTAGCAACACAGAGCCATCGGGTGTTTTGACAGGCACGGCAGGAGGACCTGGAAACTGATGGAATCAGGCTTGCATTTCAGAGCATCAGCACAAAGGACGCAGTGGATGTGAGTGAGAATGCATCCTGGTAGACCCATTAATGGGGCTAGGGAAGGAATGATGGTAGGTAGAGGTAAGGTGTCAGCACCTATTCCCTCTACCCGAAATTCCCAACCAGATCAGCACATGACTGTCTCTTTCTCATCATTCAATCTTAGTTCCAATATATTCACCTCAAAAAGACCTCCTTTCACCACTCTGTATATTGTTGCTCCCTCTTCTTCTCATGGTGTTGCCAGACCTTTGGTCTTGAATTTCTTATTCACAGCACTTGCCATGATCTGATTCAGCAGGTCCTCAAACAACATGGTTTTGTTACAATATTGATAAGAAAAACAAGAAAAACAAGTGGCTTCTGATTTCCAAGAGCCACTGAATGTGTGGTGTTTGCAAGTTCTCCCTAAAGAGAAAGTGGCTCTTCTCAGGGTACTCTGGTTTCTCCCATATCACAAAGGTGCGTCCGTTAGGTGGATGGGTGTGTCCACAGGTCCCAGTGTGAGTGAACGGGTATGGGTGGGTGTGAGTGCATCCTATGATGGGATGGCATCCTGTCCAGGGTGGGCCCCACCTTTCACCCTGCATTGCAGGGACAGGCTCTGGCCACCCACTACCACAAATTGGAATAAATAAGAGGACTCGAAAAAGGAGTAAGTGGATGAATACAAATTATTGTAAAATAAAAATGTGCAAGGTCTATGATCATCACGCAGATGTGCGACAAGGACCCATGAGGTACCAAGATGCTCAGTGGGCCCACCAGATTGGTTCTTGCTTGCTTTCGAACTGCGTGGTGGTAGGAGGTGCTCCTGACAATTTTTGCCTTGCAAACACTTATTGCCTGATTTAACCAACCACTGCTGCCACTGCGGTCCCTTGCTGATTCACCAAAAATGGAATAAAAAATTATCTTAAATATATGTATATCTCACATGTATTTCAGTGTTTAATATTACAAGTGTTTGGGTCTTTTTATTATTTTTTTTTAATAGAGTCTCGCTCTGTCACCCAGGCTGGAGTGCAGTGGCGCAATCTCTACTCACTGCATCCTCTGCCTCCCGGGTTCAAGCGATTCTCCTGCCTCAGCCTCCCGAGTACCTGGGACTACAGGTGCCCACCACCATGCCCAGCTAACTTTTTTGTATTTTTAGTAGAGACAGGGTTTCATCATGTTGGCCAGACTGATTTCAAACTCCTGACCTCAAGCGATCTGCCTGCCTCAGCCTCCCAAAGTGCTAGGATTGCAGGCATGAGCCACCATGCCAGGCCATGTTTTGGTCTTTATTTAGAAATTTGGTGATGTTTTTGTGACTAGAAATGTGTCATAGGAATTTAACTCTTGTTTACATAAATTAGCTTATGGCAAAATTGGTTTAGTTATATATCATTTTGCTTAAAGTCACAGTTTCCAAGAACCAGTTGATGACATTGAGGACTTATTGTACTCAAATGTTTCCTTCTGTGAGTTCATGTTTTTCTCCTCCCTAGAATGTAATCTCCAGGGAGCATGAGGCTATTCTTCTTCCTGTATCACTGTGTCCCCACTGCCTAGTAAACCCTGGGACACGAGAGATGCTCACTGACTTATATTTTATGAATAAATAGAGACAAATAAGCATATTCTAGAGGTACCAGAGAGGCCACACAGGCAGGTGTCAGCAGTAGATTGGCTGCAGTGAGGAAGGAAGGCATTAGGGGCTACTTTTAGGCTTGCATCGCTGGTAGAAAGAAAATGTTAAGACCATTTGGGGGGCCTGGGGGACAATGAGTATTTGGAATAAACAAATAAATAAATAAATAAATAAATAAGTCAATCAATATTTGTACCTTTTGGCAAAACAATGGCAGTTCAGAATTGATGGAATTGTAGGAGCTCTACTCTAGGCCAACAGTTTTGGGTTTTGGCAGACCTGACATTCCAGTTTCAATCAACCTGCCCAGCAAAACAAACAGGAAGGAGAGCTGAGGGCCCTCATATTTTGCTGCTTACTTGCTGCATTTCTATCTCTGGCCTTGTCAGGGCAGCCCGCTGGAAATGATCTAAGATAAGCCCTCTGTGTTCTCTAGGAAGCAAGGTCTCAGAAGCCACTGGATCCTGGAACACCTCACTCTTGCTGATTAAATTGTGCAGCCTGCAGAGAACCCCCTTGTCTCTGGCAAGCACCTTCTGAACACAAAATAGAAAAGACCTCAAGCAGAGCTGTGGGGAGAAAAATGTTCTGCCTTCCAGTGATGTGAGAAAAGAAAACACAGTGAAGCCTTGGGCAAAGGAGAAGATGGAGTTGTTTTGATTTTCCCACAGGGGATATTCAGCAGATTAATTTGCCTATTTTCTTTCTCCTGAACAGCCAGGCTACCTTGAGAGAAGCAAGAGACCCTCTCCCTTTTGCTAACACCTGCCTCCCACAGGAGACTGTGCTTTGCTCATACACATCATTAGAAATTATCCTTAAATATTAAAAAATAAATGAATATTCAATGAAAGACTAAAGTTTCTCTAGTTTGAAAGCAAAGCCTGTAAACTTTTATATATTCGATTATACAAGGAAGATGAAAATGAACTGATTCATGGGCAACCCTAATTAATAATGAAGAAGGCCAGAAAAGTGGCCCTGTCATTGGGGGTGGCTGGAAGTGATAGGGAAAGCCTAAGGGAACTTTCAGGAGTGACGGCAAAGTTCTGTATCTTCATGGGAATTCGGTTACACAGGTGTATACCAAATTTGTCAAAGCTCATTGAATGGTCCCCTTGAGCTTTGTGCATTTCCCTCTCTGTAACTTTAACTAGAAAAAAACATAGAATAGGTACATCTTGAACTCAAGTCAATGATATGTACCCCGAAGTATTTAGGGTGAAGAGGACTGACCTCTACAACTTACTTTAAAATGTATTAATAAGTGAGGTGGCCTGGTGGTGGCTAGAGGGAAGGAGGGATGAATAGGTAAGTCAAAGCAAGGGTAGTAACGTGAATGGTAGGTTCTGAGTGTACTGGTCATGTTCGTGCTCACACTGCCATGACTTCAGCTTTTCTGTGTTTGAACACTTGCAAAATGAACTGACGGGAAAAAATGAATTAGTTAGAATTGTGCCCAATGACCATTTCCCACCATATGAAATATCTCTTTTCTTAGAAATGCAGGACTATAATTACAAGGGGTATTTCTGCTTTAAAGTTCTGACTTAGATATTGAATTTGTATGTTACCCCAAATCCAATCAAATGCTAACAAAGGCAAGGTCCTTGCTGCAGAGAGACCAGATAGTATTGTTAAGGAACATTATTCTAAACTAGTCTACAGCAGTGGGTTCAAATGACAGTGCTGTGGTGTTTACAGTTTTAATTCTGCTCTCTTCCCTGACTTATATTTATCCTCACTGAAACAAGTTTTGCAGCATGAGTCTTCATGTTCAGATGCATTGTTTTGATTTAGTGAAGATATATTCCATGTATCTAAAAGTATCATGCAAGTATCTAAAAATATATTTGAAGAAATACTCATTATTATCTCCAATTTATAGATGTGTTTATATTGGACAACAGCATCATTACCATTAAGCGGAATGAAACTTTTTAGCAGCAGGGCATATAGTAACAAAGATGCTTGCATAATTATCATGTAGACAGTAAAATGCACAAATATAATTCATCTTTACAATTTTATGTTTGTACCTCTGATTTGCCTATAGTAGCCCTGAAATGGACCTGTTCGCCCACCTGTATGATCACAATGGCTATTTCCTGGTTTAAATTTATTGTCAGAAATCCAGGTTCCCATGACAGGTGGTTTCAGACACAATGTGTGCAAAGTGGCTGCAAAGGAATAGCAGTTAGACTGAGCACTGATGGTAAGCACATCTTAGCCAATGTTTGAACTAAGGTGTCTGGAATGAGAAAGCTAGTAATGATCCTCCAAGTATGAGAAGGCCTAGAATTCCATGAAGATAGTGTGGCAAAATTCAAAGTAACCTTTATGTAAGTCCTTTTTCATGCAAGCCAGTAGTGGTTGAATAGTGACCTGTGCAAGAATCCACACAGCATCTCAGATGGATGTCCAAATAGTCCAATGCTCTAAAAATCTATGCTGAGTGGTGGCAGGGACAGCTTCATGAGCTTACAAATTGTGCAAGCATCATAGGCTTGCAGCAGGGTCCTGCTCTCAGGAGGGTCCCCGTGTTGGTTTAATGATTTGCTGAGATTCATTGGAACTAACTTAAACTTTTACCTTTAAACTCATGTTTTTTAAGTGAGGCATGGACATTGGAGAGCACACATGAGTGAAAAGCTCTGCTTGGGGACAACGCTTCCACACACAGGCTCAGGCTTAGGAACATGGCCGCAGTGTGTTCACCAAGCAGTTGCCCTGAGCACACCTGGGGCAGTCCGGGGAATGGTGGGGCCTCAAAAGCACAGGCTGGTCTGGAATCTGGGTCCACACTGCTGGGGGTACTGTGGCAGTAGACAAAGGAGGAATTCTTTATGGGCAGCAGCGGACTCAGAGCAGGAACCTCCGGGGCTCATGATGTCAATTTTGTCAGCAAATTTTTACCAAAAAGTGCACATATGGGCATTGCAATAATGCATATCAGAAAGTTATGAGGTTCCTTGTAAGGATTTAGAATCCATAGTTTTAAAAATTGCTGCAACATTGCAAAGCAAATACTCATAGTACTAGAAATAAAAATTACATTTAAAGTTTATCACATCGAACAGAAAAAGCCACATTTCCATAAGGGGCTTCTGATGAATCCATTATGAAGAAGAGGACAGCATTGGAATTAACTTTTCCCTGTAATTGAAGTTGCAAGGATAACTTGCAAAACAGGCTTTTGAGTTATATACAGATCACAAAGCCACTTAGCTCTTCTTGTACATCCTCCACAAGCTATCAGAGAATGTTGCCATTGCATTTACATTTGAAGTTAAATTCAGAATTGCATGAAACCTGTTTGTGTCAAGAGTTAAACCATTTTAGAAAATTTGTTCTGTAGGAATTGTCAACTCCAGATGGCCTAAAATTAATATATTGAAATCAGTCATAAGAAATTTATCAGAACATTTTATGGAAAATTTCCACAATTCCCATAAACACGCTTAACAGCCTCACTAATATTTTCATTAGCATAAAGGTCCTTCTCACTTTAAGCCATGAGTAAAAATTATTTGCAACCTTGTATTTGCCAACGTTGACTGACGTTGCTTTCAGTTATATCAATCATAAACAAGTTGTAAAAGTAAAAATTTTGATGAGATAATAAATCATTTTCAGAATAACAGGTCAGGAAAATCTTACAATCAATCAAAATCTCACATTAATAAAGTATTATTTATTATATTATATTAAATTATGACACCATTATATATAGTTTTTTTCATATGTATATATGTATACATATATACACATGTGTATGTATGAATTTGCAAGTGAATTTTGTTGTTACTCAGGTAAAACCATTACCCCTTGTGAAGGTTAATTTTATGTTACAACCCAACTATGCTGTAATGTGCCAAGATATTTGGTTAAACATTATTTCTAGGTGTGTCTGTGAGGGTGTTTCTGGATAAGATCAGCATTGGAATTAGCAGATGACCCTCCCAGGTGCAGGTGAGCATCATTCAACCTGTTGAAGGCCTGAATAGAGCACAAAAGATGGAGTGACAGAACTTGCTTTCTTTGCCTGTCTTTGCACTGGGAGATTGGTCTCCTTCTGATCTCAAACTCAAACTTGGACTGGAACTTACATCATCAGCTCTCCTGGGTCTGTAACTGCTGACTGCAGATCTTGCAACTTCCTAGCCTCTGTAATTGTGTGAACCAATTCCTTATTGTGTATCTCTCCTCTTCCTCTTGCTTTTTGTCTGTATTACTTCGTTCTCACACTGCTATAAAGAGCTGCCCGACACTGGGTAATTTATAAAGGAAAGAGATTAAATTGACTCACAGGGCTGGGGAGACCTCAGGTAACTTATAATCATGGCAGAAGGGAAAGCAAACACATCTTTCTTCATGTGGTGGCAGGAAGGAGAAGTGCCAAAGCAAAGGGAGAAAAGTCCCTTATAAAACCATCAGATCTCATGAGAACTCACTCACTATCACGAGAACAGCATGGGGTTAACCACCCCATGATTCAATTACCTCCCACTCGGTCCCTCTCATGATACATGGGGATTCTGGGAACTACAATTCAAGATGAGATTTTGGTGGGGACACAGCCAAACCATATTACCATCTATCTTCTATCTATCTGTCTACCTATTTATTATCTATCTATCATCTACCTATTAACCTATTGGTTCTGTTTCCCTGTAGTATATTGACTAATCACCCTCAAGTTTTATCAGTAATAAAATAGTTTTAAAAGAAAATGCTTTACATTTTAATACCTTTAATTATACCTTTTTCTACTTTGTGAATGAGGAGCCCCACATTTTCTTGCATGGAGTCGCCAGTCATGTAGCAAGCCCCTGGTGGAGGTTTGAGAATGGCTTCTCAACATTAGCCCATAATCCACTTTGTTCAATTGCTTGCCTGGGTGGGCTGGGATGGAAGGCAGGGCACTTCGTATTCTGAGGCTGTTGGAATAAAGAAAGAGGTTCTTGGTTTTGTTTGGGATCAAAGCAGATTGTCTAAAAGATTTCACAGGACTAGGATTAAATTCTTAAAAATTCTGTGTCTATTCTGTCTCCTTCTCTGCCTTGAGTTGCATCATAGAAGGGCCCTCTCTCCCATCTTCTATTTCCACCAAATGCATCTCATTTCATCATGACTGTCTCCCCAGATCTTCCCTGGGTCTGAACAGATCTAGGTGAGGAATACAAACCCCTAGAATGATTTTCCTACAATCTCTGTGCTAGGCTGGAAGCCTTTTTCTGGACATGTACAGTAATCATTGCAGCAAATACATTTTGTTGCTTTTAAGTCAAGCTTTGCAGACAAATGACAATGGGGGTTATTTTTCTGGATTTTCTGATCTGAATCAACTTGGCATGGGTGGATTTTGTGAGAAACACTTTCCACCAAATACAGAAGGTGCAGGGGGTCAAGTTTATTTTCTTCTCTATCTAGCTTCTATCCCTAAAGAACTATATCCCATTTATCTTTAACATCAATCCTTTCTATTTTCTAAATTAATTAGCATTGTGGGGTGGTATTTCTCAGGCAGCATCCACTATTTCCAGAGCAGGTGCTGCAGTAATCCCCATAGCATTCCCTTATTATCAGTGTTTTCTGTGGGCAGAAGCTTAATGACTGGGGAGGTAGTCTGGCTCCACCCTCTTCAAGAGCTGTCTGTCTATCCCACATCTGGTCCATGGCAGCAGGAATGGGCTCAGTGTGATGGATCCAAGGCCAGCATCTGAATAGCCTCTGGGGAGGGCCCAGGCTCTGGAATTGCCCTGGGTCAAGGTGGCCCCTCTCATTGCTCAGCAATATCCATGCCAGCCTTCAGGGGGACGTGCATGGGGAGTTTGCCATCTTACATGGCTCTTCTCTTATCTGAGTCATTTTCAGTGCCAATATATCTACTTTATGAGAGAGAAGCATTGGGCCTCTCTGTTAGACAGGCCCCCAAGTGGCCAAGGGCTTTTGCTCTTATGCGTTCTTATGACACACATCAATGATTCTCCAAGTATGGTCCCCAGACCAGCGACATCCATGTCACCTGGAGCTAGTTAGAAAAGCAATCACTTGGGCCCTCCTTAGGCCTTCTGAGTCAGAACCTCTGCAGGTGGGCCTCAGCAAGTATGTTTTCACAAAGCTTCCAGATCACGCTGCCACACAATGAGGTATGAGAACCACTGAACCACTCAATGCCCACACACCTTCCATCTATCACTTTGTACCTGAAGAACTGGAGTCACGTGTCAGCTCTGCAGCTGTCAAAACAAATTCCCATGATGTCAGCTCCCTGGCTTCCTCTGACCTTTCCCCAGATGAAGTCAGGGCTGTTGGGATCAGCTTTCCTTAAGATCCCAGTTCATCTGAGGCCAAGCCCCAGACCCCTGAAGGGTTGCTCTATCAACCAACAAGCTGCCCTTCCACATATCAGTAGTAGGTTTTCCTGTCTGCTGTGTTTACTCTGCAAAATGATGGCATGGATTAATGAGCAATTCCTATCCAAAAGTCTAGGATAGACTAAGGACCCAGGGCGTTGGTGTGCTATGTGTGGTTGGTTCAGTCTGACATTCCACACTCATCACACTTGTTAATGTTTCCTGCCACAGGCCCCTCACTGAGATGTGGTTGGAGTTTTTTGATGTGATTGTTTGATGTGTCTATTTCCGACAGTGGACTTCTTAGGAGGCTCCCTAAAGCACTGCTCATGAAGGAAGAGCCCTCAGGTCATCGTATGCAGTTTTCTTTTCATCTCTCCTTTCATTTCTCAGACTTCAGGGAGCATGAAACTTCTGATGACTTCTCCCTCCAGATACCCTTCGCTGAAGAGTCATGAACAGCCCATGGGGTGAGCAGGCCTCCCTCTGATGGGTGCACTCACATGGATGCCTGTGTCACTAGGAAAAGGCCAATGTTACCCCCAGCAACCCCAAGAGGGGGATCCCCAAAAAGTCCTTGCTCCAGTTGGGCAACAACGTCCAGAAACACCACTAGAGCAGAGGCTCCGGTTACCTCAAGGCACCCCAACATGGTAACTGCACCGAAGCCACACGGAGACCCCTTGTGAGTTTGCAGAGGGTGAGGATCACAAGTTGCCCCATGGACTGACTGAAAATTGGCAATGATATGAGGTTCCAGTTTTTAGCATCCCGGGGGGAGGCTCCTCCTTAATCTTAGCTGGCGTGTGTCCCTGGGGCCTCGCCAATCCCTGTATCAATAGAGCTGGGAGCTGCTCATGACCATTGGGGTTGGGGGTCACGCCTGGACAGGGTTAAGCCCAGGTCAGCTGGGGGCAAGCTCTCCTGTCTGAAGCCCCAAACCCTTTCCCTGGCAGGTCCCAGCACATCTGAATTTCTATCCAGGAGGAATTATCCCACTGAGGACAGAAGTGTGACTCAGTAGAGAGCACACGGCTCACCCCCTGGAGAGGGTGGGGACTTGGGGAAATTCAGTGTCCCTTGTCTGAGAGCATGCTCCTGCTTCTCACCATGGCTCTCTGGTGACCCTGCCCTGCCCATCGCTGTGGCAGATGGCAGCCCAGCTGCACAGGACATGTGTACAATGTTAGCACCACTGGTTTTCTCCTCTTTCCCTCAGCCACAAATGCCAGAAAAATTCTGAGGGTTCTAAAGGAGGTAGCATGCAGCCTGATGCTGGTCAAGAAAGCTGGGTAGGAAATCACCCCCGGGCAAAATGAGCTGGGAACATAATCAGGGATTGTGAGTGGTGGTGTCCACTGCCTTGGCCTGTAGCTACCAGGTGGCCAAGGATTCAGCAAACGCTTTTTGGACATCCTGTGCCCTCACCAAGTCTTACTCTAGAAATAAGAACAATCATGCATCAAACAGGTGCTTCCTTCCTGACTTTCAGCTTTCATCCCATGCACCTCTGAAGCATTCTGCCTTACTCCTCAGCCTCTGACCTTCCTCCTCCATTCTGGGCTGAACTCCGAACTTCAAGTGCCCCAGTGGAACTCACATAACCATCTCAGGCCTTTGGTACTTGACAGCACTCAGCAAGGGCTGCCTCCCCAGACTTATTGCCGACCCAGGTCCTTGGGCCATGGTTTTTGAGAAGCCACCATCGAATCCAATATCTGCCTGAGTCCTTCTGCCAGCTCTTCCAGGATATGGCTTACCATGGACCTTCTCTTTCAATACCACATTCTCTAAACCATTTTCATAGGTCACTGTGGGATTATAAGCTGCTCTCTGAGGCTTCCTCCACTCCTACTTGCTCATGGGATCTCATATGGAAATTGACCCAGTAAACAAACATCTTGCTCAGCTGTAAAAACACCTTCTCTACTATCCACTGTATCCAGTGGCTGTCGCATGGAGCATACATCTCTTCTTGATCCTCTTCACACCCTCAGTCCAGCACTAAGGGAAAATCTAAGCTTCATTATTTCTCTTCTGGGGACATTGTCACTTCTCTTCTTAACTGTGTAGACATCCGGCATCTAAATATTCCTTGACTCATCTCTAGAAACCCTTCTTTGGTCCTCTAGCAGGTCGTCTTGCAATCAGTAGTCCTATCCTAGATGAAAGCCTCATATCTCTCCTCAACATAACCCAGCACTGAGTTCAGCATCTTCAGGGGAGGCAAGACCCCTGAGCACTGGCCTCAAAGTGGATTATTTCAGACAGAGCCAACCTTTTTACACTTCCCAAATTAAACACTGTTTAGTCTCTTTTGTTCATTTTTGTGCAAAATAATGTATTTCTTTCCCTGCCTCAAGTTTTATTGCTAAAGAACCCTTCTGTCGGCCGGGCGCGGTGGCTCATGCCTGTAATCCCAGCACTTTGGGAGGCCGAGGCAGGCGGATCACAAGGTCAGGAGATTGAGACCATCCTGACCAATATGGTGAAACCCCGTCTCTACTAAAAATACAAAAAATTAGCCAAGCGTGGTGGATGGTGCCTGTAGTCCCAGCTACTTGGGAGGCTGAGGTAGGAGAATGGTGTGAATCCGGGAGGCGGAGCTTGCAGTGAGCCGAGATCATGCCACTGCACTCCATCCTGGGTGACAGAGCAAGACTCCATCTCAAAAAAGAACCCTTCTGTCATCTGCCTGTGCTGTGTACAAGGCCAAGAGGTGGCAGGGGAGCTTTCTGTCTCACAGGTAATGGACATGTGTTTAACAAAAAAGAGACAGATGCTCAGTCAGAAAGCTATAAAGATAATTATGTCCTCCAGGTCAGGGTCACAGAGCTGCTGCTATGATTCATAGGTCACTTGGGAATGTTCTCAATAAAAGCTTGATGCATTTCTGACCTGAGAAAGCAACACAGCCTGTGCCCTGTTGGCATTTTGTATGATTTAGGGCAAGAAAGGAGATTCAAATACCATCACCAGTGCAGCTCAACTATAGTCAAATTAACACGACTGCGAGAAAGTGAGGTGACGTGAAACGTATTTGCAGGGCAGCCACATTTTAGTGATAATTAAGTGAGAGAAATTTAACACATTACAAATCAGAGAAGAAAAATGCCACAGCATAGCTTGCTGATTCCTGGAGAAAACATGTTTGCAGACACCTGGTGAAAGGCCTCATGATCCTCTACAGAACAGGAGAACCAGAGTGAGATCTCATAACTTGGGCATTACTGTCATGATGTGATTTTCTGTGTCACTACCTTGGTCATCTCATGTGGCCTGTCAGTGTTTCCTGGTGGGTTATATTGCTTGATTTTTATAACATTTAAAGTAAATGAATGCTCTTCCCTTTAGATGAATTCTTACAAGGTTGAGTCTCTATATAAAGACACAAAACAGAATTGCTGCTAGAAGGAAACCGGGTTAGGGAAGGAGGACCCAATCTGCCCTGGAACCATAGAGTAACCCCTAAGACAAGAGAGGTAGAGGCAGGGCACGGTAGCTCATGCCTGTAATCCCAGCACTTTGGGAGATGGAGGTGGGTGGATCACCTGAGGTCAGTAGTTTGAGACCAGACTGGCTAACATGGTGAAACCCTATCTCTTCTAAAAATACAAAACTTAGCTGTGCATAGTGGTGCACATCTGTAATCCCAGCTACTCGGGAGGCTGAGGCAGGAGAACTGCTTGAACCCAGGAGGCAGAGGTTGCCGTGAGCCAAGATCATCCCATTGCACTCCATCTCAAAAAAAAAAAAAAAGGGTGAGATGTGTATGTGTGCATGCTTAGGTAGGGTTGTGTGCATGAACATATGTGTGTATGTAAATTCCAAAACACAATTGCATTAGCTGCAAAATTTAATAAAAATTGCTACCGAGAGTGAGGTCATGTCTTCCTGGACCTCTGCTTTAGAGGCTGCACAACGGAAAAGGTGTAGAATTTAAGTGACTAGGACGGTGATTCACTGCTTGGGGAAAGGGCGGATCGTAGGTTGAGATAAGCTCTCTCTGGTCTGCAAAGCTGTCTTCCTCCTTCCTGTGTTTGAACAGGTCATTTTTTCCCCCTTGAATATCAGCAGTGAGTGGGTATGTTTTTAGAAGCCATGTGGAAAGAAAATCATATATCTTCAAATCCTCTATTCACGTATAACAGGGAAGTTTATGCTGAAATCCTGTAAGATGCACGGGAACTGACAGGTCTAAGTGGCAGATCCCCATCTGGCTTCTCACAATACTTCTGGGCAGACTCACTCTGGGTGGGACGGGGCAGAGCAAACCTGCTATGTTGCTTCCCACTGCCCAGGGGTTTAGCGATTGTGTGGCTTCAGTGGAATTCACAAACACTGAATCCACATAGGGATCCACTGTGCGAATCAGTCGCGTGCCCTGACTGCTTTGGGGACTCTATTCATCTAATTCTTTATTTTAAAAAGTGACTAGGTCCACAAAAGTTCTACTCCACAGCTTCTGGACATAAAATGAAATTTTAGAAACTTGAAAAAGAGCTGATTTACGGTGTCTTGCAGTCTGTTTCTTTCAAATTTGCATAACTTATACTAAGAAGCATGCTCACAAACTACAACAAAAAATCTGATTCAACACTTCTGAATAAACATTCATCCAAGAGCCCTTCAAAGGCAGTTTTGAATCTGCAAGTCTTTCTCTGTCTTCCTTATTTATCACACAGCTCCAGTGGGGACCCTAAGACTAGAGGCTGGGGAGGTCAAGCAGTTGACATTCCGCCCAGCATCCTGAGAAGATCAGAGAGGCTCAGAAGCACTTCAACAGCTGATGATCTCAGTAGCATCTTTGGCTTTTTCATTTGCAAAGTGTCTGATAAGGAGAATGGATAGCAGAGTGTTGATCTTCTCTTTGCATTTACAAAGTAGATAAGGTGTTAATGCTTCCACAAGTCAATGAAAATTATGTCTGACAAACTTCTCTTCAGGTTCTCCAGCATTAAAGAATATGGTTCAGAGCTGTGCCTTCTCCATATAAGTAGTGATGTTTTGAGCCTTGCAAAGTCCATTGTCAAAATAACAAACCTTGAAAAGGTGTTGAATGCATTGGGGGCTTTGTAGCTTCCTTGAAAAATAGGCCGCTGACTTCCATGACACTGATGCACACACAACACTGTCCTGTAGACCCAGCTTTCACAACGTTCGCCAAACTCCTTAACACAACCAAGCAAGCACCCTTATCTTACTAATCCTGACACCCACCTTGCAGCTCTCTTCTCTATCTGGGGCTGCACCTGGCCTCAGGTGTGCCCCACCTGCACACAAACTCTACCTGCATGGAACTCTAGAGTTACATGGTGCACATGCTTGCCATCACTAAATTTCACTAACACTGCTTGGAACAGCTAAAGCCTCTGGGATGCCCTTGGGTTGTAAAGCGGAGGCCACCATATTCTCAATCTCAATTGAGCAAATATCCTGTGGTCACACATGGAAGCTGGACCAAGAAGAAGTATATGTTTTCCATCAACAAAAGCTGATTTGTCTGCCATATGCATGTCCAAACATATGCTGAGAAACTGGAGACATCAAATTTGCTTTAAATATCCATTCTGATTTTCCCCAATATTAGCACCATATTTCCAGAGGTGCCAGACTTTGTCACTTGTTGCCTTAAGAACTTTGACCTGGAAGACAGCACAACAGCCTTTGGAAGCCTACGTTGGCCATAAGGTTCAGGTCCGGAGGAGATCATACATACAAGGACCTCTAGGTGGGAAAGGCGGAGCTCTGGAGCTAGGAGTCAAGAAGCAGAGAGGGGCCTGGGGAACTCCAGCAACAATAGCACTTGCAATTACTTCTGCTTCTCTTGGTAGAGGTTAGATCTCAGAGAAGATGCTGCTGTTGTGATGGTTTTACAGGAGTCAGAGCACTAAGAGTGGGATTTCCTGGCTCATAAAAGATTATTAAAAACAACAAACAAACAAAAAAACACACAAAACATATTTCCAGCCAGATTGAGTGGAGAAATGGTGTGTTGTCCTCGAATCGAGTAGGCATCTAGAGCTGTCTCTCCATGTCATGGGTGGCGTTTGGGTAGCCTGCAGCATCGCCGAACTGTCAGTGCCCAAATATCACACACACACACACACACAGACACACACACACACACACACACACACACACACACACACTTCTGGGATGTAACTGACCACACAAGGTTTTTGCAGTGCTGATTCCAGTAGCAACCAGGATAGACTGGAGGATGGAAGCCTTCTCTCTTCATTTGCAGGGACCAAGGAAGCCTCCAGGATCTCATGCGTCTCCTGGGAGAGACCCTGGGGACAGATCCCAATTGTCATGGGCATAGGATCTTCTCATGAGGCTGCTGGGACTTGGCATCAGAATATAAGCTGATTTAAGTGATCGAAAGAAGAGGATATTTCTTGCCTACTGAGTTAAGAGTTAATCGTGCCTGGCTCATCATCTTTTTTAAGAGCCGATCTTTTTAAAGTCAGATAGCTAACTATAATCTCATCATTTCTAAAAGTTCTCTTCACAGGCTTAGCACCAGGAATGGCTTTTGGTAGATGTTGTCAGGTATTTTCTAACTTTAGTTGGTTGTCTTTCTAAATCAGGGTGGTGTTAAATTGCTCTCAGATTAGAAACAAAGCCAAAGAGTGAAGACCCAGACAGGAACACACTTTAAATAACCAAAAGCCTGTTTGATGTTACAGCAACACAGTTTGCCTCAGGCACTGAGGGTGCGTAGTTTGGACTTTTGACTTTCCAAAGAATAATTTGATTCCAAAAGGGTCTTAGTTTAATCTCAAATTCTTTTGATAAACACATACGTGGCGGGAAAATGTTAAATGATGGGGTGGCAGTTGGTGGACAGAGCTTCCTATTTTCTAACAGGGCAGGAGGAAAAGAAAAGAACATAAGGAAGGATATGGGAAATATATCCCATGAGGCTGGACATGAGGCTGGGAAGCCAAGCTTCACTCTAATAAAAGAAAGGGGAGAACAGTCCACAGTATCCTTATGTCCTCATTTGGAGCAACCAACACGCCACTACATTTTGCTAAAGAAAAACCAGAGCTAGACAGTAAAGTGGTGAGAAAGAATTATTCAGGAACTACTGCAGTCGGGGAAAAGACACCTCAGTGCAAAACTGGGCTTAATTCCAAATACAAGGAAAAGTGAGAATTTATAGCTGAGAAGCAGGATGGAGGGGTCGGGGGATGAAAAATTACTAAGAGGAAACAGCTGGGGTAGGAAGAATTCTATTCTCTAAAAAGATCTAACAGGAATCTTGCTGAGGACAGGCTGGGGTCACCAGACATCACCTGGGGGAGGGGGAGGATGAGGAGGCCGATGAGATATGGAGGGTGGGGGGTTCTCACCTCCCTGACTTGGCCAGATTTCTGTTGTAACTGAGTGACTCAGTCCTGACCAAGATGCACACCATGGCAGAAGCCTGCAGCGCTTAGAGGATGCTGACTAAAGTTAAGTCAAGCAGGTGCGGGGTCTTGTTGATTAATTCTTTGTTTGTAGACTATAGTCATCTACTCTGGTTAATTATTACAAAATAGGTATGTGTCAAAAATATCAGAGATGCCTCACAGAATGAGCCACAATCTGGAAATCCACCCTGGCAGAAGACAGGGCAGTGCCAGGGGTGTAAATGGCAGGTGCCAACACTTGGCCATCTCCTCACGGCTCATTTGACAATTGCATGAGCATTACCTCTTGTCCTTGTGTCAATCCATTCAGCATCTGAGGGCCTCATCCAGCCCTTCGCTAAGAGAGAGGAGGGCATCTTAATTACAGCCCCACCAGACAGTGCACACTGGGAGGAGGTGATCCCACAGGTTTTCTGAAAGATGAGAAAACACTCATCCTGGAAATGGGCAAAGGGGTGCTATATAAATAAAAATAAATAAAATAAAATAAGATTAAGTCTCTGAATGAAGCCTTTAAATCATGACTTCTCTGCAGAATAGTCTAATTTAGGGGCTAGACAAAGACCCAGGTTCCTGAACCCTCAGGTAACTATTTACAATGTGGATGATAGAACCAGCTACAGCCAGCATTACCTGAGATATGCACACTACTGGCTTTTGCTAATTGCATTTAACATTTTTTTTCTACAGATGAGTAAAAGAGAATTCTCAGCAGAACTTTAAAGATGCAGACTTGAGCTTGAATCTCAGCTCCATCATATACGATTTTTTGTGAGTTTAGGCAAGTTAATTAGAAATTTTGAGATTCAGTTTGTTTTTCTGCATAACATGATCCTGCCCGAGAATCATGGGGATTAAATGTAATAATGCATGTGCACTGCTGTATGTCTGGCACCTGGTAACAAATCGATACATGTTAAAGATTATTAAGGTTATTTTCTCCTCTTTTATAACTGTTTGTCAATAATATGGTTTAAATGTGCCCCTTCCAAAATCCAGTTGTTGCCAATGTGGTGATGTGAAGAGGTGGGACCTTTAAGAGGTGATTTGGCAATGAGGGCTCCTCCCATGTGAATTGAATTAGGGCTTGATAAAGGGAGTCCATCTCTTCTCACCTTTCTGTCTGCCATCATGCTAGGACACAGCGTCCCTCCCCATTAGAGGACTCAGCATTCTAGACACCAGCTTGGAAGCAGAGAGCAAAGTTTCTGCAGACCAACGAACATGCTGGTGCCTTGATCTTGAGCTTCTAGCCTCCAGAATTGTGAGAAATATATTTCTGTTCTGTATAAATTACCCAGTCTGACATCCACCATCCCAAGACTGAACCAGGATGAAGTTGAATCCCTGAATAGGCCAATAACAAGTTCTGAAATTAAGGCAGTAATAAATAGCCTACTAACCCAAAACAGCCCAAGACCAGATGGATTTACAGCTGAATTTTACCAGTGGTACAAAGAAGAAGTGGTACCATTTTTTTCTGAAACTATTCCAAACAATTGAAAAGGAGGAACTCTTCCCTAACTCATTTTATGAGGCCAGCTTCATCCTGATACCAAAACCTGGTAGAGATACACAAAAAAGAAAACGTCAGGCCAATATCCCTAATGAACATTGATGCAAAAATTATCAATAAAATACCAGCAAACTGAATTCAGCAGCACATCAAAAAGCTTATCCACCACGATCAAGCTGGCTTCATCCCCAGGATTCAGGGCTGGTTCAACATACACAAATCAATAAACATAATTCATCACATAAACAGAACTAAACACAAAAACCACATGATTATCTCAATAGATGCAGAAAAGGCCTTCCTATGTTGAATAAAATTCAACATCCCTTTATGTTAAAAACTCTCAATAAACTACATATTGATGAAACATACCTCAAAATAATAAGAACTTTTATGACAAACCCACAGCCAACATCATACTGAATGGGAAAAAGCTGGAAGCATTTTCCCTGAAAACTGGCACAAGACAAGGATGCCCCTCTCTCACCATTCCTAGTCAACATGGTATTGGAAGTTCTGGCCAGGGCAATCAGGCAAGAGAAAGAAATAAAGGGTATTCAAACAGGAAGAGAAGAAGTCAAATTGTTTGCAGATGACATAAACCTATGTCTATAAAACCCCATAGTCTCAGCCCAAAAGCTTCTTAGCTGATAAGCAACTTCAGTAGTCTCAGGATATAAAAATCAATGTGCAAAAATCACAAGCATTTCTATATACCAAAAACAGACAAGCAGAGAGTCAAATCATGAATGAACTCTCATTCACAATTGCAACAAAGAGAATAAAATACTTAGAAATACAGATAACAAGGGAAATAAATGACCTCTTCAAGAAGAACTACAAAT
Organism: Pongo pygmaeus; assembly: GCF_028885625.2. Classification (NCBI taxonomy): domain Eukaryota; kingdom Metazoa; phylum Chordata; class Mammalia; order Primates; family Hominidae; genus Pongo; species Pongo pygmaeus. The sequence continues at coordinate 80,363,174 of NC_072386.2, forward strand.
CACTGCTCAAGGAAATCAGAGAGAACACAAACAAATGGAAAAACATTCCATGCTTATGGATAGAAAGAATCAATATTACGAAAATGGTCATACTGCACAAAGTAATTTATAGATTCAATGCTATTCCCATTAAACTACCATCAACATTCTTCACAGAATTAGAAAAAACTATTTTAAAATTCATATGGAACCAAAAAAGAGCCCATATAGCCAAGACAATCCTAAGCAAAAACAACAAAGCTAGAGCCACCACACTACTTGACTTTAAACTATACTACAATGCTACAGTAACCAAAACAGCACAGTACTGGTACAAAAACAGACATATAGACCAATGGAGCAGAATAGATAACTCAGAAATAAGACCACACACCTACAACCATCTGATCTTCAACAAAGCAAGCAATGGGGAAAGGATTCCTTATTTAATAAATGGTGCTGGGAGAACTGGCTAACCAAATGCAGAAAATTGAAACTGGATCCCTTCCTTATATCTCATACAAAAATTGATTTGAGATGGATTAAAGACTTCAATGTAAAACCCCAAAACTATAAAAACTCTAGAAGAAAATCTAGCACTACCATTCAGGACATAGGCACAGGCAAAGATTTTATGGTGAAAATGTCAAAAGCAATTGCAATAAAAGCAAAAATTGACAAATGGGATTGAATCAAACTAAAGATCTTCTGCACAGCCAAAGAAGCCATCATCAGAATGAACAGACAACCTACAGAATGGGAGAAAATTTTTGCAAACTATGTATCTGACAAAGGTCTAATATCCAAAATCTACAAGGAACTTAAACAAATTTACAAGAAAAAAACAAACAACCCCATTAAAAAGTGGACAAAGGACATGAACAGGTACTTCTCAAAAGAAGACATTTATGTAGCCAACAAACATATGAAGAAAGCTCAACATCTTTGATGTGTTTTCATGTACCCTCTTCCACCCACTGCTTCAAGACCTATCTGTTTTTCATGTCTGTGCAGGGGAAAGCTGGGGGAAGCAATAGAGTGTCTGACTAACTTGCAAACAGGAGAACACCAAAGAGTCAAGAGGTGTTCACTGCAAAGAGAGGATGGTGCTAAGAGAAGGAGGCATCCATCACTAATTTGGAAAAATCCTCAGCCATTATAAATTCAAATATTTTTTCTGTTCCATTCTTTGTTACTTCTTCTTTTATTCTAAGAAGGCATATGTTATACTCATGTCTTTGGAAAATGTCCCACAGCTATTGAATATCTGTTATTTTACTGTTTTATTCTTCTTTCATTTTGCATTTTAGTTTGGGGGAGGTCTCTGTACTATCTTCTTTAATTTCAAAATATAAAGTTATATAAAATAGACTCAGTTTGAACCACAACGTGCCAATAAAAAAAGAAAGAAAAGAAATGATGAAAGATGTAAAAATCTTTTGAGAAGGTGACATAATTGAATGTAGGCAAGTGAGATGTAACATAGAATGTAATAAGAATCCTTTAAGAAAAAATAGAAGCAAGAATAGAACAAATAGTAAACACTATAATTTAAGACATTTTTTAAAAATTGAAAACAAAACGATTTTAACCTAAATAATGAAATACTACATATCTGCAAATATTGACCCACAATGACCAACATAAAAAGAGTCTAGTAAAACAACTAAAATTTAGAAGCTTCTAGTTACAAAGCGTTGGTGACTTAGAAGAAAATGTATTAGGCTATCATCAGGCTTATGGACAAGAATGCCAGAATAAGACAGACTAACATAGTCAGGATGGTCAGGGAAAGAGAAAACTGAGCTTCCAGTGTCAAAGGCCCAAATTATAATCAACATATAAGAATCTGGGGAATATTATTTCTGTGAGCCTTTCCTGAGAATTCTACTAGAGAAAGAACTTTAGAAAACCTGTGTAAGAGTGTTAATGGTGGTAAACATTGAACATATAATTATTTGTGGACATCTAAATGAAGGTTAAAAGTGAGTGATTAGATGTCCAATGAGACTGTGGTGTGACAATGCAGATTTAATATAGCCATTTAAAAACTATGGAAAATGGAGATATCTATTAAAAACCAATGGTTTCCAGTGATTATAATCAGTAGTGGGAGAATTAGCAGTGTTATTTTGAGTTTATTATATGTGTAATGTAGAATTACAAATGGTAATTATAAGATATTCTGATTCTGCTGTCCCCCGTGTCTTTGGGCACCAAGGTTTTCAGTGTGGAAGAAAAGAAATGTTAATATAATATTAAAAAGGTCAAATAAAGCCCTGCAGTCCTGAATTTGAATTGGGAATGGTAGTAGGAATTTACAAATTGTTTCAGCTTTATACATAACAACAATAGATTAAACATTCAAAAACTTAATTCCACGAATACATGATATTCCAAAATAAAATCGATGACTTCCTGAAGATGGTAAGGAATCAATTCACTAGGTTGAAAATGGGGAAATCAAAGGATCTGCCTTCATCCTCTCTTTCCTAATGAGCTGTGCTATTGATTAAGCAAAGTATAGAAGAGGGACAGCAAGCCCTAATAATGTCATTCATAAGGCTCCCGATGAAATGAAACACCACCAACCCTGATACTCTGATCATCATCTTCCTAAAGAGGTCCATCCCGAGTCTATTTGAGCCTCCAGATCTAGAGGCCAATGTGCAAGGAATACAGAGGGCAAAGGAAATGCTGAACTCAATTTGAGTTTGAATTAACAAAGCCAGACTGTGGGAGAGTACAGGTTAAGTAACCTGGGTTTTCCCACACATAAATTGTAAGAGTAAGAGTAGATTGAAAGGCTCAAGAACAAAAAAAGACATTTTGAAAATCAACTAAGCCATAGAGTGTACAGAAGTACACCAAAGTGAAAAAACTGGGAATGGACACACTAACTGTGAAATTCTTATCCTTGAAGTTCACATGAGCTCACTTTGGCCAGTGGAAGTATCTGCCAGTGGCTCCTGAGCCCTCCTGACATGAGCTTGTGACCACTTTCTTGCATTCTGATGAGACAAGATGCTCCAGGTTCAACTTGTAGACATCCTGGTGTAGACCTAGAATCAGCCAGGTCTCCAAAGAGCCTGGGTGCCGTTGGGTTGGCAATACTAAATGTGGCATATATACACCATGGAATACTATGCAGCCATAAAAAAAGATGAGTTCATGTCCTTTGTAGGGACATGGATGAAATTGGAAATCATCATTCTTAGTAAACTATCACAAGGATAAAAAACCAAACACCGCATGTTCTCACTCATAGATGGGAATTGAACAATGAGAACACATGGACACAGGAAGGGGATCATCACACTCTGGGGACTGCTGTGGGGTGGGGGGAGGGGGGAGGGATGGCATTAGGAGATATACCTAATGCTAAATGACGAGTTAATGGGCGCAGCACACCAGCATGGCACATGTATACATATGTAACTAACCTGCACATTGAGCACATGTACCCTAAAACTTAAAGTATAATAATAATAAAAAATAAATAAATAAATAAAATCACAAGCGGGGTGCTAGTTTTCTAGTCCTTTTCTGTGAAGAGGGCTAGGGCTTTTTAGAGATAAAATACATCAATGAGTTTATACTAGTACCTTCAATTCAAATTCAGGACTATAGGTTTTTTTATATAACCTCTTCTGTCTTATATTTTTATCTACTTTCTCCCATGATGAGTACCTTATCAAGACCTATTTAGATGCTAATGAGCCTTGTCTGATAGAGACAGCAACAACAGTGTGGAGGTTAAATTCATAGGCTTTGGATTCAGAATGAACTGCATTCAAATACTCCACTTAATTTGGGCAAGTTACCGAAGTATTTTAAAGGATTCAGTGTTCTGATCCGTAAACAATAATATTTCTATCATAGTGTTGTTATGAAAATTACAATTAACCTGGAAGATAAATACTTCCTTTAAGGGCGTCTTGAAGGATCAGGCAGCTGGATCTAATGATTGCATTCAAATTATTGCTTGGACTGCATGGCTCTTCCTATTTTAAAATGTCCGTAGGAGGTTACCAATGATTTCCTAGCAAGCAGACAACCTTGGGTTAAGTTTGAACTTCTGATGTGAGAGAACATAATTCCAATTAGCTAACTCCTAATTTTTCTATTCTACTAACTTCAAAATTCCAGCTAAATTGTAACAAAATACAATTGCACACTTAAAATTTGTTAAAATGTTACATTTTATATTATGTATATTTACCACAATAAAAAATATGCATGATAAATATTTAAGTGATTGGAAAGTAAATATCTTTAAAAAATGAAATAAATGATAAAATTTTCTTTTTAAAAAATTTAATTATTGGATACAAAAGTTAGGGATCAGATCTGTATTAAATATTATAAATATAGCTATTGTTAAGACAAGATAAATAATCAGATTTAGGATAGTAATGTTTGGGTTATACATTAGAATTGCAATTATTCATCCTATAAGAAAGAAAATAGTGCAAATAAATTAAATTTTTAACATGCAAAGTATTGCCATTGGACCTCAGTCAACTTCTGCCTCCATCTTTTCCTTGCATGAAACATAGCTGATAGTATTTTCTGTTTTTTGTTTTTTGTTTTTCTGGTGGCCTTTCTCTAGATGGGGGATGTTAATGGGAAGCCTGTTGAGGAAAAGCCAAAAGGTAGTTTATGTGCCTGCAGATAGGAAGAGTAACTGCTGCCCTATGTGCTCCCATTCCCTGGAGAGCAGTTGAGTATTTGGAGAGACTCAGGGCCATTTTCCTCTGCCCCACTGTCTCTGCGGGCACTCGTGCATTCCAGGGAGGAGAATAGCGGACTCACATTAACCCCAAGAAACTCTTCTGTGAAAGCGAAGCATATCTTCTTGATTTCCAGAAGGCAAGCACAAGCTTAGCCTTGGGAAAGAGTTCTGCAAGATGCTCCCTTTTTGAGGACTGGGAAATTCATGTGTGGGAGTAGGAGAGAGCAGGACACTAGGTGCTGCTTGATCAAGATGGCAGTAAACAGATCATCAGAAGTGAGATTTTATTTTTCCACTTTAAGGAGTTTCATGTATGTTATCTTTCAATAGCTCTCAATTCCGGGATGCTGTGCTGCTTAGGGAGCACATCAGATTTTTGGTTATCTCAGTGACTGGAGAGAAATTCCTGGCATATACTGAGCAAGATGCTTGCTAATAAGGCTTCAGCATAGAAAAATAGTCCTGTCATAGAAAGACTACTGCTGCCCGAAATGTTTTCCTTGACAAACTCTGATAGATGAACAAAATTTAATTTCTTTTAGTTGCTTGACATAAACCTTGATCTTTTAATGGTCTTTCCTGCTGTCAATTTTTTTGAAATAACAGAAGACTGAGAGTATTTATAGAAATATTTAGTTTTATGCAGATCAGAAGCACTGTGCTATGCCAGGAATCAGTGAAAAAAGAGAGAAGTACAAAGCCTGGTGCTTTTGCTGTCAAACACAGGTCCTCAGCTGAAGCATGAAACTATCAAAATTGTTTTTTTCCTATTTCATCTTCATTTATTTACATCTTCATTTATTTACATATTCAGAGAATAGAGACAGTTTTTGAAATTTTCTTGTGAATACCAAAATTTTATGTTAATAAATAATATGCAAATAAATAATATCCATAGTAACCATGCATATGGCAAATTGATTAGTAACTGTTTTCACATTGAAACCAGCTATAATGAAGGAACTGATTATCATTAAGTATTCAATTGCTTTTAGTATTTGAGATATCGGATGTTAGAATTAAGCTTAGAAATCTAGTTTGGTAAAGATGAATCATTTTTTGTTTTTTCTTTCACTTGCTGTTTTCCCTGTTTATAACAATTTATTTTCCTATTCTTCTTAATGTTCTTGTATGTCTATGATCGCTTGTTAGTGTGCTGTAAATTTTTAAGAGTGTAAAGAATATAATCTCATATTCTAAGGAAATGAGGAATTGTGTAAAATTGGTTTTAAAAACTCATTGACCTTTCAAATTACTTTTGAGCTCAGAAGTAGAATTGGCTATAAGCATACACTCCTTTTGGTCCATTACTGAACCACAGTGATGACTTGTGCAATAGAATTTTAGTTCCAGGATGACCGTTTGAAATGATTTTACCCATCTCCCTCATCGCATGTGTGATATCATTCGTTCTACATGGAAAGTTGTGTCTAATCAAACTATTGGATTTCTACTTTCCTAATTGGTAACTCCAGTGAAGAGATTTCCCATGGAGCTGGGTGGAGGTGAGGATGGGGGGATGTTTTCAGGATGAAACTGTTCCACCTCAGATCATCAAGCATTAGATGATTCTTAAAAGGAACACGCAACCTAGATCCCCCACGTGTGCAGTTCACAGTAGGGCTCGGCTTCCATGAGAATGGAGTGCCTCTGCTGTTCTGACAGGAGGCGGAGCTGGGCGGTAATGCTGGCTAGGCTGGGCTGCTCACCTCCTGCTGTGCGGCCCGGTTCCTAACAGGCCACAGACAGGCCGGGGTGGGGGAGGGGGATCCCTGCTTTAGTTGAAAAGAGGTGAGTCCTTATATGAATAGAAATTAACAAGAGGAATCTTCAGAAAGTGGGAAAGGCAGTGAAGCTCGGCAAATGACCTCGGGGAAAACGTCAGCATTCCTCAAAGCCCCTCTCAGCACAGTAGGGCACTCCCAGCTCCCTGAGGGCCTGGCCCTAAGTCTGAGGAAACACACTCTCTCCCGAACTTGAACTTGCCAGACAGAACTCAGGCACTGACTGTGACGACGCGGGTTGGGAGAGACTGTGCACCTACAGGTGTCACTTCACAAAGGCCTCCAGGTAACAAGCACAAACCTGAGTCCCAGGAGGAAGAAGAACGGCCCTTGGGTTTTTTCGTTTGTATATTTGTTGTTATTTGCTAAAGAGCATATGATTTGTGAATTGGCAGTAAGAGAGACGGAGGATTTCTTTTCGGAGTTCCACCCTGAATACAGTCCTCTCAAATGATGACTTAGACTGCTGCTGTGAGAGCTTGAATTTAATCACAGTCTCTGTCATCCTACTCCACCTTCAGGATGAGACCAGGTCCTTCTGAGCACATGCAGTGCCGTGCATGTGTGTGCGTATGTGTGTCTAAGTCATACAGGCATAAGTCAAGGGATAATATTACTCCTAATCTGCATGTACACCTCCGCCCGCCTCCTAACCAGCGTGGTCTGTTTTGCTAGTCTAAATATCCACAAAGAAAACTGGTTCATGAGGAAGAATATCTGTTTAAAGCAAACCCCTCTTCACTCCCATATCAACCCACTCAGCTTCTCTGCTTTATGGATAAAAACTTAAAATGGAGGCTTTCTGTTAACTGCTTTCAGTCTTAAGGCAGAAACAACTCCATTTCATACATTTGGAACTTGGCACTAGCATCAAAACTGGGTCAGGGAATTTAAGCCTAAAGCAAGGACCCAGCTCGGAAGCTTAATTTTAATAAATCCAGATTGTGGGAATAAATATCAATGTGTATTCACTCAAAGATAAATGTCTCCTTATAATTAAAAAATATCAGATTGTCACAATACATAGTGTTGTTTGATTTGCTATAGGTATGTTTGTATTTAGGAAAATTATGAAATCATGGACAAAAAGAATCCCAGCCAATCTGCGATATTTATTACATCTCAGGGGAATGGGGAGTGTTCACCTAGTTTTTAATTTTAAGAGGATTTCTCAAACCCCGTTATTGATGCATCAGATCTTTGTCTAATGCAGGTATTATGTGACCTGATTACGTTACTACTAGTATTACATTAATTTGGGGAAGAGAAAATAGACATCAGATTTTTGTCTAATCATCACCTATGAGAAACTTTATTACCAAGAGTACACTATATCTGCTTAGGTAGTGTGCATGTCTGTGCTTCATACAAAAAGAAAAAGACTAAGTACGAACCTTACTAATTTTTTCATTGCCAGATTAAGAATGACTAAATAAAATGCTTAACTTAAAACTTAAAATTAAAAGCTATAACATTTAACTTTATCTTTTTAGCCTAATACTATTAATGTAATTTATTGCTTTATACAAATTGCAATGGATCACATTGTTTATAAATATATAATAATAGCAATGTAATATACATTTTAAACATCATTCATAACTGCTTTTTCCCATCAAAGGTGAATAATTGAAAAATTAATTTCTTCAAAAATTTAGTGAAGTTAACTTTTGCTTGATAAGAAAAGATACTTTTTAACTATAATTCATTACTGATATTTTTTTCTTTTTAGCACTTGACATAGTCAACCATGAGTTGAATAACATTTTTATAATTAAATGATAAAATACAAACAGTTACATTTAATTCCCAAAGCCTAAGTCACACATAAAATCACTGAGATCATATGAGAAGCAATGCTTACAAGGTGACCAGGGCAGCCAACAGCACAGGCCAGCTCTCCCCATGCGACTTTGAAATGGAGCAAGGGATGGAGAAGAAGCCCCCTACTCACGGCCATTTGCCACATTTTTGTAACATGACCTTGGATACGTTTTGGGTCTCTGCCAGGAACTCAGTGTCCATGCTGCTTTTGTGATATCTAAGAAAACTCAATAGGAGAAATTAAATACTAGAGAATAAGGTCAGTTCTCCTGCCTCAGTCTCCTGAGTAGCTGGGATTACAGGTGGCCACAACCACGCCCAGCTAATTTTTGTATTTTTAGTAGAGACGGGGTTTCACTAAGTTGGTTAGGCTGGTCTCCAACTCCTGATCTCAAGTGATCCGCCTACCTCGGCCTCCCAAAGTGCTGGGATTACAGGCGTGAGCCACCACACCCTGCTAGAGAAAATAAGGTTTTGTTGGGTAAGGTTGAGCTTTGGAGAGCCACAAATAAATATCATATCTAATAATTTTTTTTGCTTCAGGAATTTTTACCTCCTAGGGAGTGATATTGCCTCTATTGAAAATGCATGCTCTAGTTATATTTATGTTATAAAACTGGAGTATTTTGATTTCCTTCTTATATTTATCACATAATTATATTACCACTATTCTTAGATCAAAAGGAATATTACTTGAATCTTCTATACTTTTCTACCTCAAAAAATGAAGCAAACAAACAAATTAGATCTGTTTACTTAAAAAATACTGTTTGGGACCTTTAATTCTGTCTTTTTCTGAATTACGGTCTATTGATTTAAAGCACAAATCTTCACCTTTACTTTGGAGTTGCCAAGTACTCCCTAAGAATTCTGGAGCATCCCATCAAACCGTTCCATTTCCTGAACTACTAAACTCCAGTGCCTCTCCTAGAATACAAACCCTCAGTTTTCCAACCTTAAGCTCACTTATTCTCCCTGTCCTTTTGTTCAGAAGGCCCTGGGCAGACACATTTCCTTCCTGCCCGGATCCCATTAGTTTAACACTGGACCTGACTGTTCCCAGAATCCTTAACTCCCTCACACCTTATTTCTGTACCGTGCTCAATTCTACAAATCCTGATTTCATACCAGCGCTATCATCTGTTGCTTCATGGCAGTTAATCCCTAGAGAAAATTCTACAACTCTACCAAAAATTTACGTTTCTAGACTTGGCTGGGGCCTCAAACTACTAGTCCATCTCTTTACTTGTCCATGATTCTAAAGCTTTTTTACTCTAAAACCATCCTATTATAAATGGACGCATGTATAAATTTATTAGATTCTCACTACAATTGTTGAGACAGACACCATTTTAATTGCATTTTACAATTTTTATACGGAAGCTGGAGCACAGAAGGTGTGATTTACCCAAGGTCAAACAGCAAGTGACTGCCTAATAAGACTGGACTCCAGGCAGTCTAATCCCAGAGTCTATGCACTTAACTACATTGCCTGTCTAGCTACTGTTTGTCCAACTTTTAAGTAAATAGATCAACATATGCAACAATTTATTCCTTATAGGATTTATAGTCATCTGCTACTTGAAAGTTTAGGCAATGGAAAACTTATAAGGGGAACTAGGACTTTTGAGTTATGCTGGTTTTGATTCCTACCTTTTTTATCTCTCTTCCTTAAAAAGCTATTATTGGCTTTTAAAATCTTGTATTTTCATGGAACCTAGATTCTGTATAGGAATTTTGGAAAATAAAAGCACAAAAGTCTTTGCACGGAAATTTAGCCTAGACATTCCATCTGGGCGAGGTGGCATATATTCTCTGACATATTCATTTCCAATTGTGAGATGAAAATAGGGAAAACAGGGATCTGGTCGGGCAATGACCTCCTTATTGGAATAGAGGGAGACCCTTTCTTCACCTGTTTCCTTAGAAATCGTTGGTTTCCGATATTGAGAGGCTTGCATCTCCACTGGCATAAAGCATGGTTGAGGTTTTGTTTTTCAGATAATGAATTGCAGCCTTCTAGCCTTCCAAGAAACTTACTATTACCTTGACAAATTGCCCCATATGCTGTGTAACATAAAGAAAGCATGTTTGGCTGAACTGTGAATAGATTTTTTTCACCGTTATTCAGAAAGAGCATATTGAGCAGAGAGAAGTAGCTAGTGGTGGAGCGAAGTCTCCCTGATGGTCCACTGATACCATATGGGAAGTCTAGGACCTATACAGTGTGTGGGTCAAAAGACAGCATCACACAGGGACACTGTGATAGGACAGAAGATTGGAGTTGGATCTGTAATCCAACTGTCTTCAAATGGTATAACAAAAACTCTCCCAGGTGTGAAACAGGCATTAGGGACTGCACAGGTGGAAGATTTCCCTGCAAAATGTGGAGAGTTTGACTGAAATGGTCAGTGATTCAAAGAAATCCATATGCGACTGGATTGGTAGATTTTCTTCTACTTTACAACCTTTATTCCTCCCTCCAGAGAAGTCCCTAAGTCTGCTGTATGCACATTTTATTCATATATACATTAAACATATATAACTATATACATCTATGTGCAAGTAGATGTATATACACACATGATGTAAACATGCATACATTGTCTCAGCTGGATTGAAAGGCAGGAAAAAGAGAGGTCATTATAATAAAACAGGCCAAGGGTAAAAATCGAATACAATTTTTCTACACCTGTGAAAACAAAGTATTGCAGAATTCTATTTTCTAATAGTCTTAGTTCTCTTCTGAGAAGAATCCAGGAACCCAGACTGGTTTTCCCATGTGAAGAGCTCACCTTTGGCTTCGGGCTGGTGTCCAGCTCTCAGATTCAGAACTTGGCTTGGATCAGGATGATGAGAACAGCGGCATTTTGCAGAGAATGCTTTGTCATAATTAAACAAAAGAGACCAAGATATGATGTCAGAATAGCAAGTGACATCTTAGGAGATGCAGAATCTTCTCAGCAGGCTGGCTTGTATAGCTGCAGGGTGACCCCAATCCTCCATCTGCACAGATGTCGAGGGCTGCCCGCGGAACATGGGCTCAGAGTGGGAGTAGTTAGTTGCACAGGCCCAGTGTCCAAGGGCCTCAGGCCGAGGGGACAGCTGCAGCCACTGCATTCCAGGCTGGCTTTCCTTGCCACTACTGCTCCGGGAATGGGGTCTAACCAAGTGATAGAGCTGTTTGCTGCTGTCCCTCACTTTTTCCTGGCTTCCAAACCTGGCCAGACACTTGACTGACACACATACTCTTCAGGTAATCCGGTGTGGGCGACCCTCAGGTAATCCAGTGTGGGCGACCAGTCAGCAGCTCAGCCTGCCGGTCTGTCTGTCTTCAAGGCGCTCTCGAGGTTCTTTCTTCACCTTGCCTGATCTTTAGGGACTTTAAGAGGCTCATCTGATGTCCTTTCTTTTCAAGTCTTTGGGAAAAGCCTGTCTATAGTCTAAATGCAAACACCACATATTAGTTACTAGTAGATCATGTGCTAAATTATTCAAGTAATTTAATTACTTAATGGGAAGAATAACACCCTCCCCCTCTTTTGGGAGGGAGTAGATCTTGAGGAGGTCAGCACATACCCAAGTCTGATACATTTTTAATGTGAGAGGTGTGTTAGTAGTGAGAGGTGAAACCAGCTGGACTTCCTGGGTGGAGTGGGGACTTGGAGAACTTTCCTGTCTCACAAGAGGATTGTAAAACGCACCGATCAGTGCTCTGTAGCTAGCAAGAGGTTTGTAAAATGCACCAATCAGCGCTCTGTAAAAATGCACCATTCAGTGCTCTGTAGCTAGCTCAAGGTTTGTAAAATGGATGATCAATCAGCGCTCTGTAAAATGGACCCATCAGCACTCTGTAAAATGGACCAATCAGTGCTCTGTAAAATGGACCCATCAGCACTCTGTAAAATGGACCAATCAGCAGGACATGGGCGGGGACAAATAAGGGAATAAAAGCTGGCCACACCAGCCGGCACAGGCAACCCAGGTCTCTTTCTACATTGTGGAAGTTTTGTTCTTTCATTCTTCTCAATGAATCTTGCTGCTGCTCACTGTTTGTGTCCGGCCCGTCTTTAAGAGCTGAAACACTCACCGCGAAAGTCCGCAGCTCCATTCTTGAAGTCAGCGAGACCACGAATCCACCGGAAGGAACCAACTCTGGACACAATAGGTAGAGAAGAATTCTTACCACTGTATGTTTATAAGAGTGCATTTAATTTTTTAAAACATTTTTCTTCTGTCTCTTCTTTACTGTTATTGCTAATGCTCCTTCCTGTGGGCTTTTTCTCAAGCCTTTCTAGGTTTTCAATATTCTTATGACGACTATTCCCACTCCCTGAAAAAAAAAGCAGGACTATCTCAGAGCAGTTCCCCTAGCAGGTGTGCAGTCCACGGTGAGGCTGGGCCGCGGGCCAGTGGAGTAGCCATGTTTATGACATGGTTTCACTTCTTATACCATCAGGCTCTCTTGGTCCTGCATGTCTTCTGCTTTTTAGTCTGTGGAGACAAGTGATCTCTATGTTCTCATGCCTTACCATGCCCCACACAGAGCCTACCATTGAAACAGATCACCCTGGTTCATGTAACTACTAAACATCAGTGTTTTCTTAATTAGCGCAGCTATAAAGATTTATCATCTCCTGGGAGAGTAAGAGTGAGTCTGATTAAATAGTTCTTTGCAGAACAGCCACATGTGACAACTGAGCTTTTGAAAATGTGTCTAGTGCCACAATTGAAAATGCTATTACATTGAATATATTGGGACAAATGAAATAGCTTGTAAAAATTAATTTTACTTGATTAATTTTACTTTTTTAAAAATTGGGTCACTAGAAAGTTTTAAATTGCACAGGTGGCTCAGAGTGTCTTTCTTTGGATGGCCCTGCCTTAGAGGGTTGTAGTTAATTCTACCTTTGGAATTTACTGGTGAAACCCATTTAGAGGATTGTAGTTAATTCTACCTTTGGAATTTACTGGTGAAACCCATTTAGAGGATTGTAGTTAATTCTACCTTTGGAATTTACTGGTGAAACCCATTTAGAGGATTGTAGTTAATTCTACCTTTGGAATTTACTGGTGAAACCCATTTGGTTACTGGACGAGCCACTGAGATGGCTTCTTGTGAAGCACCCTTACTGGTACCACTCCTTGCTCTGATCTAAATGTTCTGGCTGGGTGTTTGTTTCCCAGGGCTACCTGGTTAATTGACAGTTCTCAGTCATTGCTTATTCTTGCTCACATAGAAACTAGTACAAATAAATTCCTTACACACAGACATATACTAACTAGATGCAACGAAAAACACACATGCACAAATAACTCTATAACTTACTAAAATCAATAATGAATTAAAAAGTCTATCATACTCATCTTTTTTATTATAATTATCGATTTCCTTTTTCTTTTTCTTTTTTTTTTTTTTTTTGAGATAGAGTCTTACTCTGTCACCCAAGCTGGAGTGCAGTGGTACGATAGCCCACTGCAACCTCCGCCTCCCAGGTTCAAGTGATTCTCCTGCCTCAGCCTCCTGAGTAGCTGGGATTACAGGCACCTGCCACCATGACCAGCTAATTTTTTTTTTTTTTTTTGTATTTTAGTAGAGACAGGGTTTCACCATGTTGGCCAGGCTGGTCTCGAATTCCTGACCTCAAAGTCCTGAGATTACAGGTGTGAGCCACCATGTCAGTTATCTCTTTACGTTTTTTAATCAATAGTTCTCTTTTGTCATTATGAGATCATGCCTCATCAATTTAATTAATGTAAGTTAATATGCCATTAACTATTATTATTTTGATGCTTCCTCAAATTGTCCAAATTTGGCTGTCTACTTTCAGCTCTTCCAATAATAGTCTTAAAGGGTGGAAGCTCCAGATTTTCTGGAAACATCTTAAATTTTTACATGAATTATGTAATTATGAATTGTGAGATAAATACCCATCAGGAAGTCCTGATCTCTTCCAGGGGAGGAGAGGATTAGAGATCAATATCTGGGCTCATGAGAGCTGGTATTGGGCAGAGAGCTGTCCTTGCTGCAGCTGCTATATTTGGAATATATATTTTGTGTTAATGACTTGGAAAAGACCATTTCTTTTACATTTTTATTTCACATTGATTTTCCAGTTTGATATGATATATCCATTTGTTAGAGAATAAATGGAATAAATGGTTTCATCTGTAGAAAAGACTGCGTTCTCTACTAATTCATATGACGACGTTGCTCTCTTCTCCGTATTTGTTTAAGTATAGAGGGAAAATGGAGAGGCAGAGAGTTGGGAACACACACACACTCACACATGCTCACACTCATGCACATGCAATGCTCACGTGTCTCCACTGCCCCAAAAAGCAGGATCTAGGTCTTTCAAACACCTGTAAAGAAAGCCTCAGCAACTTGAATTTATATTTAAGATTCAGTGGATCAAGATTTTCACAAGTCAAGTAGGTGCTGCCTGAGTACAAAGTGATAGTCACGTGGTGAGTAGTTCCTATTATTTCTTCAATCGTAATTAGGAGCACTTCCTGGGATGTGTCTAATTTTACCACAGATCACCTCCTGTCACACAGATTATATAAAACTTCCAGGATTTAGCTGGGACTTGGGGAAATGTATCTCATTGTGGATGAGAAAATGACTTCTGTATTTTATATACATATATCTCTTCTCTCTCCATTTCTGTCATATTGAATCTTTGAATCTGTATAACAAAATGCAACTTCCATACATTATTTGCTTTAATTTTCTTGACTGTCCTCTGAGCCAGATATTACCCTCTCTGTTTTGTGTGTGAGAAAGCTGTGGCCCAGATCGGTTAAGGACTTGCTCAAGAACTTACAAAGAAGTATCAATTCTCTTTGAAGTCTCCTCATCATCCTAATCTTTTAAGAAAAACCATAGAACCTAACAGAAAACTACTAGATGTTGACTGGTTCATACTTCTAGAGTTTGAACCCAAGCCAATTCCTCCTTCTGACAACTGACAGAATCATTTCCAAATAATTCACAACACACCTGTAAAAGAAAGGGCACACACAAAAGGGTTTCTGGACACAGCCCAGAAAATGTGAATAAAGCAAATTTTTCAGCCATCTACTGAGGCTACTTGATTAGCTTGGCTTGGAGTGAAGTACTAAGAAACAGATATGTAGGAACTCAATATTGCTGCCTGATAGTCTAGCAAAAAAAGGTGTGTTGATCCCAAGAAGATGGAATTCCCAGATGAAGATGGTTAAAAGCATCTTATCTGCTCAGAACAAGTGTGCTTGTGGATGGGTTTCGAGTTGTTTCTGAAATTAGCAGTTTTTCAAGGATTTCACTTTATTTTTAGTTCTTCTCCATTATATTTGCCAGTATTATTTCATTTTTCAACTCATGATTTTCTTTTCTCAGTGGTAAATCTGAAGTAGCTGTCACTCCAAACATTGTTAGTTTTCTTCCATTAAAGGATATTAATAAAGAATTAGAGATAGTGTAGAAGTGAAAACAATGTAGATTCAGAGTTACACATGTATTCATTCATTTGACAAATATTTCTTGAGTCCCTGCTATGAGCCAGTTATTATTTTAGATGATGCACACAGCAATAAATAATGAGACAAAAATCTTGTCTTTATGGAGTTGTCATTCTGATAGGGGAAGTGGACAAAAATGAGATAAACAGGTAAAAGATGTAATAAGTGAAGTTGAGTAAAAGTAAAGCAGTGGGAGTTTAAGGGCATTGAGAGAGTGGCTGCAGTTGTGAAAGTTGGCCACAGAAGAGGCTTGTTGTGAACATGATGCTCAGACAAAGGTCGGAATGGTGAAAGGGAGCCCTGCACGTACACGGGGGAAAAGCTCAGGCAGAGGGAACAGCAAATGCACTCTCAAGGCAAGCGGCTGCCTGTTAGGTTTAAGGGTTAGCAAAGAAACCAGTGTTGCTGGAGCAAAGCAAACACATAGAAGAGAAAGTAAAAGAGCTAATGTGTGTGAGTGTGCAGTGAAGGGGGAAGGGGGAGCCATAAGGCTTCCATATTTACTTTGAATGGGGTAGGAAGGCCGTGGGAGGCTTAAGCAGAGAAGAGAGTGTTGAGTCAGGAACTGTGAAGGATCTGACCTTTGACCCTACTCACCCGCCACGATGTTTTACATGTATGCTGACCAAAGACGTGCACCATTAATTACTCACAGCAAAGTCAGCAGCTGCAGAAACATCTTGCCCTGGTTCTTATGCCCCAAGCTCTGCAAGGAGTGTAGTGAGGACCTCACATCACTTGTATGGGTGGTGGGATCTAACAGGGCATCATGGCAGAGGAACCACACAGTTAGGTGGCTGTGAGCTTTTATAGCGCTGCTATGTTTGCTTTTTGCCTTTCCTCTTCTCTGAAGAGAGATGACTTACTACCCTGGAATGTAAGCGGGTATCTCCGGGAGGAAAAGAAGAGAGCTTTATCTTTACTACCGTGGATGTCTCTGGGGTGGTAGGTTCTTAAAATTTCTGTACAGGGATACACCACCTCTAGCTTCCAAAGCTGTCTGCTATTTAAACAGGTCTTTGCTCAGAAGGCCCAATCTTTGCAGGAACAAAAGTGATCCATGGAAGTGTCTCCCAACAGTCAACTCTCTCAGCACAACATGACAAGTTTGTAATAGCAAGCTCAGTGCTGGATTGAGAACAGACTGAAAGTGGCAGAGGTGAGACAGAGTGGAGAGGGGAACCAGTTAGGAGGCTATTATAAGGACTCAGAACAGGGATGATGGTTTCTTTCAACTTCTCTGTCTACTGTTCATGTGAGATTGGCCAAGTGTCTTAAGCGCTTTGACTCTCAGTTTCCTTATGCGTACCATGTGGACAAGAGTACTTTCTAGGGCTGTTGTCGTTTATAAAGTAATGGACATAAAGTAATCCCACATCTAAAACTTAGTATTTCTGTCCCTATTCATTTAAAGTAGCACCACTCATATTTCACTTTGGAAAACAAGCTACATGAAAAATGTTTGAATTGAAAATTAATACTTATTCTGGTAACTCAAGCATTGCATTAAATAAACAATACTAGACTTACCCATAATTACTTGATAAATCTTTACCACAATTATGATTCTCTGTGAAATCATAATGAATCTATGAATTTTATAATATAAATTTCATAATTAATCTATGAATTCTATGAATGAATCTATGAATTCATATGACTCTATGAATGAAATTCTATAAATGAACCTATGAAATCTATGAATTTTGTAATTCATGAATTTTAAATTCATAGATCTCTAGAAAGAGTAAATTAAGCAATTTTCTTTGCAAAAAAAATTTCATTTGCATCTTTATCAGGGAAATGTTCAAGAAAGATAAACCAAAATATTTTGGTGTATCTTTTTTTTTTCTTTTTATTTTCTTTTTATTTTATTGTTATTATACTTTAAGTTTTAGGGTACATGTGCACAATGTGCAGGTTAGTTACATATGTATACATGTGCCATGCTGGTTTGCTGCACCCATTAACTTGTCATTTAGCATTAGGTATATCTCCTAATGCTCTTTGGTGTATCTTTTAAAAAGAAATGTCTGAACATTTCTTTTGAGGTAATTATTATATTTCGAAGTGTAAAATATATGATGTTTTGAAGGTTTATTTAAGATGGAGGAGTAGAAATGATTCATCTACCCTACATCTGGAAAGCAGCAAATAACAAACAGAAAGTATAAAAGCAGAGGAGACATATTTCAAAAAGCAGGAAACAGGCACAACACAACCCCATATATGAATAATGAAGAGTGCCTGCCAACTATGTGCAATTTGGACCAAATTTACGGTATTTCCTCCTACCAGATGCATTGCAATATACCAGAAATAATGGCGGGTACGGAAATAATGGCCCCACAGTGCTTCCCTGTTGGCCAGTGGACCTGCTACTTGCTCATAAAGGGTGAACTACTAAGAGTTTGAAATGCTGAGGACAAAAGGTATGCCTAGATGTGCCTCGGACATCAGGCACAGCACAGTGGACCAGGAAATGATCAGACATAACAGCATTTCATTGAGATGGCTGATACACCTTGTCATTCCCTTGACACTTATTTTTCACTCTGTTTTCTGAAAATGCAGGTCCAGAAAGAAAAATTTTTCCTCTGAGTACTAGACAGAAGAGTGCCACTAGGAGATAGGAGTTTACATGCTGATCCATTAACACAGACAAAAAGCAAGAACCTAATACCCAAGTAAAATTCATGCAAGGAAAAATGATTAAGGAACACAGTGCCTCATTCCAGAAGAGACGACTGCCAAGCATTTGGCCCTCTCTGCCTTGACAAATAGAAACAAAGCCCAGTGATTACTGAGACCATCTGGCATTGGCACTCTTGCACACCCATGCAGAGCTCTTGATGGGACCCGTCTACCTTTGAGTGGGGCCCCCACCAACCCAGTTTCCTAGAGACCCTTCAACTGGCCACCAAGGCCACCTTCCCCGTGAGCCCCACTTTACCACTTGAGTTACAGGTCTTAGTAACATCCTTCTCAACTCCCCATTTGCCAATTAGATCCTATGGCAAAATGCACGACCACTGGCCAGAGGACCCTGCTGCACTTTGAGACCCATAAGCTCCCAGCATTGGCTAAAAATTATACACCCTTTCAGAGAAAATTACTGTCCTATTCCTGGGCTTTTGTAAATATTGAACGTGTAATTGATGGTTGTAAAATAATCTTAAAATTCCAAATCCCTATTATATTGTGAGTCTAAAAAAAGTCTCAAAATACTAAGTGGGAGCAACTCAGATATCTTCTATAGTAAAAAAAAAATGATACCCACAAGAGCAGGCATGACTTAGTCTAGCTGGGATACTGCAACTTCATGGAAAGATCTTAGGAGTGTCCCTTCACCTCCGCTGCACATCACCTAAGGAGATGCTGTCTCCACTGGCTCAGATATAGAGACCTCTCTTACCACACGTGGGCCTGCTTCACTGACGGCTCCTCCCGGGTAACCTTTGCTGGGCTGGAACAGCGTGTGCCTGTCATTCGGCCTAAAAGAAGCCTGTCTCTTACAGAGCATGGTAAGGGATATTCACCTCCATGGCAGAGCTTCGTGGGGTTCTGATGGCTATACAGGCCACCCACAAAGGAGCCGTGTTGTTGTTTCGTGGACTCATGGGCTGTGGCTCAGCCCCAGACTGACATCAAACAAGCCACCCTGTGGGGATGAGACATTTACATAAAAATTAGCTCCACTCCTAATAAACGTTTTGTTGCCAGTGTAAATAGTCTCTAAAAAGGCTGCTGAGCCAACAAGAGAAAACATAACCAATGAGCAGACTGCTTGCCAAGGAAATGAGGAGACTGAAGTGTCTGCCCCAGAGCGAGCAGATGTGTGACTGTTTGCCTCCTGGATCCACAGGAAGGTGGCCCAGGCAAATCCAGACACTTGCTAGACTGGGCATCCAGCCACAATGGCCACTGTCCTCAGAAGCTGCCGGATCAGCATAGAAAAGCCATACTCCTTGCCAGACTCTGTCCTAGGCTACAAACACGGCCCAGGCATTCTTGGCAGGTGGATCCCACTGGGCCCTTCTTCCCACCTTTGGGGCTCCTCTGGATGCTGACTGTGGTTGACACTTTCTCCAAGTTCAGTCTCACCACCTCCAAATGTTTCACTGGCCTGGGCCACACTATTCAGGCCCTACGAGATCACGTTTGTTTCCTGATCAGGTTTCCTCAACACATTGCGTCTGATGATAGCCAATCATGCGGCATGGAGTGGACTCTCTTTGCTCCACATCACTCCCAAGTTGCAGAGATGATGAAATATTTTAATAAACGATTTACAAACAGGCTTAAGTGGCTGCTAAGAGGAGACTAACCCCAACCTGCAGTGCACATCTCAGGTGAGCAGTGCCCCAAGAGGGCACTTCTCATCTGTGGCACATAGTTGGATGGGCCTGGCTGCCCATCCTTTACCTGTGTGCCCTCCTACAGTCACTGGCCTTGTGGTTTCTGTAGAAGACCCAGCAGGGGCCTTCTATCCCCTTTGACCCATTTCTAAAGACTTTATATAAATTTTTAAAAAATGTTTTTTAAACAACAAAGAGTGAGAGGTTATGGAAACTCATTTAAAAATTTTTTAAAAAGTGAAACCTCTGTGCTAGCCAATTCTTAAACATGGTGCGTTTTCCTACTTAAGTTATATAGAAATATTTTCCTGTGAAAATACTTTGTCCCTATGACAGTTCTCCCAAACAAAAAAACTAAATAAAAATTAAAAAATAATTTTAAAGAATACGAAGTTTTGGTTAAAGAAGACACACTAATGACAGCAACAACCAACACCAAAGGAAACACAAAACCCCAACTCCTAGAAAGGTACGGGGGGAGAGAAAAAGACGTTAATAATCTTTGTTTTGTCAAACTACATGCCCTGTAAAGCTTTCTCCTCATTCCCATGCCTCCAAAACAAACAAAAACCAAAAACCTTGCCACACTGCTTCTCCCAGCAGCGGTGAGTGCTGTGGGTTCAGACAGACTGCTGAGCCTATACCCACGCCTGCAACCCTGACCCTGAGAGACAGTCTCAGCTGCCATGCAAAACATCTCCAAATGACATCTACACTCCCAAGGCTGATAAACTGATGTCACAGACAAAAATGTGAAACCTACTGCCTCAGGCAGTTCCTCTAAAGCCAGAGACTAAATTATTCAGATGAAACTAAAAAGCCCAGGATAAGGGGCCCCGTGATAAAAGGCTCCATTCAAAACCCTGTTAACTTAACTACTTCATTAATAAATGTCCTACTTGGGGTGCCATGACATTACAGACTCTTTATTTCCAAGCAGAGGAACCATGTGTGCCCTCTGGGATTACACTTCTCCTGTATGAATCTGATTTTCATGACAACGCTTCAGCCCTGGGAGACATACATGACAGCTTCATCTTACTGGTCAGAGCTCACTTGCCTCAGGCCAAGCCAAAAAGGTTCATATAAAAACTTTTTTTTTAAGCTCTTAACTCTCTAAAGTAGAGCCAGATAGTCCAGGAGACATCTTTCCTGGTTTGGTAGACACTGTATTCAGACACAGAGCTCATACTGAGACCCAGTCCTCCAGGTGGGCCTCATCATCCTACGTAGAGTGACTGTGATCCCAGTCTGGGTCTTTGGTCCCCTGTTGGCTCTAACTAATTACCCAGCCCTTGACAGAGCCCCTCAAAGTCTAACCTATTCCAGTCCATGATAAAATAGCCCATGTTTCTCACTTCAGTCCTAAAAAATCCAGGAGTCTAGTGGAAGAGGTGAGGCCAGAGCCCTCTGTGTCATCTGTCAGGTCCCATGTGGGCAATCACAGAGGCACTGCACAGCAGACTTGGGGGCCCTGCCCTGCCCCCATCAGACTGGGGGGCCTGCCAGGGCATGGCAGGCTCTGCAGGGAGCTGCAGTCAAGGACTCAGGCCTCCTGCCCAGCCATGCTGTCATTCATAGCTGTATTTCCAGCCCAAGTGGCCATATATGGAGGCCAGCTGCAGAGGCATCCTCAGGCATTTTGAACAAGACCTTCTTCCGAGGGGAGGGGGTGACCTGAAAGACACTTGCCCTACTCCAACTCAGAACTCAGTGCTCTTCCACTCCTAGGCCTCCCCCAATCCCTGCTCTCTGCCCCCAGGGCCCACAAAACTGCAGAAGCCTTTTGTGTGGGGCTCCCTCCAAAGTGAGATGACCCCCTAGACCCTCACGTCTGGGCTGGTTCACCTGACCCTCTACCCACAAGCTGTTCTATGGGAGATAAAGAGAATGAGGGGAGGATTAATGCCTTCCCTGATTTAGCCTCTTGCATGGAAAATTCCAGAGTCTTAAAAAAACTCAGTTGAAAGATGCAAAGTCAACATACAAAAACCAGTCATCTCTGTATATACTAGCAGTGGAAAATTGGAAACCAAAATTAAAAGCACCATACCATTTACAGTTACTAAAAAACCCAAAAAGGACATAGCTAAAATATATATTCTAACAAAGCCTTCTCAGATTCTGTTTAGTGAAAACTACAAAATATAAATGAAACAAATCAAAGAGTAACTAAATAAATGGACAAACATACTGTGTTTATCTTCATAATAAAGGTGTCAGTACTTCCCAAATCTGTAAGTCTAATGTAATTCTTATCCAAATCCCAACAGAATTATTTGTAGATATAGAAAAGCTGATTAGAAAATTTACGTGGAGAAGCAAATGAGAGAGATAAAATAGTTTCAGAAAAGACTAATGCAGGAAGGATAACACTATGCAATTTTTTTATTGTGGTAAAATATATATAACAAAATTTGCCGTTTTTAAGTATTTTAAGTGTATAACTCAGTGGCATCAATTATATTCGCAATGTTGTACATTTATCAACACTATCTACAGTCATTTCAAACATTTTCATCACTGTAACAGAAACTTTACAGCTATTAAGTGATAAATCTCCATTCCTCCCTATCACAGCCCCTGGTAATCTATAATCTGCTTTCTTTATCTATGAATTTGCCTATTCTAGGTACCTTATATAAGTGAAATCATATAATATTTCTTCTTTTCTATTTGGCTTTTTTAACTTAGAATAACATTTTCAAAGTTCATCTATGTTGTAGCACGTTAGCATTTCATTCCTTTTTAAGGCTGAGTAATATTCCCATTGCATCAATAGATTGCATTTTGTTTATACATCTGTTAATGGACACTCGGGTTCTTTTCACATTTTGACTATTGTGAATAATGCTGCTGTGAACGCGGTGTACAAGTATCCATTTGAGTCTCGGTTTTCTGATCTTTTGGTTATATTACTAGGCAAGGAATTGGTAGGTCACATTGTAATTCTATGTTTAACTTTTTGAGAAACTGCCAAATTGTTTTCCACAGTGCCTTTACCACTTGACATTTTAATCAGACATGTATAAGAACTTCAATTTTATTGTATCTTTGTCAATGCTTGTTATTTTTTGTTTTTGCTTTGTTTCATTGTAGTTGTCCTAGTAGTTGTGAAGTGGCATTTCATGATTTTAATTTGTGTTTTCCTAATGGCTAATGAAATTGGCAATCTTTCATTTGCTTATAAGCCATTTATTTCTTCTTTGGAGAAATTCTATTCAAGTCCTTTGCCCAATTTTTAATTGAACTGTTTGCTTTTTGGCTGTTGAGTAGTAAGAGATTTTATATATTTTTGGTATTAGGTCCTTATCAGACATGTGGTTTGCAAACAGTTTTTTCCATTCTATGGTTTGTCTTTTCACTCTCTTCATAGTGTCCTTTGAGTCACATAGATTTTTAATTTTAATGAAGTTTCATTTATCTTTTTTTTCTTTTGTTGTCTGTGCCTTTGATGTCGTATTTAAGAAAACATTGCCAAATCCAAGGTCATGAAGGTTTGTCCTTGTTTTATTCAAAGAGTTTTATAATTTTAGCTCTTGAATTCAGGTCTTTTTATTTCATTTTGAGCTAATTTTTGTATATAGTTTAAGGTAAGGTCAAACTTTATTCTTTTGCATGTGTATATCCATTTTTCTAGAATTATTTCTAGAAGACACTGTTCTTTCTCCGTTGAATGGTTTTGGTATACTTGTCAAAAGTCAATTGCACTTTTTTTTATTTTTTTAAGACAAGGTTTCATTCTGTCAACTTAGGCTAGAGTGCAGTGGCACAATCACAGCTCACTGCAGCCTCTGGTTCCTGGGTTAAAACAATCCTCCCTCCTCAGCCTCCCAAGTATCTGGGACTACAGGCACGTGCCACCAAGCCTGGCTAATTTTTGTATTTTCTTTCTTTTTTTTTTTAATTGTAGAGACAAAGTTTTAATATGTTGCTCAGGCTGGTCTCAAGCTCCTGGGATCAAGAGATTTGCCTTCCTTGGCCCCTCAAAGTGCTGGGATTACAGGTGTAAGCCACTGCACCCAGCCTGAACATCTTTTAATGGTCATTATAGCTAAGTTTTGTCAATTTTATTGATCTTTTCAAAGTACTAATTTCTAGTATTGTTTATGGTATGCATTGTTTTCCTACTCTTTGTATCATTTCTACTATAATCTGTATTATTTCCTTTCTTTTATTTTGATTTAAGTTTGTATTTTTTTTTTACTTAAGGTGACAATCTAGACTACTGATTTGAGATCTTTCTTCTTTTCTTAATATAAGTGCTTTGGGCTATACATTTCTCTCTAAGCACTGCTTTAGCTGCACTCCAAAATAAGGATTAACTGCTTTCACTTACATCCCAATTTTTGGCATTTTGTGTTTTTCATTCATATCAAAGTATTTTCTAAGTTTTTTTTAAAAACTTCCTTCTTAATCACAGGTTATTTAGTAGTGGGTTTTTAATTTTCACATATTCGTAATTTTAAAAAATTTCCTTCTGCTATTTATTTCTAGCTTTATTCCACATGATCAGAGGAGACACTTTATATAATTTCAGCCTTTTTAAATTTATTGAGACTTGTTTTGTGGCCTAGCACATGGCCTATTCTGGAAAATCCTCCATGCACACTGAGGAGATAATCTATTTTGCTGTTCTTAGGTAGACAGTTTTAAAAATGTCTGTTAAATGGTGTTGGTGCCCAGTGTTGTTCAAATCTTCTATTTTCTTCTATTTCTGTCAAATTATTCTATTATTAAAAATATGACATTGAAGTTACTAACTAGCATTGTTGAATTGTCTATTTCTCTCTTCAACTCTATCATTTTTCTCTGTGTATTATGGGGCTCTATTTTTAGGTTCATATATACTTATAATTGCTATAATTTCTTGATGGGCAAATACTTTTATTATTATAAACTACCTCTCTTTATGTCTATTGACATCTTTTGTGTAAACTCTATTTGTCTGATATGTATAGCTATTCCAGCATTCTTATAAAGTCTGCATAATGTATTTTTCCACTTTTTTACTTTCAACTTGTATGTCTTTGAATCTAATCTATGTCTCTTATAGACAACATATAGTTGGATCATTTTTGTTTTGTTCTATTTTATCTAATCTTCTCATCTCTGATCATTTGGACTTAATGTAACTTTTAAAGTATGTTTTGTGCCTGTCATTGTGTCATTTAGTTTCTCTGTGTAATATGTAATTTTTGTTCATTTAATACTCCATTACTATATTCTTTTGTATTAAATCAATATTTCTACTGTATCATTTTAATTCTTCTGGTTTTTCTTTTACTACATTTTTCAACTTATATTCTTAGTGGTTGCCTTGGTGATCACAATTAACATCTTAATTTATAACATTTTGTTTTCATTAATGCTGACATAATATTATTGGTATATAGCAGCTTTGCTCTTATGAAGCAAAGCTGTGGCGCCATTATCATACAAATGACCTCTTTATACATGATAGGTCCATCAACATAGTTTTGTAATTATTACTTTATTCAGTTGTTTTTTAAATCAGGTAGAAAAAGAAAAGTTACAAAGAAAAACAAAAATCTATTTATACCGTCTTTTGTATTTACCTATGTAGTTACCTTTACCGATATTCTTTATTTTTTTATGTGGCTTTGAGTTACTGGCTAGTGTTTTTTCTTTTGAGCTAGAAGGACTCTCTTCAGTATTCTTGTAAAGCAGGTGGTCTAATGATTAATTCTCCAGTGTTTGTTTATCTGAGTCTATCTTAATCTCTCTTGTGTTTTTGAAAGGTTTTTTTGATGAATATAGAATTGTTGTTGATAGTGTTCTTCTTTTAGTGCTTTCACTATGTCATCTACTGCTTTTTGGACTCCATAATTTTGAATGCATAATCAGCTGTTAATCTCATTAAGGAGCCTCATGGTGCTATTTTGTTCTCCTCAGTTTACCTGTTGCCACAGGGGCTCCCTCTAGTTACCACTGGTCGTGCCTAAGGGGCCATATGGGGTTCCCCCTGGCTAGGCCACCAGTGTCTTTCTGTGAGGGATGGGAATCTTAGGCCTATGGAGGTAAGGAGACTTCCCTAACTTGGGGCTTGCTGTGGTAGGATCCTCTTTGTCTGTGGGGCATGGAGAATGCATCTGTGCTCTTGTGGTTGTTCTGGCAGAATACTCCCTGGTGGTGCCCCTTGGCTACTCTGATGTCTCTAGGTGGTGGAGTGGCATCTCAGGCCTGTGAATACAAAGCAGCTTCCTGGGTTAGGCACTTGTTGTAGTGTGATTTCTCTTTCTAGTGCCATCTGGGCACCCTGTATCTCTTAGTGGTAGAGGGGAGTCCCAGGTTCAATGGTAAAAAACACTACCCCTGGCTGCTTAATGTTAGCAGTGGTGCTGGACTGACTTGCCCTTGTATTCAGGACTCTCATTCAGTTTTGGGAGAAATATGCAAATAGGGGCTACCTTCATATTGGTAAGAAACACCAGGGTTGGACAGCCTGTGTTCTTGTGTTGGGTGAGGAGATGAGAGACTCCAGTTGTCATGTTTCTCCTTCAGTCCTGTCATTCAAAGCAGTTCACCTTCCTCTTTCTACCCCTCAAAAATCACATGTAGTCACATCTTGCATTATTTCCAAGGTATAGAGCTGTAACTGCTGGAGAGAAGAGGGTAAAGGAGTCTTCACAATCTTATCTGGACTGCAAGTACTCCAACTGATTATTGACACTGGTGCAAAAGCAATTCAATAAAGAAAGGGATGCTTACTCAACAAATGATGTTGGAGCAATAGGACCCATAGGTATAAAAAGGAAACCTCCAACTAAACTTTGCATCCTGTATAAGTATTAACTCACTATGGATCACAGACTAAAATTAAAATATAAAACTCTCAGTTTTGCAAAAAAGATAAAAGAAAATTTGGGGAATTTGTAAAAATAAATGAAGAGTACTTGAACTTTACTCCATATGTGTGATTCATATAAAAATATGACAAATTGATCTCATCTAAATTAATAACTTTTGCTCAGTGATAGCCAGTGTTAAAAGGATGAAAAGACAAATTACAGATAGAAAATACTTGTAAGCCACATATCTGACTAAGAACTGGTATATAAAATACATATAGATGTATTTTATACATTTTATACAAACTGCACTCTTTGGCATTTATTCCTGAGTAATGAAACTTTATGTCTACACAAAACCTGTGCATGACTTCTTTAAGAAGCTTTATACAAAATAGCCATATCCAGAAACAACCTGAATGTCATCAATAGATGAATGATCAAACCATGATTCATGTATACCTTGGGATAGTCAACAATAAAAAGAAACAAATTATGGATACACAACTTGGAATAATCTTCAGGGAATTATGCTTTGTAAAGAAAGCCAATCCCAAGAGGTTACATAATGTATGATTTCATGTATTTAACATTTTTGAAGTGATAAAATGTTATAATTGGAGAAGAGATCAATGGCTTCTAGGGTTTAGGGGTAGGTGGGGGTGGGAGTGGACATGAGGGAGGTAAGCATTATTATCCAAAGGCAACACAAGAAATCCTTGTGTTGCTGAAACTTTATCACGACTGTAGTGGTGGACACACAAACCTACACATATAATAAAATTGCATAGAAGTAAACACATATGCATATGCACACGGGTAGTATGAATAATACTGGGAAAATCTGATCAGTGGATTCTATCAATATACTGTTTGTGATATTTTACCCTGATATTTTGAAATGTTAACACTGTGAACCAGGATAAAAATATATGGGATCTCTATTATTTCTTCACTTAATCACAGTAAATGAGCTTTGCATCTCTCTGGAATTTGACCTCAGAGGTCCTGGTTGACTAATACAGGTGTTTTGTGTATTTTCACCTAACTCTTCTAGTTGCTCTCAGTCAAAGTATTGGTTTAATAAGTTACTCTATTATAGTCCTGTTCGATTGATTTTTGCAAGATGATTAAAATAGAAAACTTTAAAAAATGACACTGTTTAGATGAAAATCTATGTTTTTGCAAAATGGCTAATTGTCTAGGAAGTAAAGCTACCTGGTTTCATTATCCTCATCTACCCATAAAATTTGAGGTTTTATAACACAGATGAAATAAGGCATAGGGATTATAAACATTATTTTATCTTTGCCTAATTATGTTCAAACTTCTAGCACACAAAGGATACACCACACCACTTAGATGAGATCATTTCCAAAGTCCCTTGGAATCTTGTTCCAGTTTACAATGGGATAAGATCAAACTGGTCTTCACATGATTTAGTTTTTTTCCATAAAAACAATAAAGTAACTACTCTTTAAAACACACACACATGCAGGCATGCACACACATTTTGCCCACTGACAAATATTTTTATGTGAATAACTTGTTATTGTAGTTTTTTCAAATGACACATTCAGCAACCATATTTAAGCAAATGCAGAAGACTTAATTTAACTGCACCATCTGTCCATACAACTTTGAATAAATTTCATTTGTTCAAAATATCTTTAAATATAGATTATTTTAAACATAGATTATTTGTCAGGATTCACCCATTCCTCTGGTCTTTCCACTCACATAAATTAAAATTTCTCGCACGTTCTCTTGTAATATTTTTGAGAAGAAGAAGTGTAATTTACCTCCTGTTGTTTGACAGCCTCCTTCCCCCAAATGCTAACTAGATGGAGGTCAGAGTGAACACATTCTATTTGTACTCATGGGCAATCTATCCTACAAGTTTCACTTCAGAAAACCCTGCATAGAATCATCCAGCAAAGGCAGAGAGTTAAAAAGATCTGATTGTCACGATAAGTCTAGGAAGACTGGCCAAGAAAATTTGGGTTAGGCTATTATGAAAATGCACCATAGAGTTATCTTATGTACAAGACAGTATAAAAGCAAAACTTACCATTTTCTTCCTTGTGGCATAAAGCTGGGTGTTTAAACAAAACAGTGGGAGGGGATTCCAAATATATTCTACTTGAGTTAATTGTTTAATAATGGGCCAAGAAGTATTCTATCTTGCTTCCAAATATTTAAATTAGAAAAAAAAATTCCTTTCAGCTATTTAACAAACATTTTACTAAGAATAGTATGTAATTCAAACTATGATGAATTGAAACAGCTCTACGGAGCCAGATAACAATAGCAACAACAATGAAGGGTGAATGAATGCGCTGCATGAATCAGTACTAAGTAGCATTTGGGGAAACAAATAAAATGTATTCAAAGAGCATGCACTTCCTAAAATAAAAGGATGTTTCACGGAAACATAGCAGCTGATCTGTCTATACCATATAATCCGTTTAACATTAGTGCAGGACTTCTTCAACCACTATTGTTTAAGGGTCTATAAAATAGCCAATGAACTGTTTGCATTGGGAAAACATAGTGTATTGATCCAGGGGTCAGTGTTTCTGGTCAGACCTCCTGGGTCCAAGTTTTGTCACTAACATGGTTTCCTTGCAAGAAGGGCTGCTTCTCTGCCTGACCCATAGATTCCCTATCTGTAAGATGAGGAATCTTATGAAATCTTTATGAAAAGTCACTGAGACACTGTAAACAAAGTGCTTGTCACAGAGCCTGACAAAGTGGGGCAAGATGGCCCCACAAAATTTGGTGCTGTGGCAAATGTCAAGTTACTTTGGTATCAGTAGGTGTCATCATATAGAGGTTCTATCTCTACAGCCTTGGCTACCAAGAAGTAAGTCACACTGGAAGCAGGTTTTGGTGCACATCCTGCCAAACACACACGTGCAGTAGCAAGCACGTTTAGGAGCCATGCCCACTGCCGTCAGAACCTCAGAGCCACTTGGCATGAAAGGCTCTTCTCAGAGAAAATGTCCTAGATGCTAATGTCAAGCTCAGCAGGCAGGACTTACACCTGGGTCTGGTGGCAAAATGCAAACTGAAGTGGAAGCAGCAGGGTCAGCCCGGGACCCTTGTTTCTTATGTCCTGTGTAGGCGAAGGTGACAAGCTCTGCCATACCACTCTTTCCAATCACGGGTGCAAAAGGACAGCAATTGCACCAACTAAGAAATTAGTTTGGGCACCCCTATGTGAATTATCTAAGCTTAAGGTATTGATTCAGAGAAAGGATACTTCATAAATGGATTAACCACCACTAAAGTGTTTATTAGAATGCCCTTACACACATGCATTACAGAGTGTTTTCAAGTAATTTACTCCACACAAATATTAATATAATGGAGGGTAACAGAAGGAATAGTTTAAGTCCTTACTGTGTACTGGGAATCTTCTAAAAGTTTAACATGAACTACTTTATTCAAGCCTCACCATCCCCTACTGTGCTAGATATGTTTATTCACATTTTACCAATGAGGAAAGTGAGGCTAAGAAATTAACAACTTAGCAAAGTCGCGAGGCTAGCGAACGACAGAGTCAGGGTTTAAATGCAGACAGCTTTAATTACATCTCTCCAAATGACTTTTTACTTTACTAAACAAATAGCAATTTTATCACACTGAATCATATATCAAAGTAGCCTGAAAGCTATAACTGTTATATGAACACAAATTGTATGTATTGTTATTATTGTTATTATTAATTTTACTATTATGGACATCATTTTATTGCCATAATATAGTGCCAATTAATAAATGGTAGCTACTAATACTTTCATTAATCTAACTTGTGTTCCAAATCTCAAAAGGCAGAAAATATCAAAATATAAAACAAATAATAAAGAAAAAAAGCTACTAGTTTGGCCCAAATACTTGTGGAATACGCTGTACTTTTATCTTCCAAATGGACAACTGGAAGTTATTACCTAATGATAGAAAAACACAATGGAAAATTTATCCCACCGCTATCATGGGCCTCATCAAATGACTGCCACATTAATTGCACTTGCTTGGAAATGTGTATGTATAAAAACCGTGAACCAACCCAATTTATGTAAAATTATATTCTTAATAGTAAAATTAATGATAATAACACATACAATTTGTATTCATATAACAATTATAGCTTTTAGGCTATTTTGATACATGATTTAGTGTGATAAAATTACCACTTGTTTGGTAAAGTAGCAAGAGTGAGTCATTTGCAGAGATATGCTTAGAAAGCAGTCTCATACCTGCTAGCCAAATTCCCTTTCTACTGTTATTATTAAGTTAAATACATTTTCAAACAAAATTGTGGTCATATACAATGAGCAAACCAAAGCTAAATACATAGTTTGGATTATGTGATTCAGCTTACCAATAGAATAATTTAAACATTATTATAGTTGGCTGGGAGCAGTGGCTCACACCTGTAATCCCAGCACTTTGGGAGGCCGAGGCAGGCGAGTCACTTGAGGTCAGGAGTTCGAGACCAGCCTGGCCAATATGGTGAAACCTCATCTCTACCAAAAATACAAAAATTAGCTGGGTGTGGTGGTGCACACCTGTAGTCCCAGCTACTTGGGAAGCTGAGGCAGGAGAATCACTTGAACCCCAGAAGCAGAGTTTGCAGTGAGCCGAGATCACACCACTGCACTCCAGCCTGGGTGTCACAGCAAGACTCTGACTCAAAAAAAAAAAAAAAAAAAAAAAAAAATATATATATATATATATATATTATAGTTGCCATTTAAAACTTTAATATAAATTTAATGTCATGCACATCTTATTTAACTTAACTTTCCATATTCATACCATTTAATATAGCAGAGTTATCATTTTTGTAGTGAGAACATATTACACCCCTCTCTTGGCATTTTTCAACAATACAATCTATGGTTAACTAACTATAGTCAGCATATTGTACAATAGTTCTCTTAAATTTATTCCCCTTATCTAAGTAAAATTTTGTATTCTTTGACCAACATTTCCTCATCTCTCTGCCCCCAACACAAACCACTATCATCGAACACCCCAGATCCTGCTACCACCATTCTACTCTCTACTTGTATGAGATCAATTTTTTTAAGATTCTGCATATAAGTGAGATCATGCAATATAAGTAAGATTTGTCTTTCTGTGCCTGGCTTATTTCACTTACCCTGATATCCTCTGGGTTCATTTATGTTATCAAAAACAATAGGATTTCTTTCCTTTTGGTGGCTGGATAGTATTCCACTGTGTATATATACCAAAATTTCTTTTTTTTTTTCTGAGATGGAATCTTGCTCTGTCACCAGGCTAGAGTGCAGTGGCGCAGTCTTGGCTCACTGCAACCTCTGCCTCCTGGGTTCAAGTGATTCTCCTCCCTCAGCCTCCCGAGTAGCTAGGATTACAGGTATGCACCACCACGCCCAGCTAATTTTTGTATTTTCACTAGAGATGGGGTTTCACCATGTTGGTCAGGATGGTCTCGATCTCTTGACCTCGTGATCCACCTGCCTCAGCCTCCCAAAGTGCTGGGATTACAGGTGTGAGCCACCGTGCACAGCCCACAATATCTTTATCCCTTTATCCATTGAAGGGCACTTAGGTTGACTCCGTCTCTTGCCTTTTGTGAATAGTGCTGCAAAGATACGGGAGTGCAGATACCACTTTTATGTACTGATTTCCTTTCCTTTGAGTATATACCCAGTAGGGGAATTTCTAGATTATATGGTAGTTCTGTTTTTAATTTTTCTGAGGAATCTCCATACTATTTTTCATAACGAGTATACTAATTTACATGCCCACCAACAGTGTGCGAGGCTTCCCATTATTTTTGCTTTAAACAATTGCCTTAACAGAGATTTTAAAATGAGAAAAAAATTGTGTATTTAACCATATACTTGTGATTTCTAATTTTCTTCATTCTCTCTATTATAATGTCTTGTGACTTTGAAGGGCTTCCTTCAGTATTTCTTGTACTGCAGGTATGCTACTCATTAGTTCTCTCAGATTTTGTATGTCTCAAAAAGGTTTTATTTTGCCTTTCTGTTTTAAAAATATTTTTCTAGGTATGGAATTTAAAGATCACTTTCTTCCTTTGTTACTTTTAAAAGTTGCTTCATTTTCTTCTGCTTTACATTTTTTTCTAATGAGACATTTTTATTTCCTGTTATATAAAAAAAAGTTTTGCCTGTTTATGTAATATGTCCTTTTTCTATAGCTGCTTTTAATATTTTCTTTCTTTAAACCAAGTTTTCAACAATTTTATTATGAGGTGCCTGGTATGACTTTCTTCTTGTGTCTTCTGTTTGGATGCTTTTGGGTATCTTGGAACTTTGGGTTTTAACAGTTTTCATCATATTTATAAAAATAATTGGCCATTATTTCTTTAAATATCCTGCCCCCAACCTTGTCCAGACTCCAGTTACTCACATGCTTTGTCACTTGTGCTGTCCCACTGCTCACTGATATGCTTTCTGATCTTTTATTGATCTCTGTGTGTCATTTTGGGTAGTTTTTATTCCTGTGTCTCCAGGTTCAGCCATCTTTTTGTCTATAATGTCTCATGCTGTTCATTCCGTCAAGTATACTTTTCATTTTGGATATTGTATTTCATCTCTAGAAGTTTGTTTGGGGCTTATTTTACATGTACCATTCCTTTCCTCATGGTGCTCATATTTTCCAACCTTTTTGATCATATGGAACACATTTATATCTGTTTTAATGTGCTGACATGCTAAGTGTATTGTTTGAATCACTTTGAGATCTATTTCTACTGACTGATTTTCTGAAATGTATGAATCCTATCTTTCTAATATTTGATTAGTTGTTGAACATGATGAATGTATGCTGTTGAGTGGCTGGTGTTGTTGTTTATAAAAATATTTTTGAACTTTGTTCTGGGATGCAGTTAAGTTACACCTTTTAAGTGGCAATCGCTTTGTCCTTTTTAAGATTTACTTTAAATTCTACATTTTCTATAGACAGAATTTAATGTCATTACTGACTCACATATTTACATCACTAATACTTTCTGTACATAGCTAAATTCCATTTCATTTTCCTGAGTTTTGCCTTTTTAATACATTTTCTTTTTTTTTGTTTTTGTTTTTGTTTTGTTTTGGTCACTCTGTCGCCTGGGCTGGAGTGCAGTGGCTTGAACCTGCCTCCTGGGTTCAAGCCATTCTCCTGCCTCAGCCTCCCAATAAGCTGGGATTATGGGCGCCCGCCACTATGCCCAGATAATTTTTTGTATTTTCAGTAGAGACGGGGTTTCGCCATGTTGGTCAGGCTGGTCTCGAACAGCTGACCTCATGATTCACGACCTCAGGTTATCTGCCCACCTCAGCCTCCCAAAGTGCTGGAATTACAGGAGTGAGACACCACGCCGGGCCAACATTTTGTTTCATTTTCTAACTGTATTGGTGATATGTAAGAAACTTTGAATTTTATGTATTAATTTTGTCATGTTATAACCTGACTTCTGGCTTATCACACTCTCCGTGGTTTGAGATTTCTCCCCAGTTATTCCATTCTTTCATTTGCAAATAATGGCCACTTTATTGTCTTCTAACATTGCCCCTTCTTTTTATTCTCTTGCTAGAGTTTACTGGTATGTGGCTGAGAACCTTTGGATTGCTACTAATGATAGCGGAAAAGCATTTCATGTTTAATAATATAGTGCTGACTGTTGATTTGTGCTGGTGGATGTGGTGGAAAACAGAGCTTCAGATCATGGCCTCTGGAGCCATATTTACAGCATTTCATCCAAGCTTCGTTACTGCAACTCTGTGGCATCACAGAAATTATTTAAACTCTCTGTGCCTCTGGCTGGGTGCAGTGGCTCACACCTGTAATCCCAGCACTTTGGGAGGCCGAGGCGGGCGGATCACGAGGTCAGGAGATCGAGACCATCCTGGCTAACACGGTGAAACCCCGTCTCTACTAAAAATAAAAATAATTAGCTGGGAGTGGTGATGGGTGCCTGTAGCTCCAGCTACTTGGGAGGCTGAGGCAGAATGGCGTGAACCTGGGAGGCAGAGCTTGCAGTGAGCCAGATCGCGCCACAGCACTCCAGCCTGGGAGACAGAGCGAGACTCCATCTCAAAAAAAAAGAAAGAAAAAACAAACAAACACACAAACAAAATACCCAAAAATTAGCTGGGCGTGGCGGCGTGCGCCTGTAGTCCCAGCTGCTGGGGAGGCTGAGGTAGGAGAATGATGTGAACCCGGGAGGTGGAGCTTGCAGTGAGCCGAGATTGCACCACTGCATTCAGTCTGGGCAACAGAGTGAGACTCCGTCTCAAAAAAAAAAAAAATAAAATAAATAAAATAAAGATAAATAAATAAATAAATAAATAAATAAATAAAAACAAAAGCTACTCTGGTCCTGAGTGTTAAAAATAAATTATCTTTGACTCACACAGACTGTGTAAGTGCAACCTAATTAATTAATAAAGTAGTGTTTGAGACTAACTAAGGAAACTGAATTGTTTGAGACGCCTGTTGCTCTCCCATCGGGAAGCTTGGAGTTGAAGTCTCGCTGCAAGCTGATTCAGAGTCTGGCATGTTCTTTCTGCTTCCTCAGTCTTTTGAGCCACATAAAGCAGGAGGTGGCTCTTGGAGAACTGAGGAACAAACCTGGAATTGCCTCCCTGAGTTCAGCACTTATAGGCATGAGCTTTCTCAAGTTGAGTGGCAGCAGGAAGAAAGCTGCGTCAGCTCCATTGAACTCCATGTGACACCAGGAAGTGTTTCTACCTAGGAGCGAAAGCACACCTTAATACTCACACGGAAAGGTTAGGTCACCTGCGCCCAGTCTGATTCGTGTTCGGTAGCGACCTTCTTAGGCTATGCTGGGAAGTTTAAGGCCAAGTCAGGACCTAAAGGGAGAGAGGGTGGTCCTCACCTAGTGATGTATGAGTATCTGTATTTTAACTTTGTAAAATGTTTTCATTTAAAGTTGCTTAAGGAAAATATAGTTAAGTAGTGGCTGATATATAGAGTATTTTAAAAATTACTTACAACATGACTATAAGACAAAAATGCAAGTGTCTATCCCTCAGAGTCCTTTGGGGGCAATTTAACAGGCCCAACAAGGGCTTATTTGGAGGAATAGACCTTGTGTGACTCATTGCTAGCGAATAGTCCCCAGTTTAATGAAGTTACACTTTAACTTGTAGATTTTTGGCTGATAGAGATGCAAATAGTTTCTGTCTGGTAGAGAACATATGTCCCAAGGTGTTACAGACTCTGGACCAGTAGGATTTTAGCTAGTTTTCTATCCAATTTAACAAACTTAGACTAACATTATTTTAAATTGGGTATACAACCTACCTCTTTAAGGCCGGGTGCAGTGGCTCACGCCTGTAATCCTAGCACTTTGGGAGGACGAGGCGGGCGGATCACGAGGTCAGGAGATCGAGACCATCCTGGCTAACACGGCGAAACCCCGTCTCTACAAAAAATACAAAAATTAACCTGATGTGGAGGCGGGCGCCTGTAGTCCCAGCTACTCAGGAGGCTGAGGCAGGAGAATGTCGTGAACCCGGAAGGCGGAGCTTGCAGTGAGCCGAGATGGCGCCACTGCACTCCAGCCTGAGCGTCTCAAAAAAAAAAAAAAAAAAGTACCTCTTTAAATACTCTTTGAACTAGCTTTATAAGCTTACTGACTCCCTCATTAATAAGTTGAATAAAATCTTTGATATCCTTTCATGTCTTTGCGTGTATGTTTGTGTTTTGAGAGGGTCTTGCTCTGTTACTCAGGCTGGAGTGCAGTGGCATGATCATAGCTCACTGCAGCTTCGACTTCCTGGGCTCAAGCGATTCTCCCACCTCAGCCTCTTGAGTAGCTGGGCCTATAGGCGTAACTATGCCCAGCTATTTTTTTTTTAATTTTTTAATTTTTTATTTTTTATTTTATTATTATTATTATTATACTTTAGGTTTTATGGTACATGTGTGCAATGTGCACGTTAGTTACATATGTATACATATGCCATGCTGGTGCGCTGCACCCACTAACTCGTCATCTAGCATTAGGTATATCTCCCAATGCTATCCCTCCCCCCTCCCCCCACCCCACAACAGTCCCCGAAGTGTGATGTTCCCCTTCCTGTATCCATGTGTTCTCATTGTTCAATTCCCACCTATGAGTGAGAATATGCGGTGTTTGGTTTTTTGTTCTTGCAATAGTTTACTGAGAATGATGATTTCCAATTTCATCCATGTCCCTACAAAGGACATGAACTCATCATTTTTTATGGCTGCATAGTATTCCACGGTGTATATGTGCCACATTTTCTTAATCCAGTCTATCATTGTTGGAAATTTGGGTTGGTTCCAAGTCTTTGCTATTGTGAATAATGCCGCAATAAACATACGGGTGCATGTGTCTTTATAGCAGCATGATTTATAGTCCTTTGGGTATATACCCAGTAATGGGATGGCTGGGTCAAATGGAATTTCGAGTTCTAGATCCCTGAGGAATCACCACACTGACTTCCACAAGGGTTGAACTAGTTTACAGTCCCACCAACAGTGTAAAAGTGTTCCTATTTCTCCACATCCTCTCCAGCACCTGTTGTTTCCTGACTTTTTAATGATCGCCATTCCAACTGGTGTGAGATGGTATCTCATTGTGGTTTTGATTTGCATTTCTCTGATGGCCAGTGATGGTGAGCATTTTTTCATGTGTTTTTTGGCTGCATCAATGTCTTCTTTTGAGAAGTGTCTGTTCATGTCCTTCGCCCACTTTTTGATGGGGTTGTTTGTTTTTTTCTTGTAAATTTGTTGGAATTCATTGTAGATTCTGGATATTAACCCTTTGTCAGATGAGTAGGTTGCGAAAATTTTCTCCCATTTTGTAGGTTGCCTGTTCACTCTGATGGTAGTTTCCTTTGCCGTGCAGAAGCTCTTTAGTTTAATTAGATCCCATTTGTCAATTTTGGCTTTTGTTGCCATTGCTTTTGGTGTTTTAGACATGAAGTCCTTGCCCATGCCTATGTCCTGAATGGTAATGCCTAGGTTTTCTTCTAGGGTTTTTATGGTTTTAGGTCTAACATTTAAGTCTTTAATCCATCTTGAATTGATTTTTGTATAAGGTGTAAGGAAGGGATCCAGTTTCAGCTTTCTACATATGGCTAGCCAGTTTTCCCAGCACCATTTATTAAATAGGGAATCCTTTCCCCATTGCTTGTTTTTGTCAGGTTTGTCAAAGATCAGATAGTTGTAGATATGTGGCATTATTTCTGACGGCTCTGTTCTGTTCCATTGATCTATATCTCTGTTTTGGTACCAGTACCATGCTGTTTTGGTTACTGTGGCCTTGTAGTATAGTTTGAAGTCAGGTAGCGTCATGCCTCCAGCTTTGTTCTTTTGGCTTAGGATTGACTTGGCGATGCGGGCTCTTTTTTGGTTCCATATGAACTTTAAAGTAGTTTTTTCCAATTCTGTGAAGAAAGTCATTGGTAGCTTGATGGGGATGGCATTGAATCTGTAAATTACCTTGGGAAGGATGGCCATTTTCACGATATTGATTCTTCCTACCCATGAGCATGGAATGTTCTTCCATTTGTTTGTATCCTCTTTTATTTCCTTGAGCAGTGGTTTGTAGTTCTCCTTGAAGAGGTCCTTCACATCCCTTGTAAGTTGGATTCCTAGGTATTTTATTCTCTTTGAAGCAATTGTGAATGGGAGTTCACTCATGATTTGGCTCTCTGTTTGTCTGTTATTGATGTATAAGAATGCTTGTGATTTTTGTACATTGATTTTGTATCCTGAGACTTTGCTGAAGTTGCTTATCAGCTTAAGGAGATTTTGGGCTGAGACAGTGGGGTTTTCTAGATATACAATCATGTCATCTGCAGACAGGGACAATTTGACTTCCTCTTTTTCTAATTGAATACCCTTTATTTCCTTCTCCTGCCTAATTGCCCTGGCCAGAACTTCCAATACTATGTTGAATAGAAGCGGTGAGAGAGGGCATCCCTGTCTTGTGCCAGTTTTCAAAGGGAATGCTTCCAGTTTTTGCCCATTCGGTATGATATTGGCTGTGGGTTTGTCATAGATAACTCTTATTATTTTGAGATACGTCCCGTCAATATCTAATTTATTGAGAGTTTTTAGCATGAAGGGTTGTTGAATTTTGTCAAAGGCCTTTTCTGCATCTATTGAGATAATCATGTGGTTTTTGTCTTTGGTTCTGTTTATATGCTGGATTACATTTATTGATTTGTGTATATTGAACCAGCCTTGCATCCCAGGGATGAAGCCCACTTGATCATGGTGGATAAGCTTTTTGATGTGCTGCTGGATTCGGTTTGCCAGTATTTTATTGAGGACTTTTGCATCAATGTTCATCAAGGATATTGGTCTAAAATTCTCTTTTTTGGATGTGTCTCTGCCCGGCTTTGGTATCAGAATGATGCTGGCCTCATAAAATGAGTTAGGGAGGATTCCCTCTTTTTCTATTGATTAGAATAGTTTCAGAAGGAATGGTACCAGCTCCTCCTTGTACCTCTCGTAGAATTCGGCTGTGAACCCATCTGGTCCTGGACTTTTTTTGGTTGGTAAGCTATTGATTATTGCCACAATTTCAGCTCCTGTTATTGGTCTATTCAGAGATTCAACTTCTTCCTGGTTTAGTCTTGGGAGGGTGTATGTGTTGAGGAATTTATCCATTTCTTCTAGATTTTCTAGTTTATTTGCGTAGAGGTGTTTGTAATATTCTCTGATGGTAGTTTGTATTTCTGTGGGATCGGTGGTGATATCCCCTTTATCATTTTTTATTGCATCTATTTGATTCTTCTCTCTTTTTTTCTTTATTAATCTTGCTAGCGGTCTATCAATTTTGTTGATCCTTTCAAAAAACCAGCTCCTGGATTCATTTATTTTTTGAAGGGTTTTTTGTGTCTCTATTTCCATCAGTTCTGCTCTGATTTTAGTTATTTCTTGCCTTCTGCTAGCTTTTGAATGTGTTTGCTCTTGCTTTTCTGGTTCTTTTAATTGTGATGTTAGGGTGTCAATTTTGGATCTTTCCTGATTTCTCTTGTGGGCATTTAGTGCTATAAATTTCCCTCTACACACTGCTTTGAATGCATCCCAGAGATTCTGGTATGTTGTGTCTTGGTTCTCGTTGGTTTCAAAGAACATCTTTATTTCTGCCTTCATTTCGTTATGTACCCAGTAGTCATTCAGGAGCAGGTTGTTCAGTTTCCATGTAGTTGAGCGGTTTTGAGTGAGATTCTTAATCCTGAGTTCTAGCTTGATTGCACTGTGATCTGAGAGATAGTTTGTTATAATTTCTGTTCTTTTACCTTTATTGAGGAGAGCTTTACTTCCAAGTATGTG
Organism: Pongo pygmaeus; assembly: GCF_028885625.2. Taxonomy (NCBI): domain Eukaryota; kingdom Metazoa; phylum Chordata; class Mammalia; order Primates; family Hominidae; genus Pongo; species Pongo pygmaeus. The sequence goes on from NC_072386.2 coordinate 80,403,519, forward strand.
GTCAAGTTTGGAATAGGTGTGGTGTGGTGCTGAAAAAAATGTATATTCTGTTGATTTGGGGTGGAGAGTTCTGTAGATGTCTATTAGGTCTGCTTGGTGCAGAGCTGAGTTCACTTCCTGGGTATCCTCGTTGACTTTCTGTCTCGTTGATCTGTCTAATGTTGACAGTGGGGTGTTAAAGTCTCCCATTATTAATGTGTGGGAGTCTAAGTCTCTTTGTAGGTCACTCAGGACTTGCTTTATGAATTTGGGTGCTCCTGTATTGGGTGCATATATATTTAGGATAGTTAGCTCTTCTTGTTGAATTAATCCCTTTACCATTATGTAATGGCCTTCTTTGTCTCTTTTGATCTTTGTTGGTTTAAAGTCTGTTTTATCAGAGACTAGGATTGCAACCCCTGCCTTTTTTTGTTTTCCATTTGCTTGGTAGATCTTCCTCCATCCTTTTATTTTGAGCCTATGTGTGTCTCTGCACGTGAGATGGGTTTCCTGAATACAGCACACTGATGGGTCTTGAGTCTTTATCCAATTTGCCAGTCTGTGTCTTTTAATTGGAGCATTTAGTCCATTTACATTTAAAGTTAGTATTGTTATGTGTGAATTTGATCCTGTCATTATGATGTTAGCTGGTTATTTTGCTCGTTAGTTGATGCAGTCTCTTCGTAGTCTCGATGGTCTTTACATTTTGGCATGATTTTGCAGTGGCTGGTACCGGTTGTGCCTTTCCATGTTTAGCGCTTCCTTCAGGAGCTCTTTTAGGGCAGGCCTGGTGGTGACAAAATCTCTCAGAATTTGCTTGTCTGTAAAGTATTTTATTTCTCCTTCACTTATGAAGCTTAGTTTGGCTGGATATGAAATTCTGGGTTGAAAATTCTTTTCTTTAAGAATGTTGAATATTGGCCCCCACTCTCTTCTGGCTTGTAGGGTTTCTGCCGAGAGATCCGCTGTTAGTCTGAGGGGCTTCCCTTTGATGGTAACCCGACCTTTCTCTCTCGCTGCCCTTAACATTTTTTCCTTCATTTCAACTTTGGTGCATCTGACAATTATGTGTCTTGGAGTTGCTCTTCTCGAGGAATATCTTTGTGGCGTTCTCTGTATTTCCTGAATCTGAATGTTGGCCTGCCTTGCTAGATTGGGGAAGTTCTCCTGGATAATATCCTGCAGAGTGTTTTCCAACTTGTTTCCATTCTGCCCGTCACTTTCAGGTACACCAATCAGACGTAGATTTGGTCTTTTCACATAATCCCACATTTCTTGGAGGCTTTGCCTGTTTCTTTTTATTCTTTTTTCTCTAAACTTCCCTTCTCGCTTCATTTCATTCATTTCATCTTCCAGGGCTGATACCGTTTCTTCCATTTGATCGCATCGGCTCCTGAGGCTTCTGCATTCTTCACGTAGTTCTCGAGCCTTGGTTTTCAGCTCCATCAGCTCCTTTAAGCACTTCTCTGTATTGGTTATTCTAGTTATACATTCTTTTAAATTTTTTTCAAAGTTTTCAACTTCTTTGCCTTTGGTTTGGATATCCTCCCATAGCTCGGAGTAATTTGTTCGTCTGAAGCCTTCTTCTCTCAGCTCGTCGAAGTCATTCTCCGTCCAGCTTTGTTCCGTTGCTGGTGAGGAACTGTGTTCCTTTGGAGGAGGAGAGGTACTCTGCTTTTTAGAGTTTCCAGTTTTTCTGCTCTGTTTTTTCCCCATCTTTGTGGTTTTATCTACTTTTGGTCTTTGATGATGGTGATGTACAGATGGGTTTTTGGTGTGGATGTCCTTTCTGTTAGTTTTCCTTCTAACAGACAGGACCCTCAGCTGCAGGTCTGTTGGAGTACCTGGCCGGCCGTGTGAGGTGTCAGTCTGCCCCTGCTGGGGGGTGCCTCCCAGTTAGGCTGCTCGGGGGTCAGGGGTCAGGGACCCACTTGAGGAGGCAGTCTGCCCGTTCTCAGATCTCCAGCTGCGTGCTGGGAGAACCACTGCTCTCCTCAAAGCTGTCAGACAGGGACATTTAAGTCTGCAGAGGTTACTGCTGTCTTTTTGTTTGTCTGTGCCCTGCCCCCAGAGGTGGAGCCTACAGAGGCAGGCAGGCCTCCTTGAGCTGTGGTGGGCTCCACCCAGTTCAAGCTTCCAGGCTGCTTTGTTTACCTAAGCGAGCCTGGGCAATGGCGGGCGCCCCTCCCCCAGCCTCGCTGCCAACTTGCTGTTTGATCTCAGACTGCTGTGCTAGCAATCAGCGAGACTCCGTGGGCATAGGACCCTCTTAGCCAGGTGGGGGTTATACTCTCCTGGGGCACCGTTTCCTAAGCCCGTCGGAAAAGCACAGTATTCGGGTGGGAGTGGCCCGATTTTCCAGGTGCCGTCTGTCACCCCTGGAAAGGGAACTCCCTGACCCCTTGCGCTTCCCGAGTGAGGCAATGCCTCGCCCCTGCTTCGGCTGGCTCACGGTGCACTCACCCACTGACCTGGGCCCACTGTCTGGCACTCCCTAGTGAGATGAACACGGTACCTCAGATGGAAATGCAGAAATCACCCGTCTTCTGCCTCGCTCACGCTAGGAGCTGTAGACCGGAGCTGTTCCTATTCGGCCATCTTGGCTCCTCCCCCCCTTTTTTTTTAATTTTTTGTAGACACGGTGTCTCACTATGTTACCCAGGCTGGTCTCAAACTCTTGGGCTCAGTGATCCCCTTGCTTCAGCCTCGCCAAGTGCTGAGATGACAGGCATGAGCCACCTCTCCTGGCCCTGCATTTATTTTATATTTGTATGACGGTCGTTTTTTTTTTCACTTTTGAAAGTTATACTTTTAACATGAACATGGTATCAAATTGTGCGTAGATATTTGCATATCTCTGAATCTTCCTTAAAAACAGTTTTGCAAATGCTTAATTTTTATTTTAACAATTTAAGTTTTCAGCTGAAGCATGATTATTGACAGAAAAAAAGTTTAGCATGTTTTATTCCTCTTAGGAGAAACCTGGTTATAGACTATATGGCTATTGACGTATATAACAGAAAATGAGTGGTAACTTTTTAATGCGTCTTCATAAGAAACTACAAGGAATAGTGAAACATCCTGTTGCTGGGATTAGGAGACAGGATAAAAAGTTGAAAAAAAATACTTTTTTAAAGAGATAATTTAAATATTTCTATTTGCACTGCATTGGAGGTAGATAAGCCTTCTTGTCATTGCAACCCAAACTATAGTTTTGGCATTCAAAAAATGTTTTTGAACCAGTATAATGATTCTTAGTCTTTGTGAAACCCTGGAATCACTTGAAGGACTTTGAAACTGCCAGTGCCTGGTTCTGTTCCCAGCACATCCAATTTAATTGATGTAATCATGACCTGAACACTGAGATTTTAAAGATATATTTAATTCACAAATAAAGAATTGTATATATTTAAAATATACAACATGATGATTTGATATACATGTAAATTGTGTAATGATTAGCACAGTCAAATTAATTTACACATTGTCTAGGTGAGAACCATGGCCAACATAGACAATCACCAAGATATTCTCAGGACCTTATTAAAAATGAAAATTCGTGGTTCCCACCACTCAGAGGTTCTCATTCAGGTAGTTCCAAGTGGCGACAAAGAATCCTCAGTAAATGCTAATGATCAATCAGGTCTGGGATTTTAGTAGAATTGGTAATAGGATTGATTACACAGACCAGAAATTTTTGCCTTATCATATCCAGCTCCAACTATTATCCTTAGCTGGCTTTGTTCATTCACATGTTGGAAATTTAGTTTTCAATATTTTAGTAGGGAAATCTTATTTTGGGAAAGGAGGAGGTTCAATGTAATATTGAGAGGAGACAAGGTATTTTCATAGGAGGAAACAATAGCTTCATAATTAAAGTACAAAAATTGTATTTTATTGAGCTTATGTAATTTCCACTGACGAATATTTGTTAATTGCGGAAATGAATTCAATCACGAGGGGAGAAAAATCATTTCTCAGTTTTCTAAATTGAAATCTTCCAGAAATACTGAAGACTGATAAAACCTTGGCCCCACTACAACATCACGATGTGGAATGGGGCTGCTGCTGCCCTAACACTGGATAATTATAAACATCTCTCTGAAACGCACAGAAAGCTTTCAGCATAGGAACCTGCTGTCTCTAAATTGGGCACTAAGAAGCACACTCCAGCTGGTGAGCAGCAAGCTCCATCTAGCCCTCTCTTTACCTGTTTGACTGTTTGTCTCAAAGGGGATGAACATGAAGGTTTACTCTGAGAAACTATAAACATTAATCGAATTTGTTCCACTTTTTAAATTTTGTGTTCTCATAATGGTATGGGAACTCTGTTGTCCCCACCCAAATCTCACCTTGAATTATAATAATCCCCAAGTGCCAAGGGTGGGACCAGGTGGAGATAACTGAATCATGGGGGTGGTTTCCCCCATGCTTTTCTCGTGATAATGAGCAAGTTCTTACAAGATCTGATGGTTTTATAAGTGTCTGACATTTCTCCTGATGGTTCTCTTTTTCTCTCCTGCTGCCCTGTGAAGAGGGGCCTTCTGCCAGGATTTTAAGTTTCCCGAGGCCACCCCAGCCATGTGTAACTGTGAGTCAGTTAAACCTCTTTTCTTTGTAAATTACTCAGTCTCCAGTATGTCTTTATAGCAGTGTCAGAACGGACTCATACACATAAGGAAATTAAAAGAACATTAGAGTTGCATGCTTAACATTGATGCTGGTTGGAAAATCAAATTTTCATTCAGGTAGAGATAGAGGATATAGAACTTGGGATTCACTGAGTTAAATAGAATTGCAAAAAGTAACTAAGTTAATCATCCAAGGTCCAGATATTTCCTTGTTTGCAAGATAGTTTTTATTTTTATCTTATAACTTGACCATTTCAGGCTTCTCAAGGAATTTTTATGATAAGCCTGCATTTACACAAGCATAAATAGTATATAATGAATAGCATAGAATTATACAAGTATAAATGCTGTTGATGCAAACATGAATAGAAAAAAATAAACTTATATCTACATACCACCAAACTACAAAATCTTAATATAAAATTGTATTTGTTTTGTTTTAGATTTTACAGATATTAAAACTAGATGTAAAATTGAGGCTCGCAGTGTTTCTATCAGAGATCCAGTTCCATTTATTCTATCCGCATGTATAACTTCATGCATATATGTTTATATACTTTTTACATCTATAGGCATACACACATACATGCACATATATATGTATATGTATACAAGAATGCACTGCATTCTTTTGCAGGCTTTTATCTTTTATATAAATAATATCATACAGTGTGGACATTGTACAACTTGCTCTTTTCTCTTAAAATTGTTTTTGAAATTTGTACATGTTGATCCAGGAATCTCTAGCTTATTCATTTTAATTGCTCAGTTAAGTTTCATTTTAAGAATATTTTGCCAATATTTATAAAAACCCTTTACATACTTAAAATATTATATATTTTCATTTATTAGAGTACTTTGTGATGTACATTTTCATCAAACCAAACTTATTGATTTTGCTGTCCCAATAGTCTATAATATTTCCATTGTATTCTGATTTTTCTACCCATTTCTGAAATTAGTCCATTAAAAATCTCCTGTTATGATTATGGATTTGTCCATTTCTCCTTAAATTTCTGGCAGGTTTTGCTGTATGTATTTAAACGTTGTGAATATTAAGTGCATATAAATGTGACTAACATGGATACTGGGCAGATTTTTCCATGTATTAATATGTAGTGATTGTTATTGCTTTTGACATAAAATCTATTTTGTCTGTTATTAACATTACCATACTGGTTTTTTGGTCAATACTGATATAGTATTTTTTATTCCACCACTTTATTATTTTTTTCTCTGTGTGTATATATAACAGGGCTCCTTCAATCAGCTTGTAGCTACACTTAATATATCCAGTAAAATGCTTTCTGTCTTTTAATAGATGACCTTGAGTGCATTTCTATTTATGGTGATTCCAATATACCCCAACTTAACTATCATGTATGGTGGGTTTTCTTTTAATATCCTTTTTCCTCTTTCCCATTGCATTGTTTGTTTGTTTTCTCTTTCCATATCTTCTTTTGGATAAAGTCCTTTTTTCCTGCGCATTCCATAGTTTACTCAGTAAGCATTAAACCAGAAGTCACCTCTGATTCTAGAATAGTCTGATTGTTCCGTATCTAGGTTACCCTTGCACTTTTAAAAAAATCGACAGATAACGTTGTACATTTTTATCATGTACAACATGATGCTTTGAAGCATGTATACATTGTGGAATGGTTTAATGTCATCATCAACAAATACATTACCACACATGGTTATTATGTTTTTGGTGACAGCACATGACATCCACTTTCTTCACATTTTTCAAGCATACATTATATCATCATTAACTTTAGTCACCTTGTGGTACAGCCTACCTGTTGAAATGTATTCCTTCTATCTGTGATCATATATCCTTTGACCAACATCTCCCCATCCTCTGCTCCCTGCTAATAACCCCAGCTTCTGGTAAGCACTGTTCTACTCTCTACTATGTGCTCAACTTTTTCCATATTCCTCTTAAGTCTTCGTATGTCTGAAAATGTTCTTTTTTTTTCCTCTTGCTATTTTTAAATTCTAGGCTAACAGTTATTTTCCTCAGCAATTTAAAGATTTTTGAACTACTGAAATTTTCCTCCATTGTTGTTGAAAAGGCTGTCTGTCCAGTTAATGGCCCTTTGTACATAATTGGCTCATTCATTTTGATGTGCTACAGTTTTGCTTCACTATGTCTAGGTATGGAATTAGTATTATTTATTCTGTTTGGGGCTTGACATACCTTTTTAAAACCAAGGATTCATGTTATTAGTTCTGGAACATTCTCAGATACTATTGCTTAAAATACTTTTTCTTAATTAGAATTATGTTGTATTTTCTCATTTTATCCTCCTTACCTCCTACCCTTTCTTCTTTTTTTCTTTAATTTGTTGTGTCTGTGATGAACCTCAAGTAGTTGAGACTGTTGGATTTTTATTCCACCACTTCTCCCTTCAGAGATATCTAAGCTGCTATTTAGTATACCCATTTACCATTTAGATGTCATTATCTATATTTTTCTGGCCAGAAGTGGCAGCGTCTCCAGGCATTCTTCATCCCCAGCAGGTCTCAGCTGCACTTGAGACCTAGGCCAGGAGCACCATGATCCTCTAAGAATAAACAGAACCAATGAGAAGAAATTCAAAATAAAATAAACAGAAAAAAGTAGAATAAAAACTTCATATAGATGAAGACCCAAAATGATGAAATTGTATAGAAAATAGTGGTAATTTTATTTAAAAATATGAAGTTACTTGTATTTTGGTTATTTATATTGCTTGAAATAATCAATTAAGGAGAGAAAACCTTTGACAAGCCATTTCAAATGAAAGAAAAACCACACTTCAGAAATAATAAAGGTCATATATTAATATCTGCAGCAAGATTAGGATTATTAGGTTGATACAAAATGTAATACTTTTATCACATTGAAAGTAATGGCAAAAACCACAATTACTTTTGCACCTACCTAATAAAAAGCAATAAGGTTTTTTTGTATAACCCTACAGGAATAAACTGGCAAGTCTGCATAAAACTAATGGTTTTGAAGAAGATGTGCTGGCAAAATTAACTTAGATATAAGAAAAAGTGAATAATAACACAAGTAATAGAAATTATGTTAATGCAAAATAGTAAACGTAGTAAAAGTTTCAGGTGTAATACAAGAAAGAAACTTGTGGCGGGGGGCATTTCCTGACGAGACGGGGACACTATGGCAAAGCATTGGCTGGTTCTTGCTGCAGGAGGGCTGAGGCTATGGTGTCAGCCATTTTTTTTGGTTGTCACATCGCCCCTAACTCCACTCGAGTTTTTTAAAAAGCCACGTGAGTTCCTACAGTTTTGCAAAAACAGTTGGTAAAATTCTACATGCCTTTGTGACTAGAAGTTATCATGCTGGTATCAGAAAGGTACATTTTAAAGAAGCTTGCTAATAGCTTTGTCTTGATAGGCAAACATTAGACATATTCCCAGCAAAATAAGAGACAAAGTGGGTAACATCACCACTTCAATTGTGGCTTTTATTTACTTTTTGAAAAGGCTCCACATCACTCTTGGTTCGAAAGAATCCTGCTGCAACTTTCCTGAAAATGATTTTACTGGAACGCCACAGAATCTACACAATTCAAGAGCAGTGCTATTTAAAACTGGCAGAGAACATCCATTTAAGTTTCCTTTTCTCCTTTATGCAGAAATGATTTTCTGGGAATTACTGATAATTCATATTAATGAATTTTTCTCAAAATTGTCACCCCCAGCTGGCCCCTGAGCTCTGGCTGTCCAGTGTTCCCAGAGCCACCTGGGCCCAACCTTCTACATTCCTGGAAATTGGGGCTCTGACAGGGCCAGTGTCAATATGGAGAGAGTATATTAGTGCTATCGTGATCTCTTTCAGGGCAGTTTTATATTATCCACCATGAGACCAATTGCAGCCCTTTAAGGGAGTGTGGGTGGTGGATACAGGCTTCAGTGGGAGCGTTGACTTGCCTAGCATCTCAGGTGGGAGGGAAGAGCTCTAAGCAGAACCCAGGTCTCTGACCAGCCATGCCTGCTCCATGGGGCCTCCTTCCACTCTTGTTGAAGCCCACCTGGAAAGGAGGAGCAAATGCAGCCAGCAAGCTGCTTGGTGCCGGCCCCCTTGCCCAAGTCTACCCTGTGGTGCTCCGTGTACTGCTACCTCTGGTCCTCTGGGCACTATGTCACTGTTTGCCATGTGGCTCCATCAAGACTGTTCTCTCCTGCTTTAATGATTTTCTTGATAGCTATGATTCTTCTGTCATACAATGAGGTTGATGATAAAAACACATGATTGTAACAAGTGTGAGTTATTAGTAACAGCTGTGATTCAAAGATAAAAATAAAACTAAGAACAAGGAGAGTTTCCAGTTTTCTAATGATTAAAATAATTCTGCATTGATGGATTCTTTGTCATTGTTATGACTAGTGTTAGAGTTAGGGAATAATTTTATGTGAACAAACTCATGAATAAGTCCAGTCAATGTGAAAGTTGTCAAAGGGGATGGCTTTCTGAAAGGATTTCGTAACAACAACAACAACAACAAACCAGCAGCAGAGAAGACAACCATTATTTATTTAATGTGTACAGTTTGCTAGGAAGGCAAACCGTTAAGTGTTTTACTTTAAAATCTCACAAAAATATATGAAAAGTTTATCTTATTGTTCCCATTCCACAGATGGAATGGATTCTCTGTTTCTTCTACTAAAGAAACAAAGCTCTGATATAATATAATGTACTCCTTCATGCAACAGCAACTGCGTTTGGGGCTTTGGAAAGTTCACAAGCTTTGTGTTAGAGATGGAGGGATTTTAAAGTGAGACGTGTCTTTGAAAGGGCATTTCTTTAATTTACAGCCCATGTTATTTCTGCTCTGCCATGAATATGACAAAAGCCAGCTAATGCAGAATCTGCCAACATATGTGGACTAAATTGTGTCCACATGAGGAGCTGAGTCTGTGCAATTAGCAGTGACATTTTGTGATTAGTTAGGATGCAGAAGTGGAAATTCTGGGTCTGTTGCATATTAGAATGGAAAATTGTTTCTTCTAACATAAGTTCAAAAATAGCTATTCAGGTGGTAGCTTATGCTAAGGAGGCATCATATAATTCCAAATTTTAAACACAAATATCATTGCAAGTATTTTGAGACAATGTCTAATTATCCTACAGTAATCAAGATGTTTTAAAAGATTCTACGTCATGCCTAAGGGTTCCTTGTTCACTTCTCCCTCCACCCAGATTCCAACAAGTTGACAAACCGTGCAAATGTCAGAGATTAAAATATCTCCTTCATTGCTGATAAGGCTGAGTTGGAGAATTCTTCTTGGATCCATTACAAAAATGAGATTGTTTCCATTTCCACCTGAATTAAACTTACAGGGCAGAGGTGACCTGCTTAGTGAGCAGGCCACGTTCAGCAATAGCAGATCGAAGACCCGTATGTCTTGTGATCTTCAAGAAGTGGCTAGCAAGGCCAGAGACTCTGATCCCATCACAGCGTGTTAATCTCCTGTCAAGAGAAATAAGGAACTACTGAGAGAAAAGCAGATCCTGACTCCCATCTACTTGTGGGTGACTGCAAAATCCTATTTTGTGGCATGGGGCAGGAGCCTAGAGAGATGGAGGAAAAAGCTGCTCCTCTAGAATATGAAAATACAGTTTAAAGGGAAAGAGATTAATTAGTGATTCAAAGCATTCAGTGCTGTCTCTCCTATTTATCTGGCTGCCTCTTGTCTGCATGGCCTCCTGCTACTCATTGTGGGTAACATCGGAGACCTTCATCTGCAGGAAGATAGAAAAAGGTACGTGCACACAAACATTGAATTCAGTACTCAAATAATAACACAACAAGCATATCACAACACACCAGATGCTCTTGAAAAGCAGAAATTTCATTGTATCCATATAGATGAGAAGCTTATGAATTCTGATGAGGACAAGATCATTACTGACTGAGTCATGAGGGGGATTTCCATGGGGCTGGTGCTTCCTTAGAAAAATGTGTTCTTGAAGGGCAGGCAAGGTCGTGTAAGAGAGGCTTGTAGGAGAGAGGTTGTATGGAGTGCAGAACTAAGGAGTCTTTGGGGATCACTGATGAGAATGAAACATTTTAAAGTTTAAGGCAATGCCTTAGGAAAACCTGAGGAGCCTGTGCCTTGTTCACTGGGAGAGGTAACTTGGGCAAAGAGGACTTTGGGAGGGGTTGAAAACAATAGCCTATGCAGGGGGTCAAATCCTAAATTAGTAGGAGAAAGGGGAATGGAATTAAAAGGGTGTTGGATGTGGGGATTGTTACATAGGTGGCTTCTATGTGATTCCATTCTCTTCAGATTTGTGATGCAAAGACTATTAACAATACAGTATCAGGGACAGAAAAGTGTCCAGAGGACTTGCTGAGAAAGATAACTGGGAGGCATAGTGGGTCACAGCTTCTCTGCACCATAGAGGGAGTTGCCTTGCAGCCTTGCAGCCTTGCAGATCATGGCCACGCTCACGCTGTCTATATTGGTTGGGGTTTGGTCTGTGTTCTGATGACTTGAATCAGTTTGGGACAACTTAATCTCACCTGGCTCATCTGCCATCTATTTGTCCTTCCTCAAGGAAGGCACGGCATTGAACTGCACCTCACACAAAATGGGCATTGATTATTTGTGGACTTTGGATGCATGTAATGGCAGAGATTGATTGAGACATCAGAGAATTCTGGGGACAAATCCTGGCTTTAACACTTCCTAGAGAGGTCACCATACATAGACAAATACAATTTCTGTGAGTTCTTGAAATAGTGAAAATAATACCTCTCTCAATAAGCTGTCTTAAAAAATAAATAATGTAATGGAAAGTGCCTGGGACAAAGCATCACTGAATTGTTGTTCAGAAAATGCCAATTTACCTCTGAATTCCTTTTCTATGTTTTCCATGATTTGTTGCTACTTGTGGCCTCCATGACCTTGAACAATCTCATCTATAAAATCCCTTCATCTCTGTGCTTTTCAGCTCCGTTTAGATAATTATGTACTTTTAGTGAATTCTCATAATATGCCAGACACAGCACTAGGTCCTGAATACACAGAGCACAGTAAAATATGGTCTCCGCTTTACAGGGACTTATGATCCGGCAGAGGAGACACCAGGAAAGAGAAGCAGAGTGGCCAGGGCAGTGCACTGCAGATGCATGGATGAAAGCTCGCAGCAACACAGGCATGGGGTGTCTAATCAGGGATGAGTGTGAGCAGCAGAATGAGGAGCATGCTTTCCTAGAGGAAGAGAGGAAGCTGCTGGAGAGATGAAGGATGCCTTGGACAGATAAAACTGTGTGGAGTGGCATTTGTTGCCCACTACCACTTTCATATTCTATGCTTATAGAGGGAGTTGCCTTGGAGCGTTGCAGATCATGGCCACACTCAAGCTGTTGATCTCGGCTGGGGGTTTGGTCTGTGTTCTGATGGCTTGAATCAGTTTGAGACAACTTAATCTCACCTGGCTCGTCTGCCCTCTACTTGTCAAACAAATATTTTGCAGCAACTCTATATTCTGCTACTTTTTTTCTCCTATGCTTGGTGCCCACAAAGAGCGACCACAGTAACAAACATAAAGGCAAACAAATATCAGTATATTGAGCATTAACTGGGTCACCCACTGTTTTAGATACTTCATGTATACTCTTATTTAATTTTCACTTTTTGGTACAAAAATTGGTTCAGAGAGGAAAAGCGAGTTAGCCAATGTTATAGATAGTAAATAGTAGAACAAGTATTTTGGTCCACACATTAGGATTCCAAGTTCAGCGTTCTTTCCACGGTGTTATATCATATCTTTACTGTGTTCCAATGAGGACATTTCTGTGAGATGGTGCAAAGCTATAATGTATCTTGTGTATGTGTGTGTAACACATGAGTTTTGTCTAGCTAATGTATTTAAACAATTTCCATATAAAAAATTATCCATTGTAAGCGTGCAATTCAGTGACTTTAGTTACTTTAAGTTGTTTAGTCATCATCACAGTCCAGTTTGAGGCATTCCCTCACTCTAAAAGTGGCCCCTGCTCATTTGCAGTCAGTTTCTGCTTCCACACCCAGTCCCATGCAGACATTGATCTGCTTTCTTTATATATAAATTTGACTGTTATAGATATTTCATATAAATGGAACGTATAATAAGTAATCTTCCTTCCTTCCTTCCTTTTTTTTTTTCTGAGACAGAATCTCTCTCTGTTGCCCAGTCTGGAGTACAATGGCACAATCCTGGCTCACTGCAGTCTCCAATTCTGGGGGTCAAGTGATCTACCCACTTGAGCCTCCTGAGTAGCTGGGACTACAGGCACATGCCTCCATGTCTGGCTAATTTTTATTTTTCATTTTTCTTTTTTTTTAGAGATGGGGTCTTACTTACTACGTTGCCCAGACTAGTCTTGAACTCCTGGGCTCAAATGATCCTCCTACCTCAGCCTCCCAAAGTGCTAGGATTACAGGCATGAGCCACTGCACTATGTCTGTAGTCTTTCTTATACAGCTTTTTCTCACTGCAGTTAATGGAGCTTCCTGTATGTGTAGATTAATTCATTCATCAAATTTGTGAAGTCTTCAGCCATTATTTCTTCAAATAACTTTCCCTCCTCTTAGCCTTCTTTTTCTGGGACTCTCATATGCTTATGTGGGTATACTGGGTGTATTTCTGTAGGTCTTTGAGACAATGTTTATTTTTACTTTCAATTTTTCTTTCTCTGTGCTCTTCATATTGGATACTTTCTATTAATCTGTCTCTAAATTTACTGATTACTTCATCTACCGTCTCAAACTGCTATGAAGTCCCCTCTCTAGGAAACTTCATTTCAGGTTAATTTACTTGTCAACTCCAAAATTTCCGTTTGGTTCTTTTTTATAATTTGTATATGTTTATCAAGACTCTCGATTTGTTAATTCATTGTTATCATACATTAATTCTTTAAACTTGAATAACTTTAATGCTATGAATGTATTTATAATAGCCACTCTGAAGTCTTTGACTACTAAATCAAAGACTGGGTCAAAATAACTTGTCTCCTGTGATGTGCAGCCATTGATACTTCAGCTTAAGTGCTTTTTGTTGCTGTTCTTGAATTTTTGTTTTCATACTTATGTCCTAGGGTTTGTACCTGTGTCAGCCTAGCTTAGTAGTCTATTGCTCAAATACTTCCAGCCAACAAGGCTTCTTTCCCCTGCTCATGGATCAGAGATCAGGTCATTTTCAAGTCGCCAGGCTTTGGCTTTCCATGGGGCCCTAGAGAGTCTCCTGTGTACACATGTGTAGCCAGGGTCAGCCAGGAGAGTGTGTATAATCTGAGCCCTCTGTTCTTCACTGCATACATGTGCAGCCTGAACCAGGAATATGTGCTTCCCAACCATGACCACAAACTCAGGCTCATAGAGACAAAAGTTAGACTCCCACTTGCCCCCAACCTCTCCAAAGTCCCATCCCCAGAGGACACCTTGGCAGTGGGCATCATGCTGCTCCACGTCAAGTGGACTTCCTTCCATCATGGCAGAAGACAGAGAGCCCAGTCCTAGAATAATCTCCATAGTGACTGATCCGGGGCTGAGTCCCCCAGGCCAGAATGCCACACATCACCACTGTTCTTATTCAAAATTGGGTAGTTCGCCAATTTCCAGAGCAACAAATGGTGGTTATTGAAGATTTTTTTCACCTTATATTCGCTTTTTGGGGAGAGAATTCACTGATCTTTTATCTTGGCCATGGCCACTCTCCTTACTATTTTTGCAACTGCTCTGGACATCTAAAATTATCTCAAATAAAAAGTTTAGGCCAGGTGCAGTGGCTCACGCCTGTAATCCCAACACTTTGGGAGGCCAAAGCAGATGGATCACAAGGTCAGGAGACTGAGACCATCCTGGCTAACACGGTGAAACCCCATCTGTACTAAAATTACAAAAAATTAGCCGGGCGTGGTGGCATGCGCCTGTAGTCCCAGCTGCTCGGGAGGCTGAGGCAGGAGAATCACTTGAACCCGGGAGGCAGAGGTTGCAGTGAGCTGAGGTCGCGCCACTGCACTCCAGCCTGGGCGACAAAGTGAGACTCCGTCTCAAAAAAAAAAAAAAAGTTCAATTAATTATTACATTTCTTTCTTCCTTTCTACTTTTTTTTTTTTTTTTGTCATGAAATCCTGGAACGAAGGAGGCAGAAGTGGGTTAATAATTCTGTATAATTCATCCTCCGCAAGTATGAATCTGGTAGAATCCTCTGGAACACTGACTTTCCTAGCCATTAAGAGTCCTGGGCCCTGTCCCATCGGCTGGGGGTGGGGAAGTTGGAAGGTGGGAAATATCTGCTGGAGTCCTTTCCCCATGGCAGAGGTAGATTAGTAAGATGAAACTTTTGATCATAAATTTGGGACATCCTTCAGCATGTCTAGCAAAAATAGTTTAAATAGAGAAGATAAGGTAAAAACTTAATAAAAGTTCTTATTTGGGGGATTATAACAAACGGGTGGATATACAAAAAGGCTGCCACATTCTGTAGATAAATGTCCAACTTTAGGGACACCCAGAATTCAATAACATGACATGAAAAAAAGTATCTGAAGTGTATAAAGCAATAATAAACCGCACAGAATCACTTACTGTCTCCTAGGAGATGAGTCCTGGTCCAGCCTGTAATAAGATGGAAATGAAGAGAGCTGCTGAATAATAAAAAATCACTCAAAAGGGGCAGATTCTGATGATGGCACAGGGGCCACCAAAAACTGTGGAGATATGAAGAGTGGCTGTGAGTGTCAGGGAAAGGGGGTGTGCCTGAGAGCCCCATTCATCTCCTTGCTCGCCAGGGCTCCACTATCTGACTGCTGGGTTTGAATCCCAGCTTTGCCCCTTTACTGGCTATGTGACTGTAAACAAGCCACCTAAGTCCTCAGTCTAATCCTCCATGAAAATGGGGGTTAAAATGGTACTTTTCTCGGAGGTGGGGGAGTGTTGTGCAAATTGATGATTTAATACATGTAGTTCCCTTTGAGGTAGAGCATGGTGCTTAATACATGTTCCACAGCGTTTGCCATTTTGTGATGAGCCAGGCTCTGTCCTGTGTGTTGCCCAAAGAGCTCCTATCCTCAATCAGAGCTTACATTTGAGTCACGACCACCAACCAGGCACACCCAGGATGACATGCTGCGGGGGGTGCTGCCATAATAAGGTCCAAAAACTGGCTGGCCTAAAGCAACAAAAATGTATCGTCTCACAGTTCTGGAAACTGGAAGTCTGAAATCAAGGTGTTGGCAGGGCTGTGCTTCCTCTGAAAGCTTCCTTGCCTCCTCCTAGCTTCTGGTGGCCGGCCAGCCATGTTTTGGTGGTCCTGGCTCGCAGTTGCGTGGCAGTATTCTGCCTTCCTGTTCGCAGGGCGGTCTCTGAGTGTGTCTGTCTTCACTTGACTGTGTTCTAATAATGACTCCAGTTACATTGGATTAGGGGCCCCCCTTACAATGCCACCTCATTTAAACAAATTATATCTGAAATGACCCTATTTTCAAATAAAGTCGCATTCTGAAGTTCTAGGGGTTAAGACTTCAACATTGATTTGTGGGGGACACAATTCATAACGTGTTGTGGAAGGGACTAACAACGATTACAGCAGATGTAGAAAGAGATCTTAACTGAACTTCTCCTGTCAAACTAAAGCAGAGACTCCAGAGAATTCAGCTGCCATAAAGCCCGAACCTAGGGTTTCCAGTCAGGGAGACAAACGAGTCCTTTAACATCATGACATTCCAAGTCAGTGGTGTCGGTGTCAGCAAACCTCATCAGAACCTTCCATTCTTTCCCTAACCCTCTCTGCCCTCCCTTCTTCAGTCAAGCTCCTATGTAAGCCACAGCCCCTAGCTGTTCAGAGGTGCACTTCTCTGGTGTGCTGCTACATGTGTGCAGAGAAATTTTGTCTTTTCTGCTGTTAATCTGTTCATTGCCATTTAATTCACAGGCTCCTGACCACTGGGGTCTAAATTGATAGAGGAAGATCTCCTTCCCAACATGGTAAAGCGAGAGCCAAAGGGGACATTTGAGCAGAGGCCTGAAACAGGGACAGCTGGGCATCAAGAAATACTCACCTTGTGCTAGGAGCCTTGTGCCTAGACTTGTGATTCATCCCAGGTTTCCTAGGTTACAAAAATACATGCTAGTGGGACTAATGTGGAGATTAAATTGAGGGAATTTTATTTTTTTTGACATGGAGCCTCCTTCTGTTGCCCAGACTGGAGTTCAGTGACACGATCTTGGCTCAGTGCAACCTCTGCCTCCTGGATTCAAGCGATTCTCCTGTCTCAGCCTCCCAAGTAGCTAGGATTACAGGTGTGCACCACCATGCCTGGCTAATTTTGTATTTTCAGAAGAGATGGGTTTCATCAGGTTGGCCAGGCTGGTCCTGAACTCCTGACCCCAAGAGATCCACCTGCCTTGGCCTAACAAAGTGCTGGGATTACAGGCGTGAGCCACTGTGCCCAGCCCACTAAATTGCAGGAATCTAATGCCTGCGTTTGCAAGAATTTGATTATCTCAAATGCAGAAATTTAAGTTGCTACAAACATCTTGCTGAAAGATGCTGATCAAGAACAATTATGAAAATACAGAGTGTGCAGTATTTAATCCCTTTTATCATTTCACAGTTGTGTGTCAATTAGATTTTGTTGCACAACAAACCTTCTCAAAATTTATAAGGTGTGAAACAATATATTTTTATGATTGGTCATGGGGTTATGGGCAGCAGAGTAGTTCCTTTGCTATGGAGCTACTTGGGTAGTTCGCTGTGGGTCTAGTAAGTTGGGTAGAGGGTGGGTCTGCTGAAATGGCTTAGACTGTGTTGTGTGTTTGGGGTTCATTTTTAAACAGGCTGGGGTCTCAATTCTCCTTTTCTTACCTTCCAGCAGGCTAGCCCAGGCTTGTTCTTACGAGATGCAAGAAAAGGAGCCGAAATGTGCAAAACCTCTTCAAGTGTAGGCTTAGAACAGGCATGCCATTATTGCACCACATTCTGTGAGCTAAAAAAATAAAAATAAAAAGCACGAGGACAGCCAAATGTAAGGGCTTGGGAAATAGACTCTACTTCTTGATGGAAGAGTTACAAATTCACTTTGTAAAGAGCATAAATATAGGAAAGAAAGGTGAGCTCTCTTTGCAATCATTTTACACCAGCGATTATAGCTCCAAGTGTACATCAGGAGTGACAAGTGTTTTGTGTAAAGGGCTAGAAAATAAGCATTTTAGGATTTGAGGGCATATATGTTCTTGGCTGCTTATAATTATTATATTTCTGCTTTTTCTCCTTCTCTTGTTTTTTTCTTCTTCTCTGTTTTCTTCTTCTTCTTTACCCTTTAAACATGTAAAAACATTCTTTGCTCAATGGCTGTACAAGAACAGGCTGTAGGCCGATTTTGGCCTGTAGACTCTCATTTGGAAACCATTGTAGATAATTAAAAAGGCAACTGGCAAGGCAAAGTTTAGTTCTCTATGTATTTAAGAATTGTGAGTTGAAACTGGTACAATTTGAAGCAAGAATTTTTAAAACTTTTATTCTAAATATGTGCTTATATTCAGCACTGAGAGAAGATGCTTATGTGAATAAACACACAGTGTAATTTCACCGTATGATATGTCCATTTGAAAGTCTTCAGTTGAAAAATCGTTGCGTGGATAACACCTGAGGAAGAACACTGACAGGTCTTTGTTCTGAAAAAAATCCATTGATGTTATGCAGAGAAGCACTTTGATTTCTGTAGCTTTGTAACAGGTTTTGAAATTTGGAAGTATGTGTTCTCCACATTTGTTCTTTTTTCAAGATCGTATTCGCTATTCCAGATCCCTTGGATTTCCATATAAATTTGAGGATAGATCTTGTCAATTTCTGCAAAGAATCCAGCTGGGATTTTGTTAGTGTTGGTGTGAAATGTGTGTATCAGGGCAGTATTGCATAGAAGTGCCAAGAGTGGACAGCCCTGCCTTGTTTTTAACCTTAGTAGGAAATCCTTCCATCTTTCACCATTAAATATAATGTTAGTTGTGAGTTTTTCATTGATGCCCTTTTTAAGGTGGAAAAAGTTCCCTTTAATTCTTAATTTGTTGGGTAAAGTCTTATCAAGAAAAGGTGTTGGATGTTTTAAAGTGCTGTTTCTTTGTCTGTTGGGATGATCATGTAGTTTTTGTTCTTTATTCAGTTAATTGATTGCTGAATGTTAAATTCGTCTGACATTCCTAGGATTAATTCCACTTGGCCACGGTGTATATTGCTGGATTCTATTTAAAATTATTTCTGGAGAATTTTTGTCTGTACTCGTAAAATACATTAGGCTGTAATTTTGTTCTCTTGTGAGGTCTCCATTTGATTTTGTATCTAAATAATACTGGTCTCAAACAATGAGTTAGAAAGTGTTTCCACCTCTTATGTTTTAGAAGATTTTGTAAAAAATAAAAAATTGGTACTAATCCTTTTTTAAGTGCTTGGTAGAGTTCATCACTAAATTCACCTTAGGCTGGGTTTTTCTTTGTAGGAAGTTTAAAAATTACAAATTCAATCTCTTTACATATTATGGTTCTTACTGAGTTGGTTTTGGTAGTTTGTATGTTTCTAGGAATTTGTGTAAGGCATCTGTGTTATCTAATTTGTTGTCATTCAGTTTTTCATAGTATTTTCTTCTAATTCTTTTACTTCCGTAAAGTCAATATAATGTCCCTTCTTTTGTTCCTATAATAGTAATTTGAGTCTTTTTTCTTTTTCCCTTGATCATTATTGCTAACGGTTTGCCAAACGTGTTGAACTTGTCATTGGTTTTTTTCTACTGTTTCCTCATTTCAATTTTATTACTTTCCACTCTAATCCTTCTTATTGTCTTCATTTTGTTTGCTTTAGATTTAGTTTGCTCTTGTTTATCCGGTGACTTTGCAGGAAAATTATGTCATTCATTTGAGATCTTTATTTTTCCTTAGTAGAGGCATTTACAGCTGTAAAATTTCCTCCAAATTCTGCTTTAGCTGTATCTCGTATATTTTCATATGTTGTCTTCATTTAATTTATTTTAAAGTATTTTCATCAAGACCAGCCTGGCCAACATGGTGAAACCTCATCTCTACTAAAAATACAAAAATTAGCCAGGCATGGTGGAAGGTGCCTGAAGTCCCAGCTACTTGGGAGGCTGAGGCAGGAGAATCGCTTGAACCCGGGAGGGGGAGGTTGTGGTGAGCCGAGATCATGCTACTGCACTCCAGCCTGGGTGACAGAGTGAGTCTCCGTCTCAAATATATATATATTTATATATATATTTTTTTGTCCTGGAGAATGTTCCATATGCTATTGAGAAGAATGTATATTGTGCTGTTGGTGGGTGATGTGTTTCACAGATATCTCTTAGGTCTACTTGCTTCATGGTACAATTCAATTACTCTGTACCCTTTTTGATACTTTCTTAGTTGTCCTGTTCATTGCTGAAAGTGGGATATTGAAGTCTGCAATGATTGTTATTGAATTGTCTATTTTCCCTTCCTTTCTGTCAGATTTTTTCATGTATTTTGGAGCTCTGTTATTAGGGTACATATATGTCTATAATTGATCATTTCTTCTTGATTGATTCATTCTTTTATTATTACTACATGTTCCTTTTCATTTCTAAACACAGTTTTGGTCTGTTTTAAAGTCTGTTTTGTCTGATGTTAGTACCACCATTGCAGCTTTCTTATCTTACAGATGCTTTGGCATGACATATTACTGCCATTCTTTTACATTTTTTGTTTTTTGAGATGGAGTTTCACTCTTGTTGCCCAGACTGTAGTGCAATGGTGCAATCTCGGCTTACTGCAAGCTCCACCTCCCGGGTTCAAGCGAGTCTCCTGTCTCAGCCTCCCATGTAGCTGGGGTTACAGGTGCATGCCACCATGCCCGGCTAATTTTTGTAATTTTAGTAGAGACAGGGTTTCATCATATTGATCAGGCTGGCCTCGAACTCCTGACTTCAGGTTATCCGCCTGCCTCAGCCTCACAAAGGGCTGCCATTCTTTTACTTTCAACCAAAAGTGAAAAGATAAAATGTGTCTTCTATAGACAGCACATAATTGGATTTTTAAAATCAAGTCTCACAACACTCTTTTCGTTAGGTTTTAAAATCCATTTAAATTTAATGTTCTTTATATGCTTGAATTTACACTTGCCATTTTACTTTTTGTTTTCTATATTTACATATTTGCTCAACTATTCCTCCTTTCCAGGCTTTTTTTTTGCATAAAGTGAATATTTTCTAGTGTAATATTTTAATATCTTTAACAATTTTTTCACTATGTTTTTGTTATTATCTTATTGATAGCTCTAGGACATACCATATCCTTCTTAAATAATCAGAATGTATTTTAGATTTATACTAACTTGATTTTAGTGAAATACAGACATATTACTCTTCTGTAGTTTTCGTGTCTCTTAACCATCCTTTGTGTTGTCGTTAGACATATTACATTTATATATCTTGCAAACCCCAAAATACATTCTTCTAATTATTATTTTTTTACTTTTACAATTTTATGGCTTTTAAATAAAACTATGAGAAGGAAGATAAGTAATACATACTTAGATAGTTTGATGTATTGACTTTCTTACTTTCCATTTCTGGTTCTCTTCATTTGTTCCTTTGGATTCTAGTAACTATTTGGTGTCACTTCCTTACCCCAGTTCAACTTTAGTGCCACTAATGTCCTCTGTGCTGATACTGTAAGGTACACATACATACCCAGAGATATTGTAAGTTTGGTTTCAGACCACTGCAATAAAGCAATATTGCCATAAGGCAAGTAACACACTTTTTATTTTATCTCCCAGTGCATATAAAAGTTACATTTAAACTACACTGTAGTCTATTAAGTGTGCAATAGCATTATGACAAAAAAAAGTATGTACCTTAATTTTAAAATACCTTATTGCTAAAAAATGCTAATGATCATCTAAGCCTTTAGTGAGTCTTAATCTTTTTGCAGGTGGAGGATCTTGCCTTGATGTTGATGGCTGCTGATTGATCAGGGTGGTGATTGCTGAAGGGTGAGGTGGCTGTGGAAGCTTCTTAAAATAAGACAACAATGAAATTTATCCCATCAACTGACTCTCCCTTTCACGAAAGATTTCTCTGTAGTATGCAATGCTGTTTGATAGTATTTTACTTATAGTAGAACTTCTTCTAAATTGAGGTCCATCCTCTCAAACCCTGCCACTGCTTTATCAATTAGCTTTATGTAATATCCTAATCCCATTATTGTCACTTCAACAATGTTCACAGCATCTTTACCAGGAGTAGACTCCATCTCAGGAAACCACTTTCCATGCTCATGCCTGAGAAGCAACTCCTCATGTGTTCAGGTTTCATCATGAGACTCAGCAATTCAGTCACATCTTCAGGCTACACTTCTAATTCAAGTTCTCTCGCTATTTCTACCACATCTGCGGTCACTTCTGCTGAAGTCTTCAACTTCTCCAAATTATCCATGAGGGTTGGAATCAACTTCTTTCAAACTCCTATTAATACTGATATTTTTACCTCCTTCCATGAATCTTGAATGTTCTTAATGGCATCTAAAATGATGAATCCATTCCAGAAGATTTCCAATTTACTTTGCCAAGATCCATCAGAAGAATCACTATCTATGGCAACTATAATCTTACATTATGTATTTCTTAAATAATAAGACTTGAAAGTCAAAATCAGTTCTTGATCCATGGGCTGCAGAATGGATGTGTTATAAGGCATGAAAACATTAATCTCTTTGTACATCTCCATCAGAGCTCTTAGGTGAGACTAGGTGCATTGTCAATGAGCAGCAATATTTTGAAAAAATATCTTTTTTTCTGAGCAATAGGTTTCAATACAAGGCTTAAAATATTCAAGAAACCATATTATAAATAGATGTTTTGCCATCTAGGCTCTGTCTTTTTATTTATAGAGCGCAGACAGAATAGATTTACCATAAATTTTAAAGATCCTAGGATTTTCAGGATGATAAATAAGGATTAATTTCAACCTAAAGTTACCAGCTACATTAGCCCCCATCAAGAGAGTCAGCCTGTCATTTGAAGCTTTGTAGCCAGTCATTTACTTCTCTCTAGCTATGAAAGTCCAAGATGACAATAGCATATATAAGGCTGTTTTGCCTACATGAAAAACCTATCATTTAGTGTAGCCACCTTCATCAATTATCTTAGCTAGATACTCTGGATAACTTCCTGCAGCTTCTCCAGCAGTGCTTGTGGCTTCACCTTGTGCTTTTATGTTATAGAGGCAGCTTATTTTATATTAAACCTCATGAACTACCTTTGCTAGATTTAAACTTTTCTCCTGCTGCTTCCTCAACTCTATTGGCCTCCATAGAATTGAAGAGAGTTAGGACACTGTGTGAGACTTTGGCTTAGGGGAATGTTGTGCCTGGTTTGATCTTCTATGCAGACCCCCAAAACTTTGTCCATATCAGCAATGAGGCTGCTTTGCTTTCTCATCATTCATGTGCTCATTAGAGTAGCACTTTTCATATTCTTCAAGAACTTTCCCTTTGTATTCAGAACTTGGCTAACTGGCACAAGAAATATAACCTTCAGCCTATGTTGACTTTAAATGTGCCTTCTTCACTAAGCCTACTTATTTTCTTATTAAAGTGAGATATGTGTGACTCTTCCTTTCATATGAACACTTAGAGGCCATTGTAGTGTTATTAATTGGACTAATTTCAATATTATTGTGTCTTAGGGAATAGGGAGACCCGAGGAGAAGGGAGATGGGAACAGCTGGTTGGTAGAGCAGTCAGAACATATACAACATTTACTGATTAAGTTTACTGTCTTATATGGGGGCAATTTGTGGCACTCCAAAGCAATTACAATAGCAACATCAAAGGTGACTGACCACAGATCACCATAACAGATATAATAATGATGAAAAAAGTTTGAAAGTTTGCAAGAATTACCAAAACGTGCCACAGAAACACAAAGCGAGCACATCCTGTTGGAAAAATAGCGATGATAGATTTGTTCAACTCCAGCTTGCCACCAAACTTCAATGTGTAAATACCAAGATATCTGCGAAGTGCAACAAAGTGAAACTCAACAAAATAAAGTATGCCTGTATTACAATTCTCTGTATTGTAGACCTAACGATGAAATTATAAACATATTGTTTTATACAACTGCTTTATAAATAAGTTAAGAGAATGGAGGAAAAGAAATATGCACTTCAACTGCTTTCCATTATTACATTTATTGGTGCCCTGTGTGTGTGTGTGTGTGTGTATGCATGTGTGAGCACATGTGTGAATTTATGTTACTACCTGGAGTCACTTGCTTTCAGATTGCAGGACTTCCTTTAGGATTTCTTGTAAGGCAGGTCGTATAGTTACAAATTCCTTAAGTTTTGTTTATCTGAGAATGTCTTTATTTCACAGGGATTTTAGAAACTTACTCTCATTTTCATGTAAGAGTCTTGATTAAAAAGACTTTGTACGTGATGAGTTCCTTATCTTTTTCTGCGTTAAATATTTTTCTTTAAAAAAAAGTTTGGGTATGAAATCATTACATTTCTCTTACTTGGAGTTTGTTGAGCTTCTTGAATGTGTAGATTCATGTTGTACCTCAAATTTCAGAAAATGTTAGCTATTTTAAAAAAATATTTTTTCTGCTCCTTTTTCTCTTTCCTTCCTTTCAGGTAATCTCATTAAATGGTCATCTGCTTAAGGGTATCCCACATTTTTCTGAGGCTTTAGTTCTTTTCTTTCATTCTTTTTATTCTCTGTTCTTTGGATTTTATAGTCTTTATTTATCTATTTCAAGTTTATTGATTTTTACTCCTGCCAGCTAAACCCTGCTTTTGAGCCACTGTAGTGATTTTTTAAAATTTCAGTTACATTTTTCTATTTTTAAATTTCTATTTTGTTATTTTTTATATTTTCTATCATTGTATTATCTTCTATTTGATGAGACATTATCATTATACTTTTGTTTACTCCTTTGAGAATAATTTCCTTTAATTTTTAAATTATATTTATAATGACTGCTTTGAAATCTTATAGTAAGTCTGTCATTTGGCCCTCTCATGGGAAATTTCTGTTTCCTGCTTCTTCTTCCTGTATGAGTAAAATATTTCATATTTTTTGTTGAAAACTGGGAATTTTAGGTAATTCACTGTAGCAACTTTGGATATTTATCATACCACATCTTCTAGGACTTGCTCTTGATGGCTTCTGCTTGTGTATTGTTTAGCAACTTGGTGGAATTATTTTAGTGATGTCTACTGATATCATTATGTGGAGAATCTGATGTCACTTCTCCAAGAGCATACAAAACCATGGACATGAACGCAGCTGCCCTAGGATGGCAGTGTATGGATGTGGGCTCTTTCTGAATAGCACTTTCCTTGGTCCCTCTGTCAAGCTGTCTGCCTCTACTGGTTTTGAGCCCAGGTTTACTAATTATTAAGTGGTTACTCATTTTTTTTTTTGACAATTCCCTGGAATATAATTTTCTCTATAGCCTGAGTCAATTAAATATTGTCTCTTTTTAGGGATAGTTTTTGAGACCAGTCTTTGAGGTTTGTTCTCAAAGGACAGTAGGGAAAGCTGTGTCATTCTCTGGTTCTCCCTAGTAAATTAACGAGCTTATAATTTAGCCCATTGCTGTCCTGGAGAGAACAGCCTCCTCTTCATTGCTTGACAACAAAATCACCTTTGGGTTTAAGAGAACACTTAGGAATGAATTTCTCCATATTCTTTTCTAAATAATGTTAGTCTCTTTGTGGAAAGCTTCGGAATTCTGTTCTATGACCTGCCTCTCCACTTGGGCTAAGTTTCTCAGCCCCTGCTCAGGGAGTGAGCCACTTTTCTCAGAGTGGCCACTGCTTTGGGTTGTGTGCTGGACTGTGGTGACAGCCTCTGGTCCTCTTGGATTAACTCTACCAGCAAGAAATGTTTGCTCTGTGACTGAAATGTGCCAAGGATGATCAGGGCCCTAATATTCTTGGCCTGTCATGCTCTTGGCAGAACCTTCACACTCTGGTTGGGGTCTAGGAGTAAGAGGAAAGCCCCAACCCTTTCAGTCATGCTTGCTTGAAATTTAGCCTCTACAGCATAGAGCTGGGGGGGGGGATGAGTGATGCTGTCAGACTCCCCCTCCAAGGGGGAGACCGTAGCCCTCAACTTGGAGCCTACAGGAGAGGGAGCCCCATCTCCTTGGCCACGCCAACTTGTGGTGGAATTTCCATTATGCTAAGTTGGAAGATGAATGAGGCAAGAGGTGGGCAAGTCTCAGGAACCACAGGAATCTGCTGTTCCTACTTAGATTTGTTAGATTTTATTGAATAAATGTGTTATTTTCACTTGGTGTTGACCTGAGAACAATTTCCAGAGATTCGAAATAGTTAAAAAACATATTTTCAGTGGTGATAGTTGATTTGATTGGAAGAGGGTTCATGCAGTTCCTCATGCTGTCATTCTAAGTCTTTTTCTGTAAATAAGCATTTTAAAACTGCAAAGAAGAGAGAGAGAGAAAATCAATAGTTTGACATTTATTTGCTTGTAGCTACAGTTGATTTACTTAGTTGTCTTTATCCCCTTGATCTCTAAAATTCTTCAACAAAGGCTCTTTTATACCTGAGTACTAAATATAATTAAGAAATTATTGTAATTGATGCTTGGCTTAATAAGCACTTACTAAATGAGAAGCTATCCTCTTAGACAATGCAAATCCACACATGAGTGTAGGTGAAGAGTGACAGGTACATTCTGTAAACAGTGGGAGTGAATAATTTAGCCAGAATCTGCATACTTTGTGGGAACCTGAAGCTGGCAGTTCTTTTTAAGAAATAACAGGCTAAGAATTCTAGAAGAGATAAGCAGAGTTATTAAGAACCTTGTAACAGTTGAAGCTGTGCCACATATTTGCATTTCAATGATGTCAGCCCCTGGCTCACATTCCTATTTCATATTCACCTGCCTACATTCTTTTAATACTCTCATATTTTAATCAAAATCCACTGTGGTCTTTGATTTGGAATTTTTCTTTAGAAATATCTTAATATAAAATACAGACAATATTATAACAATCATCCTTATACCTCCACCCAGAATAATTTGTTTTAAATCTTCATTTTTAAAAAGGAATATTAGCTTATGTATACTTTAAGATGCCTTTGTTTTTGTTTCCACTTCAATTTCCCTCTTCAGAAAAAAGGTCAGTATCATAAATTTGATATGTGTTCTTTCTATATATATATCTACATACATACATATG
Source organism: Pongo pygmaeus (assembly GCF_028885625.2). Classification (NCBI taxonomy): domain Eukaryota; kingdom Metazoa; phylum Chordata; class Mammalia; order Primates; family Hominidae; genus Pongo; species Pongo pygmaeus. The sequence continues at coordinate 80,430,372 of NC_072386.2, forward strand.
CACAAATAAGCATGTGCATACACACACATGCATGCACACACACATAGAGGTTTGCTTCAATGTTACCTGTTTATAAATGTGCTTACCAAATTTCTGTCCACAGTCTAATGTCTTCATTTCTTTCTAAATGAATGAAAATTTAAAGTTAATGCCTGGACTTTGGCATGTGTGACAGGGATATGGTAATTCCACTACTGTGAGCAGAGAAAGTAATAGGCAGACATATTTAGAAGGAAGATATTAAGCCTGGGTTTTTGTGTTTAAAGTGCTTCTGAGGCATTCAGCAGGTAATCTATGAACATATGCACACATGTAAATCTGGGAAAAGAGGTCTGTCTAAAAAATCTCAATTTTGGAGACAAAAAATAAGTAATTATGAAAATAATTAGTGTGAAGGAAAACACATGGGTGAAAACTTTTCTAAACCTCAGAAATGCTTGTACCAAACACCTCTAGCAAATGAAGTATTAATCATAAATCATTTAAAATACTCTATTAGAAAATCAAAATGAACAAGTGAGTTATGGTCTCTATCCCAGCTAATGGTCAACATACACCCCACTGAAGAAGATAACCATGACAGTAAGACAAGAAATGCCAGCAGAAGAGTAAATATTGCACGAAAGAGACAATAACACTATCATTATTCATAGATAATGCAACATTCTGTGAGAATAACCACCAAAAAACGAAAAAGTGTTAGTCAATAGGATAATTAGTAATCCCAGTTTCTCGGGAGGCTTAGGCAGGAGAATCGCTTGAACCCAGGAAATGGAGGTTGCAGTGAGCTGAGATCACGCCACTGCACTCCAGCCTGGGTGACAGAGCAAGACTCCATCTCAAAAAAAAAAAAAAAAAAAAGAAATATGCAACATCCCAGTTTCTTGTAACTCAAGAGCAACACGTTTGAAAATTGACAATGTGACAAATGAACCATATTTAAAGTACCTAGAAATATACTTAACCATAAATTTTAAAAATTGTAGGGAGCAAATTATGAAATTACACTGAAAGACAGAAAACAGGATTTAAATAAATCTAGAGACATAAGCATACCCTTGTTTTGGGAGGTGACAGTTCTCCTCAAATTGACTTACTAAGTCAATTAAATATAAGTCCAATAAAAGTCCCAGCAGACTTTATTCATGGATCTTAAAAAACTTTTCAGAAAAGTAACAAAGTAAGGAAATGTACACAGTTTTATTTAAAACAATTTTATAAAAGTAATCAAGAAGGCAAGTATATCTGCTTTTTTAGATAGCAAAATGTACTGAAAACAATTGTAAGTAGACCAGTGTGGGTATTGGTGACAACACTTTACAAATAGAGAACAGAGTAGCTGGGACTACAGGTGCGTGCCACCACGCCTGGCTAGTTTTTTGTATTTTTAGTAGAGACGGGGTTTCACTGTGTTAGCCAGGATGGTCTCGATCTCCTGACCTCGTGATCCGCCCTCCTTGGCCTCCCAAAGTGCTGGGATTACAGGCGTGAGTCACCGCGCCCGGCTACAAATTCTTACAAGGAAAATTGTTCTTGCTTTGATAACAGTGTGTGGAAATGCCTTTTCCAATTAGCAATGCTTTCGGGAAAAACAAACAACACATGATTAGGAAGCTTACTGACAGAACATTTCTTTGTTTTTGAACCGATATGTTTTTTGCACTTTCTCATGTAATGCAAGTGTAGTATACCTCTCTTTATTTTCTTTTTTAAAAAAAGAAAAATATGTTTTTTTCATTAGAAAGATTACCCTCAAATGGTACCATTTTAACACAATATTTGTCCCCAAATTCTTCATTCTTTTATCTATATGGATGTTTTTCTAGACACTTGAAAGGAAAATAATTGGGAATGTAGAAACAATGCAAACAGTCTGCGGATAATGACCCACAGAGAATCTTAATAAACTAGATAGCATCATGAAATGTAATTTCCAGCAATAATATAATGATCATGTAAACTATAAAAATAATATCATGTTCTAAAATGGTATGATAAATTTTGAGTAGAAAAGCATAAATAGGATAGCAATAAAGTGGATATCATGACATCTTATTGGGAATATGAAAATTATTCTATTGCTTAACCTAATTGCATTTTGGTGGCGTGCCAGGAAAAGCTGAGTTTCTGTAAGCATGCCTGGGCTAATATGAGTTCAGGCTTCTTTCACTGCATTCAGCACTGTAGCATAAGGGCACTAGATAGCCTTGCCCCCACAGGCGTTGAAGGAGGCTTGCTATCTGTCTGTGACAACACCTCTGTCATCTATAGACACATGGTCTTCGTAAATTTTCCCCAGGAGAGTTCAGCATTAATGCACTTAGGCACTCTATTTCCACAAGGTCATGTAAATTATTTAAAAAAGAAAAAGGTGGGAACGGGATGGTCTTGGGCAGCTGATTAGCATCTTATGCATAATAAAGAATTTTGCATGTTTGCGGCCAGGCACAGTGGCTCACACCTGTAATCCTAGCACTTTGGGAGACCGAAGCGGGTGGACTACGAGGTCAGGAGTTCAAGACCAGCCTGGCCAAGATGGTGAAACCCTGTCTCTACTAAATATAAAAAAATTAGCCAGGCATGGTGGCAGGTACCTGTAACCCCAGCTACTCAGGAGGCTAAGGCAGAGAATTGCTTGAATCTGGGAGGCAGAGGTTTCAGTAAGCCAAGATTGCACCACTGCATTCCAGCCTGGGCGACAGAGCGAGACTCCGTCTCAAGAAAAAAAAAAAATTGATTAAATAGGGTACTGAATATCTTAATATAACGTCCAAAATGTGAAATATATAATACAACAAACACTCATAATACCAAGAACTAGGAAAATCAGAACATGATCAAGAAAAGACAGCCTTACAAAAACAACACTGAATTAGAAGATGAATTAGAAGGTGATATCATCTGAAAATGATTTTAAAGCCACCATTATAAAAATTATTTCATAAGCAATTATGACTTCTCCTGAAACAATTTGAAAAGTAGGAAATTTCAGCAAAGACATAAAAACTAAAGAGGAGATCCAGTTGGAAAGTATAGAACTGAAAAATTCAATCACCAAAACAAAATAACCAAACAGAAAGCTCACTGAATAATTTTAATATAAGGTGGAGAGATGACAGAAGATAGAATCAGTGAACATGAGAACAGATGAATAGAATTTGCCCAATTTAAACAATTGAATAAAAACTGAAAAAAATTATAAAGTATCAAGTACCTGAAGTACTATAATGAAAAAGCTAACCTTTGCATTATCAGAGACCCAGAAGGAGAGAAAAAAGAATGAGATTGAAAAACTTCATCCTAAAAAGTAATGGCTATAATTTCCCCAAATCTGAAGACATAAAGTAGTAGATTCAGAGGCAAATACACCACAATGGATATACCCAAAGAATCACATAAAAAGACATCATCATTAAGTGCTGAAAATTAAAGGCAAAAAGAAAATCTTAGAAGCAATCAGAGAAGTAACATATTACCTATATGGGTATGCCAATTCAAATGTCAGTAAATTCATTTGAAATTTGGATGCCAGAAGAAAATGGCACATTTTTCAAGTCCTGAAGGACAGGGAGTGTCAATTGTGAATTATATATCTGGTTAAAGTATACTTACTTCAGGAATAAAATAAAAATAAACACATTGTCAGATGAACAAAACTAAGAGAGTTTGTTGCTGGACAACCTACCTGTAAAGAATGGCTAGAAAAAAAAATCATAACAGAATAAATCATATAACTTCAGAAAGAAAATAATAAAATTAGCATGTATAAAAATAGAAATAAATATACAAGAATGTGTGTGAGTTTTTAAATCATATTTTATGGTTGAAGTAAAAGTTATAATGTCAACGAATGTGATTCTCAGTGACTGTAGATGAAATACTTAAGATAATTACATTTAAACATTGTACAGAATAGAGGGACTTAAATGGAAGTAAGCTTTCTATGCCTCGCTCAAAGTCTAAAATGTTCATACCTGTCTCTCTCTCTCTATGTGTCTGTGTGTGTGGTGTGTATATACATAGATATAAGTACAGGGTGATAATTAATAATCTCTACAAAAACTCTCCAAAGAGATATACATAAAGTCATTATAAATAAATGAAGATTGAATCAATTAAAATGTTTAAATAAACAACAGAAAGGCAAGAAAAGAGAAAGATAGAGGCTACCAACAGAAAACAAATAAAATGGCCAACTAAAACCATCAATAATTACTCTGTGTGTGTGTGTATTAGTCTGTTCTCACAATGCTATAAAGAGCTACCTGAGACTGACTAATTTATAAAGAAAAGAGGTTTAATTGGCGGGTGGTTCCTACAATCATGGCAGAAGGCAAAGAGGAAAAAGGCATGTCTTACATGCCAGAGAAAAAGAAAGATAGAAGGGTGGGTGCTATATACTTTTAAACAGACAGATCTCATGAGAATTCACTCACTATCATGAGAATAGCAAGGGGGAAATCCACCTCCATGATCTAATCACCTCCCAGAAGGCCCCTCCACTACACTGGATATTACGATTTGACGTGAGGTTTGGTTGGGGACAAATATCCAAACCATATCAGTGTGAATGGGATAAATACACCAATTAAAAGACAGAGATTGAGTGCATAAAAAAACGATGCAACAATACATTGTCTACAAAATAACTCACTTCAAATACATGGTTATATTGAGTAAAAGAATAGAGTAAAATAATAAAAAAAGATATGCCATGTGTATTATTCAGGGTTCTCCAGAGAAATAGAACCAATAACATAGGTATGTATATTGGCTGAAGTGATTATGGAGGCTGACACATTCCAAAATCTGCAGCTGGTGAGATGAAGACCCAGGAGAGCCAATGGTGTCATTCGAGCTCAACTCTGAAGGCCTGAGACCTAAGAGAGCTGATGATAGTTCCAGTCCAAATACCAGCAGGCTTGAGATCCAGAAAAAGCTGATGTTTCAGTTTGAGTCTGAAGAAGGGAAAAAACTGAAGTCCCAGAATGAAGCAGTCAGGCAGGAGGAGTTCTGTCTTACTTGTGGGAGGGTCAGCTTTGTGTTCTTTTAAAATTTCCAGGACCAGATGGATTCACAGCCGAATTCTACCAGAGGTACAAGGAGGAACTGGTACCATTCCTTCTGAAACTATTCCAATCAATAGAAAAAGAGGGAATCCTCCCTAACTCATTTTATGAGGCCAGCATCATCCTGATACCAAAGCCAGGCAGAGACACAACCAAAAAAGAGAATTTTAGACCAATATCCTTGATGAACATTGATGCAAAAATCCTCAATAAAATACTGGCAAACCGAATCCAGCAGCACATTACAAAGCTTATCCACCATGATCAAGTGGGCTTCATCCCTGGGATGCAAGGCTGGTTCAATATACACAAATCAATAAATGTAATCCAGCATATAAACAGAACCAAAGACAAAAACCACATGATTATCTCAATAGATGCAGAAAAGGCCTTTGACAAAATTCAACAATGCATCATGCTAAAAACTCTCAATAAATTAGGTATCGATGAGACGTATCTCAAAATAATAAGAGTTATCTATGACAAACCCACAGCCAATATCATACTGAATGGGCAAAAACTGGAAGCATTCCCTTTGAAAACTGGCACAAGACAGAGATGCCCTCTCTCACCACTCCTATTCAACATAGTATTGGAAGTTCTAGCCAGGGCAATTAGGCAGGAGAAGGAAATAAAGGGTATTCAGTTAGGAAAAGAGGCAGTCAAATTGTCCCTGTTTGCAGATGACATGATTGTATATCTAGAAAACCCCATTGTCTCAGCCCAAAATCTCCTTCAGCTGATAAGCAACTTCAGCAAAGTCTCAGGATACAAAATCAATGTACAAAAATCACAAGCATTCTTATACACCAATAACAGACAGAGAGCCAAATCATGAGTGAACTCCCATTCACAATTGCTTCAAAGAGAGTAAAATACCTAGGAATCCAACTTACAAGGGATGTGAAGGACCTCTTCAAGGAGAACTACAAACCACTGCTCAAGGAAATAAAAGAGGATACAAAGAAATGGAAGGACATTCCATGCTCATGGGTAGGAAGAATCAATATCGTGAAAATGGCCATACTGTCCAAGGTAATTTATAGATTCAATGCCATCCCCATCAAGCTACCAATGACTTTCTTCACAGAATTGGAAAAAACTACTTTAAAGTTCATATGGAACCATAAAAGAGCCTGCATTGCCAAGTCAATCCTAAGCCAAAAGAACAAAGCTGGAGGCATGACGCTACCTGACTTCAAACTATACTACAAGGCCACAGTAACCAAAACAGCATGGTACTGGTACCAAAACAGAGATATAGATCAATGGAACAGAACAGAGCCCTCAGAATAATGCCGCCTATCTACAACTATCTGATCTTTGACCAACCTGAGAAAAACAAGCAATGGGGAAAGGATTCCCTATTTAATAAATGGTGCTGGGAAAACTGGCTAGCCATATGTAGAAAGCTGAAACTGGATCCCTTCCTTACACCTTATACAAAAATCAATTCAAGATGGATTAAAGACTTAAATGTTAGACCTAAAACCATAAAAACCCTAGAAGAAAACCTAGGCATTACTATTCAGGACATAGGCATGGGCAAGGACTTCATGTCTAAAACACCAAAAGCAATGGCAACAAAAGCCAAAATTGACAAATGGGATCTAATTAAACTAAAGAGCTTCTGCACAGCAAAAGAAACTACCATCAGAGTGAACAGGCAACCTACAAAATGGGAGAAAATTTTTGCAACCTACTCATTTGACAAAGGGCTAATATCCAGAATCTACAATGAACTCCAACAAATTTACAAGAAAAAAACAAACAACCCCATCAAAAAGTGGGTGAAGGACATGAACAGATACTTCTCAAAAGAAGACATTTATGCAGCCAAAAAAACACATGAAAAAATGCTCACCATCACTGGCCATCAGAGAAATGCAAATCAAAACCACAATGAGATACCATCTCACACCAGTTAGAATGGCAGTCATTAAAAAGTCAGGAAACAACAGGTGCTGGAGAGGATGTGGAGAAATAGGAATACTTTTACACTGTTGGTGGGACTGTAAACTAGTTCAACCCTTGTGGAAGTCAGTCTGGCGATTCCTCAGGGATCTAGCACTAGAAATACCATTTGACCCAGCCATCCCATTACTGGGTATATACCCAAAGGACTATAAATCATGCTGCTATAAAGACACATGCACACGTATGTTTATTGTGGCACTATTCACAATAGCAAAGACTTGGAACCAACCCAAATGTCCAACAATGATAGACTGGATTAAGAAAATGTGGCACATATACACCATGGAATACTATGCAGCCATAAAAAATGATGAATTCATGTCCTTTGTAGGGACATGGATGAAATTGGAAATCATCATTCTCAGTAAACTATCGCAAGAACAAAAAACCAAACACTGCATATTCTCACTCACAGGTGGGAATTGAACAATGAAAACACATGGACACAGGAAGGGGAACATCACACTCTGGGGACTGTTGTGGGGTTGGGGGAGGGGGGAGGGATAGCATTAGGAGATATACCTAATGCTGAATGACAAGTTAATGGGTGCAGCACACCAGCATGGCAGATGTATACATATGTAAGTAACCTGCACATTGTGCACATGTACCCTAAAACTTAAAGTATAATAATAATAAAATAAAATTAAACTAAATTAAAAACCAAAAAAAACCAAAAAGAAAAAAAAACATCTCATGTACCCCATAAATATATAAGCCTACTATTTACCCACAAAAATAAAAAAAAATACCAAATAAAATAAAATAAAATAAAATTTCCAACTGATTGAATAAGTCCCCACTACTTCAGGGAGGACAGTCTGCTTTACTTGATCTACTGATTCAACTGTTAATCTAATTTAGATGCACTCTTACGGAAACACCCAGAATAAGCTTGTCCAAATGTATGGTCACCCCAGTTAAATAGATACCTAAAAATAATCATTACACCATGGATACTTTAAACAAAAAACATAAAAGCGGTCATGTTAATATCAAGCAAGGTAGATTTCAGTGCAAAACAAAAATGTACTAGAGACAAAGAGGTACATTATGTAAAAAAAAGATACATCTATGTGGATCCTAAATATGTAGGTGCTAAACAACAAAGCCTTAAAATATAAGAAGCAAATACCAAGGGCTGAAAGGAACAATAAACACATCTACAATGGTGGGTGGAGGCTTCTACAATCCACTCACGTCAATTAAGATAAACATTGAACAGTAACGATGAGGAACTAAACAACACATTCAGCCAAAAGGATCTAATTCCATATATAGAACACTCCTCTTAATAGCAGCAGAGCCTACGGTTGACTCTTCAGCATCACAGGTTTGAACTGTGTGGGTCCACTTATGCATGGATTAAAAGTGACACTGAGTGTGCTTGCCTTTCCTGCCTCTCTTTCTACTTGCTCCATCTTTTCTGTCTCTGCCACCCCTGAGACAGTGAGACCAACCCCTCCTCCTCCTCAGTCTACCCCATATGAAGGTGAGGATGAATACCTTTATGATAATCCACTTCCCCTTAATGAATAGTAAGTAGATTTCTATCCCTTATGATTTTTAATAACATTTTTTCTCTAGCTTACTTTATTAAAAGAGTACAGTATATAATATATATGACATATACAATATTTGTTAATTGACTATGTTATTGATAAGGCTTCTGATCAACAGTAGACTGCTAGTAAAGTTTTTGTGGACTCAAAATTTCACGTGAATTTTCTCCTGAATGGGGAGTTGATGCCTCTGAACCTTGCATTATTCAAGGGTCAACTATATATATATATATTCAAGTGCCCATGTAACTCTCACTAGATAACTCATAGCCTTGGAAATAAAATGAACTACATAAATTTAAAAAATATGAAATCATACATTGTATGGAGTGTGTCCTATGGTTATATCTGAATCAAATGAGAAATCAATAACATAAAAGGAACAAAACTCTAACACTTAGAAATTGAACAACACATTTGTAAATAATACATAAGCCAAAGAGAGAAAGTCCCAGGGGAGATAAAAATGAAAACATAAAACTAAATAAAAATGGAATGAAAACATAAAACTAAATAAAAATGGAAATATTACATTTCAACATATGTGGGTACAGCTAAAGCAAGGCTGAGAGGAAAATGCATAGTACTACTTGCTTTTATTAGAAAAAAGGACAGGTCACCAATCAGTCATCTAAGTTTCTAGCTCAAGAAACTAGAAAAATAATAGCAAAGTAAACCCAATGCAAGTATAAGGGAGAAAATAATAAAAATAATTACGTAAATCCATGCATTTGAAAATATGAAACAGTAGAGTAAATCAATAAAACTAGAAGCTGGTTCTTTAAAAATCAACAAAATTCACAAGCCTCTAGCAAAACTGACAAAGAAAAAAGAAGGCACAATTACTAATATCAGAGATAAAAAAGGAAATATCAGCACAGGCATATATCAAAAAGATAAGAGAATACTACCAATTACTCAGCACATATAAATTTGACAACTTTCGTAAAATGGAACAATTCCTCAAAAGGTACAAACTTCCACAACTTACCAAATATGAAAAAGATTTGGACAGCCCCAAAACTATTAAGGAAATTAAACTTGTATTTAAAATACTTCTTCAAAAGCAATCTTCAGACCCAGGTGATTTCACTGAAGAATTCTATCAAACATTACATGGTTCAACATTTAAAAATCAATGAGTGTAATCCACAAGATCAACAGACACTGAACAAAAATTAATCATATAAATAAACACAGAAGAACATTTGACAAAATCTGTAGTAAAAAATTCTCAACAACTTAGGAACAAATTTACAGAGTTCCTAAAGCACCTTCAGTAGCATCATTCTTAAAAGATTGAAGCTTTTTCACTAAGAAATAAAAACAATTTTAATTCTCACCGCCCTTATTAAGCATAGTACTAGAATTTCTAAAAAGCCCATTAAGACAAGAAAGGAGAGAGAAGGAAAAAAAATTGGGAAAGAAGAAATAAAACTTTTCCTATTTTCAGGTGGGCATGATTGATGCAGAAAATTTCGATGAATCTCCAAAAAAAATTCTCGTAGAACTAATAAGTGAGTCCAGCAAGGTCATAGGATACACTATCGACATACAAAAATCAATGACATTTCTTTATACACAATGAACATGTGAAAACTGAAATTGATAACACAATACCATTTAAAATTCCTTCAAAGATAACAAAATATTTAGGCATACACATAACAAAAGAAGTACAAAATCTGCATTTTACATATAAAAAAAAACTAATGAAAGAAATAAAAAAATACCTAAGTAAATGGCGAGACATACTATGTTCATAGGTTGGAAGACTAAATATAGTTGACAATGTCGATTCTCCTTAAATTGATCTAAGATTTGATGCAATTATATCAAAATTCCAAAAATGATTTTTGTAAACACAGACAAGCTTATTATGAAATTTATATGGAAAAGTACAGATCTTAGAATAGCTAAAACAATATTGAAAATGAGGAATGAGGTGGGAGCATATCCTCCAAAAGGCACATACAGATGGCAAATAGCATCTGGAAAGATGATCAATTTTATTAGCTATCGGGAAAATGCAAATTTAAACCACAATGAGATATCACTATACACTTATTAGAATGGATAACATTTAAAAAATAGGGAAAACATCAAATGCTGGCAAGGATGCAGAGAAACTGGACCACTGACACATGCTGATAAGAATGTAAAACCATACAGCCACTCTGGAAAATGGTTTGTCATTTTCTTATAAAACTAAATTTGCACTTATCTGGTAAGCCAGCAATTTCACATTGGAGCATTTATCACAGAAAAGCAAAGATTCATAGTCACTGAAAAATTTCTACAGAAAGATTCATAATAGCTTTTGATTCATAACCCTCATAAACTGGAAACATTCCAAATGTCATTAAATAAATGAATGGTTAAACAAACTGTCATGCATGTACACCGTGGAACACTCCTTGTCATTAAAAAGAAAGGAATTATTGACACATGTAATAATTTGGATAAGCCTCAGAGAAATATAGTACATGAAAAAAGCCATTTCAAAAAGGTTATATAGTGAATGATTCAACTTATATTACATTTTTGGAATGACAAAATCTAGAAATGGAATATACATTAGTGGTTTCCAGATGAGTAGGTTACAAAAATTTTCTCCCATTTTGTAGGTTGCCTGTTCACTCTGATGGTAGTTTCTTTTGCTGTGCAGAAGCTCTTTAGTTTAATTAGATCCCATTTGTCAATTTTGGCTTTTGTTGCCATTGCTTTTGGTGTTTTAGACATGAAGTCCTTGCCCATACCTATGTCCTGAATGGTAATGCCTAGGTTTTCTTCTAGGGTTTTTATGGTTTTAGGTCTAACATTTAAGTCTTTAATCCATCTTGAATCAGAATCTACAATGAACTCAAACAAATTTACAAGAAAAAAACAAACAACCCCATCAAAAAGTGGGCGAAGGACATGAACAGACACATCTCAAAAGAAGACATTTATGCAGCCAAAAAACACATGAAAAAATGCTCACCATCACTGGCCATCAGAGAAATGCAAATCAAAACCACAATGAGATACCATCTCACACCAGTTAGAATGGCGATCATTAAAAAGTCAGGAAACAACAGGTGCTGGAGAGGATGTGGAGAAATAGGAACACTTTTACACTGTTGGTGGGACTGTAAACTAGTTCAACCCTTGTCGAAGTCAGTGTGGTGATTCCTCAGGGATCTAGAAATAGAAATTCCATTTGACCCAGCCATCCCATTACTGGGTATATACCCAAAGGACTATAAATCATGCTGCTATAAAGACACATGCACACGTATGTTTATTGCGGCATTATTCACAATAGCAAAGACTTGGAACCAACCCAAATGTCCAACAATGATAGACTGGATTAAGAAAATGTGGCACATATACACCATGGAATACTATGCAGCCATAAAAAATGATGAATTCATGTCCTTTGTAGGGACATGGATGAAATTGGAAATCATCATTCTCAGTAAACTATCGCAAGAACAAAAAACCAAACACTGCATATTCTCACTCATAGGTGGGAATTGAACAATGAGAACACATGGACACAGGAAGGGGATCATCACACTCTGGGGACTGTTGTGGGGTGGGGGGAGGGGGGAGGATAGCATTGGGAGATATACCTAATGCTAGATGACGAGGTAGTGGGTGCAGTGCACCAGCATGGCACACGTATACATATGTAACTAACCTGCACATTGCGCACATGTACCCTAAAACCTAAAGTATAATAATAATAATAAATAAATAAATAAATAAATAAATAAATAAATAAATAAAAAGATTAGTGGTTTCCAGGATCAGGGATGGCTGGGAGGTGGTTGGCTACAAAAAGAGTAACACAACAGATCCTTCTGTGGATGGATTGCAATGTCCGTACCTTGACTCTGAATGTCAATATCATGGTTGTTACACTGTGGGATAGTTTTGCAAGATGTTATCATTTGTGTAAACAGTGCATAGGATTTCTGTATTTTTTTTACAACTGCATGCAAATTTACATTTACCTTAAAACAAAGTTTGATTTTAAAAAGGAAATTTGAAACAAAACAAACATAACTTCTTTCCTGGGGATTTTGTTCCTGTCAAGCAGCAGAAATTTTATTTTATTTATTTTATTTTTTATTTTTTTGGCCAGGATCCACTTTCATTGCCAATGACAAGTACATGCTCATCCTTGTATCCTTCCCAGGTTATTTTGAATAATTCGGTCTGGGCTGGCACAGTTGTGATAGGACCACATTGTTGGTTATGACAGCTGCTAAAATGGGACTACTGCAGCATGGACACAAAAGATTCTAGTGATGGACACTGTCACATTCACAATGAACATTTATTGGGTATTGGATTAAAAAGAACATAGATATCATGAAATTCGATAAGGACATTAAAGATCATTTTGTCTTTCCCTTTAATATGGCAGAAGATTAAACGGAGGCCTAGATTATCTCATCCAAGATTAAAGCACTAGGTATTGGCAAGCTCACAACTAAAAGCAAAGTTCAGGAATCTTAATGTTCCCGTCTGTAAACCAGAAAAAGATGAAATTCTTTGCTCTCTCTCTTTCCCATCATCAGTGCATTCTCGTTTTGATAAAGAGATCTAAGGATCTGTAAGTTTCCCTCTCATCACTATATATCTACAATAAGGATCCACTTTGTTGTGTTTTCATCTGTAAGTTTTATACATGCTACAAAACTATAATTTTGAAACACATAGCATAATGCATTGTAAATTGTTTACAGAGATAAATGGAACAAATATTTGTTCAATGATTGAATTATCTTCAGAGTTCATCTATCCTTTGCTCTACTGTCATGTCTTTTTACTATGTTTGTCTTGGCTGCTTTTCTAATTTTTCAATTTAAATAAATTTTACTATTTCTTGTGCTTCTATCTCATCACTATCTTGAAGTCAACTTTGAACCAACCAAATGCATTTTCTATGTCATCATCTAGATCACTAAGCGAAGGGAACATGAATCGGTCTTTCAGTATTCTTTTTTTATTATTATTATTATACTTTAAGTTTTAGGGTACATGTGCACAATGTGCAGGTTAGGATCACTGTGATCCAGACTAGTCTGAACCATCTAGGATGCACTGTTTTCAGTCTAGAAGTTTCTTTCCATGAGTATATTTTTCAAGGAAAGAGTAAGGAATACTTCCTGGTTGTATACAGAGAGATGAATTAATGATGGTTTTTGTAAAGACTGCTTGACTGTAAGTTCTGACTCTGATGAACTATAAAAAATGAAATCATCAGATACTAAAATAGGACAATTAATATTTTTATATCTGTGATATTTTAACACTTTTATGAAGTGTAAATCCTAGCTTTACTTTTTGCTTTAAAAATAATTTAAAAGAGATTCTTAGGTCCATCTTAACTAAAATAGTTACAAATGACAAATAAAGATAAGTGTATTATTTTGTTTTTAAAAAAGGTCTGGCAGATGGAGTGAAAAAGGATAGAAGTTCTCATTTTCTCACTTACCTCCTTCCCCTTCACTCCTACTTCACCTCCTACTTCTCATGCATAGATATTCATAGACATTTAGCAGAAAACTAACACGCATTCTAGCCTTTCTTCCTAATTCAAGCAATGCCATCTGTACAATACATACAGAGGTATAGGTATCTTGAAAATGAAATTTATCCTTATTTTCATGAGCCTGGGACACAGTTTTTTTATGACTGCGTAATACAATACAATTTAATTTGTTGAAAACAAGAATGTTGCAGATACATGGATTCAACCAGACAAACATTTTTTGCACCCCTTTGCAGTCAATCCCTCTCTCCACTCCCAGCCCCTCTCCACACTGCTCTGTTTTCTATCCCTATAGTTCTGCCTTTTTTTGCAATGTCATATAAATACAATCAATTTGAGCTTCATCTATGAAGTTGTGTATGAGTAGTTTGCTTATTTTAATGCTGAGTAGCATTCCTTTGCATGGATATACAACAGCTTATTCACTAGTTGAAAGATAGTTTCGGTGTTTCCAGCTTTTGGTAAGATGCGTAATGCCAGTAGAACTATCATACGGTTTTTTAGTATATATAAGTTTTTGTCTTGGGAAAATATTTAAGAGTAGGACTGCTGGGTCATATGGTAAATGTGTGTTTAGCTTTATAAAAAAAGAAAATTGCCAAACTGCTTGCAAAGTAGCTGTACCATTTTGGATTCACACCAGCAATGTATGAGAGTTCCAGTTGCTCTACCTGTTTCTTGTCAACATTTGCAACACTTGATAGTGTCAATTATTTTTTGCCATTACACAACGTGTACAATATTTGTTTTTTAAATTTGCATATTCTTAATGCAAATTTAAATGAAAATATTTTGGGTACTTATTTGACATCCATTATCTTCTTTCAAAGATACTTTCTTTCAAAGTGTCTGTTCAAAACCTTTGCACATTTTATAATTGGAATGTTTGTCTCCTAGTATTGAATTAGAGTTATTAATATATTCTGGATACAAGTCTTGTATATTTGGCAGATATTTTTGCTTAGTCTCTGCCATTTTTTATTCTGTTAACAATGTCTTTCAAAGGGAAAAAGATTTAAATTTTGACCATTTAACATTTTTTCTCTTCTAAATAATGCTTTTGATATATGTCAGAGAAATCAAAAATATGTTCTCTGTTTTCTTTTAGAAGTGTTTTTGTTTTAAGTTTTACATTTAAGTCTGTAATCTACTTTGAGTTAATTTTTGCATATAGTGTGAGGTGTGGTTCAAGGTTTGTTTTTATAATTACATAGAACTTTTCCATCACCATTTTTTGAAACGATTATTTTTTATAAATTATGTTTTCAATTTGTTTAATACCAAGTGACCACATATGTGTAGATCTTCTTATAGACTCTCTATTCAGTTCTATTTATCTGCTTGCCTATCCTTTCAAAAATACCAACTGTCATAATTAGTGCATCTTAGTATGTCTTAAAATTATGTACTGTGAATTCTTCAACATTGTTCATTGTAAAAATTATTTTGGCTTTTTTAGTTCCTTGCATTTTCATATGAGTTTTAGAATAAGCTTATTGATTGTTATCACATTTTCTACTGAAAATTTGTTTTGTGGTTTTCTTTAGTTTGTAGCTCAATTTGGGATAATTGACATTTTAACAATATTGAGCTTTCCATTCCATTTACATGGTGCATTTCTCAACTTTAGGTCTTCTGTGATTTCTTTCATCAATGTTTTGCAGTTTCTAGTATTTTGCACATATTTTATTAGATTTATATTTAAGTATTTCATTTTTTGTGCTAATGTAGATGATAATTTTAAGAAATTAACTGTCCATTGCTAGAATATAGACATACAATTGATTTGTATATGTTGACATTGCATCTTGCAAACCTACTAAGCTCACTTATTACTTTCAGTAGCTTTAGAGAAAGATTTCATGGGATTTTCTCCATGATAATTATATCTTTTATGAATACAAAAATTTTTATTTCTCCCCTTCCAATCTATATTCATGTTATTTCTTTTTCTTTTCTTATTGCACTGGTTAGGACCTCCAGTATAATGTTGAATAAGAGTGCTGAGAGCAAACGTGTCCCCCAGTCTTAGCTGAAAACCATACAGGTTTTTATCAATGGTCATATTATATGTAAGGCTGTGTAGACGTTCATCATCAGGTTAAGGAAATTTCCTTCTACTCCCAGTTTGCTGAGAGCTTTTATCATGCATACATGAAGGATTTAGTAATGTGCTTTTTTGGCATTTACTGAGATAATCATATGTTTTTTCTTCTTCTTTAGTCTATAGATACAGTAACTCACATTGTTTTTTTATTGTCAAACAGGCCTTGCATTCCACGGATAAATTATGTCATAATGTATTGCCATTTTTATACATCGCTGAGGTTAATTTGCTAATATTTATTGAGGAACTTTTACCCATGTTTATGAAAGCTATTGGTCTGCATTTTTCTTTTAATTTCTGTTCTAGTTTTGGCGTTAAGATAATATTGGTCTCTGTAGATGATTTAGATGTGTTAACTTGACTTTGTTTTCTCAAGGAGTATATGTAGAATTGGTAATATTTCTTCCTTAAATATTTTGTATAACTTGTCAATGAAAGCACCTAGACTTATAACTTTTTGTTTTTGTTGTTGAGAGGTTTTAAATTATGAATTCAATGTCTTTAACAGATGCACAAATATTCAAAATACATATTTCTTTAGTAGTCTTTAATAGTAGGTAATTTCAAAGAAAATTGTTTATTATATTTAAGTTGTTGAATTTAGAGATATAAAGTTGTTCTTAATATATCCTTATTATTTTAAATTTTATCTAGAGTAGTGATGAGGTCTCTTTGTTGTCCTTGTATTGGTAATCTCTCTCTCTCTCTCTCTTTTTCTTTCCTCTTTTCCCTCCTTCCCTTTCTCTCTTATTTTTAAAGGTCTGGCTAGATGTTTTTCAATTTCATTAACTTTTTTCAATGCATCAGCTATTGGCATTATTTATTTTCTCTGTTTTTTTTTCTGTCTCCAATTTTGCTGTTTTGATTGTTATCTTCATTATACATTTCCTTCCTCTTTTGATTTTAGTTTGTTCTCCTTTCCTAGTTGTTTATGGTGGAAGCTTATATCATTGTTTTACTATCTGTGTGCCTGTTTAATTTAAGCATTTAATGCTATACAAGTCCCTCTAAGCACTGCTGTAGTAATATTTAACATGTATTGCTAGGTTAAGTTTTCATTTTTATTTCATTAAGAACATTTTCCAATTTCCACTGTTTGTTCTTTGACTCCTATTTAAATGTGTTATTTTCAATTTCTCAATATTTAGGTATTATCTTCATATAATTTTTATTCCTTTTTAAATTTTCTTATGATCAGAGAATCATATTTTTACAATTCTCCTTTTAATTTGTTAAAATTGGTTTTGTGTTCATAACATTCTATCTTAGAAAATATTCTATATGCACTTCAAAAGAATGTGTACTCAGTGGTTGTTAGTTAGAGTGTTCTATAAAT
This sequence comes from Pongo pygmaeus, assembly GCF_028885625.2. NCBI lineage: Eukaryota > Metazoa > Chordata > Mammalia > Primates > Hominidae > Pongo > Pongo pygmaeus. The sequence goes on from NC_072386.2 coordinate 80,447,971, forward strand.
GTTAGTTAAATCCAGATAGTTGATGAAGTTGTTCAGTTCTTCCATAACCTTACTGACTTGCTGTGTATTTGTTTTATCTATTACTAAAAGAGGTAGATAAAACATCCAAGAATTTCCAAGTACACAAATTTAGGATTGATATCTGTCTATTGCATTGGCCTCTATTATTAGATAATGTCTCCTTTCATCTCTGGAAATGTTCTTGTTTTGAATTCTACTTGTATGATATTAATATAGCCACTCTAACTTTATTTTAATTCATTTGTATGGCATACGTTTTTCTATTCTTTTATACTTATTGTATGTTTTTCCCTTCTTTAAAGTTAGTTTGTTGTAGTTAAATATTGCTTTTTGTCCATCCTGACAATTTGTCTTTTAATGAATACATTCAGACCATTCCCATTATTACTGATATAGCTAAATTAAAATCAACCATCATGGTGTTTTTTTTAATTTCTATTTAGTCTAAACAGATTCATTTGTACCTGCTTTTCTGCCTGTTTCATATTTTTTAATCCTAATTTGACTTTAGTATTGGTGTATTATGTATAATTGTATAAAAATACTTTATTAATTGCTGTGGTATTTGAAATACATATTTTAATTAATCATGATCTAGCTTCAAATAGCATTGTAGTTTCACCTGCAGTGTTAGAACTATATAACTACACACAACTATTTCCTCCTTCATGTCCTGTGTGCTCCTTATCATACATTTTGCTTTTACATATTCTATAAACCCACAATACATTGCTATTAATTTTCCTTTAAATAGTCAATTAACTTTTAGAGCCATTAAACGTATGGCTCTAAATTTTTTTATACTTTATACTTACTCTCATTTTAATGAGTTATGGATATCTTCATTTATTTGTGTTGATCAAAGTTTTGATCTGATGCCCTATTTCTTCTGCCTGAGGAACTTTTTAACATTTCAGGTAGTGTAGGTTTGTTGGTAATGCATTTTAAAGTTTTGTTTGTCGAAAACATTTTCACTTTGAAAGAGATTTCCACAGTATAGAATTCTGTTGACATAACAACTTTGTTCTCACTTACTGTCACTTTAAAAATGTTGTTTCACTCTTTTTTAACTTTCATTTTAAGTTCAAGGGTACATGTGCAGGTTTGTTTTATAGATAAATTGAATGTCACAGGGGTTTGGTGTAAGGATTATTTTGTCACCCAGGAAATAAGCATAGTACCTGATAGGTAGTTTTTCAGTCCCCTCCCTGTTCCCACCCTGCAGCTTCAAGCAGGCCTCAGTGTCTATTGTTCCCCTCTTTGTGTCAATATGTACTCAAATCTCAGCTCCCACTTATAAGTGAGAACATGTGGTATTTGGTTTTCTGTTCCTGTGTTAGTTTGCTTAGGATAATGGTCTCCAGCTCCATCTATGTTGCTGCAAAGAATATGATCTCACTCTTTTTATGGCTGCATAGTATCCCATGGTGTATATGTACCATATTTTTTAATCCAGTCTACCATTGATGGGCATTTAGGCTGATTCCATCTTTTGCTATTGGGAAGAGTGCAGTGATGAACATACATGTGCATGTGTCTTTTTAACAGAACAATTTATATTCCTATGGGTATATACCCAATAATGGCATTGCTGGATAAAGTGGTAATTATGTTTTAAGTTCCTTGAGAAATTGTCAAACTGATCTCCAAAATGGCTGAACTAATTTACATTCCCACCAGCAGTGTATAAGTGTTCTCTTTCCTCTACAACCTCACCAGCATCTGTTTTTTGAGTTTTTAATAGTAGCCATTCTGACTGCTGTGAGATGGTATCCCATTATGGTTTTGATCTGCATTTCTCTAATGATTAGTGATGATGAGCCTATCTTCATATTCTTGCTGGCCACATGTATGTCTTCTTTTGAAAAGTGTCTGTTCATGTTCTTTATCCATTTTTTAATGGGGTTGTTTGATTTTTGCTTGTAAATTTGTTTAACTTCCTTATAGTTTCTGAATATTAGACCTTTGTCAGACGCATAGTTGCAAATATTTTCTCCCATTCTGTAGGCTGTCTGTTTAGCCTATTGATAGTTTCTTTTGCTGTGTAGGAGCTCTTTAATTAGGTCCCATTTGTCAATTTTTGTTTTTGCTGCAATTGCTTTTGGTATCTTCATCATGAAATCTTTGCCAGGTCCTATGTCCGAAATATTTCTTGGGTTATCTTCCAGGATTTTGACAGTTTTAGATTTTACATTCAAATCTTTAATCCATCTTGAGTTGATTTTTGTATATAGTTTAATGAAGGAGTCCAATTTCAATCTTCTGCTATGGCTAGCCAGTTATACAATTTATTGAATAGAAAGTCATTTCTCCATTGCTTGTTTTTGTTGATTTTGTCAAAGATCAGATGGTTGTAGATGTCCAGCCTCATTTCTGTGCTGTCTGTTGTGTTCCATTGGTCTGTATGTCTGTTTTTGTATTAGTACCATGCTGTTTGGTTATTGCAGCTTTGTAGTATAGTTTGAAGTCAGGAGTGTGATACCTCCAGCTTTGCTCTTTTTGCTTAATTTGCTTATGATTGCCTTGGCTATTTAGGCTCTTTTTTGGCTCCATATGAGTTTTAAAATAGTTTTTCTAGTTCTGTGAAGAATTTCATTCATTGACAGGAACAGCATTGAATCTGTAGATTGCTTTGGGCAGCATGGCCATTTTAATGATATTGATTCTTTCTATCCACAAGCATGAAAAGTTTTCCTATTTGTTAGTGTCATCTGATTTATTTTAGCAATGTTTTTAAATTCTCATTGTAGATGTTTTTCACCTCCTTGGTTAGCTATATTTGTAGGTATTTTATTGTTTTTTGGCAATTGTGAATGGGATTGTGTTCTTAATTTGGCTCTCAGCTTGGATGTCGTTGGCGCATAGGAATGTTACGGATTTTTGTACATTAACTTTGTATCCTAAAATTTTGCTGAAATTGTTGATCAGATCAAGGAGCTTTTGGGCAGAGAATATGGGGTTTTCTAGGTATAGAATCATGTTGTCTATAAACAGATATAGTTTAACTTCCTCTCTTAATATGGGGTTTTCTAGGTATAGAATCATGTTGTCTATAAACAGATATAGTTTAACTTCCTCTCTTCCTGTTTGGATGCCTTTTCTTTCTTTCTCTTGCCTGATTGTTCTGGATAGAATTTCTAGTCCTACGCTGAATAGGAGTGGTGAGAGTGGGCATCCTTGTCTTCTGCTGGTTTTCAAGAAAAATGCTTCCAGATTTTCTGCATTCAGTATGATCTTGGTTGTGAGTTTTTCATAGATGGCTCTTATTATTATGAGGTGTAGTCCTTCAATCCCTAGATTGTTGAGAGGTTTTAATATGAAAGTATGTTGAATTTTATCAAAAGTCTTTTATGCATCTGTTGAGATGATGATGTGGTTTTGGTTTTAGTTCTGTTTATATGGTGAATCACACATACTGATTTGCATATGTTGAACCAACCTTGCATCCCAGGGATAAAACCTACTTCATTGTGGCAGATAAGACTTTTGCTGCTGGATTCTGTTTGCTAGAATTTTATTGAGTATTTTTGTATCTATGTTCATCAAGGATATTGGCCTGAAGTTTTCTTTCTTTCTTGCATCTCTGCAAGATTTTGGCATCAGGATGAATGAATTAGGAATGAATCCCTTCTCTTCAATTTTTTGAATAATTTCAGCAGGAATGGTACCAGTTCTTCATACATCTGGTAGAATTCAGCTGTGAATCTATCTGGTCTTGGGCCTTTTCAGTTTGGTAGGCTTTTTATTATTAATTCAATTTTGGAACTCATTATTGGTCTAATCAGGGATTCAATAACTTCCTGGTTCAATTTTGAGAGGTTACATGTTTCCAGGAATTTATCCATTTTTCTGGGTTTTCTAGCTTGTGTGCATAGAGGTATTCATAATAGTCTCTGAGTGTTTTTTGTGTTTCTGTGGGATCAGTGGTAACATCCCCTTTGTCATTTCTAATTGTGTTTATTTTTATCTTTTCTCTTTTATTTTATTAGTCTGGGTAGCAGTCTGTTGATCTTACTAATTCTTTCAAAGAATTAGCTCCTGAGTTTATTAACTTGTTGTATAGTGTTTTTGCCTCAATTTCCTTCAGTTCTGCTCTGATTTTGGCTATTTCTTGTCTTCTGCTAGTCTTAGAGTTGGTTTGCTCTTGTTTCTCTAGTTCTCTAATTGTGATATTAGGTTGCTAATTTGAGCTCTCTGTAACATTTTGATGTGGGCATTTAGTGCTATAAACTTTGCTCTTGACACTGCTTTGCCTGTGTCACAGGGATTCAGATATGTTGTATCTTTTTTCTCATTAGTTTCAAGGAATTTCTTGATTTCTGCCTTAATTTCATTATTTACCAAAAGTTATTCAGGAGCATGTTGTTTAATTTCCACATAACTTTATGGTTTTGAGTGGTTTTCTTAGCAGTGATTTCTATTTTTATTGTGCTGTGGTCTGAGAGTGTGGTTGGTATGATTTTGATTTTTTCAAATTTGCTGAGGATTATTTTATGCCTGATTGTGTGGTTAATTTCAGAGCATGTGCCACATGCAGATGAGAAGACTATGTATTCTGTTGGTTCCTTCAGCCTTTGAAGTTGCTGTCCTTTGGATGTGTTTTTTTGCTTTTTTTTCATCTTTGATGCCCTTGGTGGTTTGATTATGGTATAAGGTGAGTTTGATTGACTGACTTCAATTCTAGTCTGCTCCTAGGTCTTGGAGGAATGATCTCTGATTAGTCTCCATGCCCACATTTCTTTTGTTGGGTGTTCTGGTCCATGGGGTCCCTCAGGCAGGGTTCTCAGTTGGCAGGCAAGTCACATGCTTGCTAGGTTGGCCCAAATCTGCTATCTGTGTGTTTCCTGGGGAAACACCGAGTTGTGCCTGCCTGCAGAGTTCAGGCAGAAGCAAGGCCAGTTGGTTGGAAGCTGTAGCAGGTATGGCCCATCTGGATATGAGGGGTGGCGGTGAGTGGAGTTGCTTGTCCTGCCATCCAGGTGTTTCCATGGCAACAGGCAGCTGCACCCCTTAGGAAATTTGGGCAGAAGAAGGACCACTGTGCCTAGCAGGCATGGCTCACCTGGCTACCAGCAGTAGAGGTGGGTGAGGATGCCTGCCCTGCCATCTGGGTATTCACTGGGACAACAGGAAGCTGTGACCTCTAGTGGAGTTCACATATAAGTGGGGCCATCGAGCCCGAAGCTCTAGCAGGTGCTGCCTGCCTTCCTGCCTATCAGTGGTGGGAATGGGTAGGGTCATGTGCCGTGTTGTCCAGGTGTTTTCTGGGACAACAGGAGGCTGTGCCCACCAGTTGAGTTCCCATAGAAGCAGAACAACTGGGCTGAGAGCCCTAGCAGGTGTTGCCTGCCTGGCCATCAGCAGCAGGTGTGGGTGAGGTTGCTGGCTCTGCCATCCAGGTGCTTCCTGGGACAACAGGAGACTGTATCCACCAGCGGAGTTCAGGCAGAAGTGGGGACCACAGGACCAGAAGCTTTAGTAGGTGTTGCTTGCCTGGATACCAGTGGCAGGAGTGGGTGGAGTGGCTGGCCAAGTTCAGGCCAAAGAGGGACCACTGGGCCAGAAGCTGGCACCATTCTCCATCTGGCCAGGAGGGGTAGAGCAATCTTGCTGCTCACGGGCACCACAACTGCAGCCTCTATTGGGGATATGGCTCCTGTGATGGTCTGCTCTGGGTCGTAAGCTTATAGAGGTCCCCTTGGACTCAAGAGTTGCATCTGCAAAACAAATGGGCAGCTCTCTGCCTCAGTCTATAGGTCTGGTGGGGAGTGGGTGTGGGGAGGGGTGGCCAAGGAAATTCTCCCATTTCTGATCTTGCACAGGTGGAGAGCATGAATCCCCTGAGGGCTCTCACTCACTCAGTATTTCCCATGTTAGAGAGGTCCTCCTGGCTCCAGTCTGAGCCTAGACAGGCTGATGTCCAGCTTCTCTCCTCTCTGCTCTCTGTGTCTGCCTGCTGTCTTGATGTATCCCAGTGTGGTTTCTCAGATGATTGGCCTGCAGAGTCACTGCTCACTAGCACTTTTGTTTCCTCTCTCTGAGAGTGGTGCACATGAGCTGCTTCTAGTCTGCCATCTTGGCCTTGCCCCCTCCACTTTCTTCTGGATTGCATGGTTTTTTATTAAAAGTCTCCTATAATGCTTATCATTGTTCCTCTGTATGTCATGTGTTACATTTCTCCAGCTGTCTTCAATAATTTCTCTTCATCTTTTTTTTAACAGTTTAAATATGTTTATATTCCTCCTTTCCCCTTGGATATTTATCTTACTTTACATTCTCTGAGCTCCTTGGGTCTATGTCAATATGGCTAATATATCTTTAAATATTTCTTATATTTTATTCTCTCTGCTTCTCCTGAAAGTCCTGTTACACATAGGTTAAATTATTTGATGTTACCCATAGCTCTTGAGTGCTTTGTTCTAGATTTCTTTAAACTTGTATTTTTCTCTTTGTATTTCAGTTTTGGTAATTTCAATTGACATATTTTTATGTTCACAGATTTTTTTCCTCAGCTGTCTCATGTCCACTGATGACCTTCTCAACTGAATTCTTACTGGTTTTTATTTCTAGAATTTCTGTTTGATTCTTGCTTTTAGTTTCTATCTTTCTGATAATACTCTACAACTGTTCATGTATTTTTTCACTACAGCCTTTAACATATTACCTATAGATTTCTTAAAAATTCCCTGGTTGATAGTTTAAACATCAGGTTTATACTTGAATTTAGTTTCGTTGATTGATTTGTCTGTTGACAGTAGCATTGACAGTGGTTTATTTGTTCATGCTATCTTGTGTGTCTCATAATTTTTGGTTGAAGGCTGGACATTGAGCATAAAATAGTAGGAAATGAGGTAAATAGTATTTATGCCTGAAAATTGGCATAGCTCTTCTTCTTCTTGGTTTTAATATTGGGAGTGGAAAAGAGATTGGATCAATTTATCACAACTTTAACTGGGGTACATATTTTGTTCTTATGGTTACCATCAAACTGTCACTGGATTCACATTCCTCTAATGTTAACTCAAGCTTAGCATGGGAGTCAATTTATCACCTTCAGGTTTAGAACTTCCTCAAGTACCTGATCCTCAAGGGGAATCTCTCTCCACAGTCTCACCCTCTCCTCTGACTGTGGAGTGCTATATTCTTGGTCCAGAATGTGTTAGGCAAGTCCTCTATCTCTGGGTCATAGTGGTGGAGCTTTGTCAGTAGCCCTGACCTTCTGCCAGCAGTAGGCAATCTCTAATTCCCTGAGCCCAGGATGGTTTCCTACCTCTCCCCAGAATTAAAAGGTTTCATTTTTTCCTATTTTCAACCTTCAGCAAATTTTCACCTTTGTTTTGGGGGCAACATGTTTTTCCTGCTCTTTGACCAGTGGCCTAAGGCTTTTGCATTGTAGGGATGATTGATACAGGTGAGGCTATCTGCATTTCCTGCAGTAGCAGATCCTCCCTTTTTTCAGACCTATACCTCCAAGGGAATCTCCCTCTGGTTTCCTGCTTGACTCAAATTGGTTTTTATGAGGACCATGGAGAAGAGCCTGCAAGTGAGTGTCTGAGACTCTTAAGGTCCTATACTCTCATGTTGATCTGCTGTTGGCCTATAACAATTCATTAAAAATGTTGGTTGCCATCTTACCTGCTTATATGGCTTGCATGGCAGTCCTGCCTACCTCTACCTCAAGTCAATGCTCACATATCATCAATCCTTGGAAGTGCTTCTCTTTCCTTAGATCTCAGGCTGCTTGATTGCTCTGCCACCTCAGCTCTCTGATTGATTCTAAAAACATTGATTTTGTCAATATCTGGATTTTCCTTGTTGTTAGAGTAGAAGTGTAACATGGTTTCCATTTATTTTACATCCTCAAATAAGCCTGTATTCTCTCACTATATTTTAATAGAAAGTAAAATTTCATTTGTCAGATCTCTTACTTGAAAGTTGTGTATAAGACTTTGAAATATATTTAGGTCAGCTATATAATGGCATACAAAATATTATCAGTCTCAGAAAGAAACATTGTAATCATGTCTAATAATATTTACCAAAAAAAAAGAAAGAAAAAAATAAAGAAAATTTAAAACTTAAATAGAACAGCCATACCAGCTTGCAACTATTTGTGAGAAGCCGTGTTCACACCTCAGGCTAGAGTATAAATTTAGAATATTCCTAATGTCTCTTTGCCTGTTCATCAAGTTCAACAAAATTAGATCTGTATAACTGACACATTTGTTGAGCATCATAAAAAATGTGCCTTGCAATATTCATTCATTCCTTCATGTGACAGGAGGGAATGCAAAAGAAGTTCAGCGGAGTCAAGATATGTTTACTCAATTGTACTTTCTGCAGCCTACCAAAACTCATAAGGCAAAAATAAAAATAAGAAAAGGAATACTAATTTCCAATATTATTTGCCAAGAATCATATCCCCAAGCTTAAGACTCTAAAAAATATCTGCCAAATATGGAGGCTTCTCAACATGTAGAATTTCCACTAACAAACTCTCACAAATGTGCATTGTACCAATTCTGCAGTTTACTGATAGTTGGAAACAACCTTCTCACCATTGCTCAGAGTGTTCAGAAATTTTGTTCTCTGTGTGCCTTTTGGTCTCACAAATCAAAAAGCAATGGGAATGTTAAAAGGAGAAGAGGGACATGATTAAAATTAACATGAAAATAGATCTACATAGAAATTTAAAAGAGAAAGGAAATAAGAATATTTGATGTACTTATGGAATTAATTATTTAAAAGTAGAAACAATTCAGAGGTCAGAATGATTCAGATGCCACATGAAAACGATTGTTAATGTGCACTCAGAAGAATTACAAAATACAAGACAAACTGACCAACAAAATGAATGTCAAAAATTTAAATATATTTTCAGATCTTTGGTTAGTCTAGCAACCAGGGATTGTTGGATGTCTTTTGGCCTAATATTAATTGTAGAGTTTATACTTTTAAAGATGGGCTTTCAGTGAGCCTTTCAGAACTTACTTTTTTTTTTCTTTTTGGTAAGAAGATGCTCTTCCACATAGTTAAATTTTGAGCCATAGTGAGTGGGGTTGCTGAGAGACAAGGCGCAGCCTTCCAAAATGTGAGCAGGATGCAGCATATATATACACATATGTTACACTACCAGGTAAGCCTCAAACAGCAGTCCTTCCTGAATACAGTGAGATACAGCAACGTGAGTGGGGGGCCTGAGAACATCCCCCTAAGAATTGAGCTAAATACCACAGAATGGCAGAGGAAATGGGGTCAGAATTATAAATTCTGCAGATAAGCAACATTTTAACTTCCTGTGACCTGACTTCCTTACATGTAGAAGTGGATTCAACAGTGGTGAAAAGAAGAGGGGAAGAAATCAAATGGATACAAGTACATGCTGCTATTTAGAATCAGACAAGCAGAAAAAGCTAGTACTCAATCACCCAACAGAGACCTGGGCTGGAGGGATATGACTATGGATCGTGTCAGTCTCATCTCACTGCCAAGCATGGATGGGAATTGTGAGGCGGAGTGAGTGCCCTGGGCTGAGCTCACATCACATGGGGAGAAAAATTAATCTAGCACAACGGAAGTCGCCACTGATTCTGTTCATTTTGTCTCCCTCCCCATCCCTACCACACGTGATTACCTTAGAGACAACAGCCAATGTCAGAGAAGCAAAGGCAGGCACACAGTGACCTTGTGTAAACCAGTGTAAACATGTACCAGTGTAAACATGCACACATACAAACACACACAAGAAGAAAGAAATAAAGGTGTAAAAACAATAGTAGAAGCCCGGCATGGTGGCTCACGCCTGTAATCCTAGCACTTTGGGAGGCCAAGGCGGGAAGATCATGAGGTCAGGAGTTTGAGACCAGCCTGACGAACATGGTCAAACCTCATCTCTACTGAAAATACAAAAATTAGCTGCGCATGGTGGTGGGCACCTGTAATCCCAGCTACTCAGGAGGCTGACGCAGGAGAATCTCTTGAACCCAGGAGGCGGAGGTTGCAGTGAGCTGAGATCACGCCACTATACTCCAGCCTGGGTGACAGCGAGACTCCATCTCAAAAAAAAAAAAAAAAGTAGAATATGATTCTGAAGAATCACAATAGGAAACAGAGATTTTGAAATAAATATCCCTTCCCTTTAGGCAATTAAAGTAAACATGAACTGTGTGAAAAAATATGACAAAGATATAAAATCAAAAAAGAAAATGTGGGCAATTGAAGATAATATGCAAGCTAGGAGAAAGAAATGTAAAATAAAACTAAAAGCATTACAGAAATGAATTGCCCTGAAGACTCAGTCAGGATCAGGGAGACTAGACTTAGGTGAATTGCAGAGGAAGAACTAGAAAATGGGAAAAAACGAAGAGAGAAAATATTGCAGAGAAGTTGATTGATATGTGAGTCTGGCAAAAAAAAAAAAAAAAAAAAAAAAAAAAGCCAGTTCCATATAACTAGTGTTTTCAGAATGAAGAAACAGAAAATATATTCCTTGTTTTAAAAATAAACTATGATTTCTTTAGTTAAAAATCACTTCAGTCTGGGTTATTTAAAAGTGGCAATAGATCTGGATGATCAACATTAAGGCATATCCCCATGAAGTTACTGAATTGGAAAGATTAAATAAATAAAAACAAAAATTCTTTGATCCTTTTAGCTAAAATCTCAGTCATCTCTAAGAAGGAAATATAACTGACCTCATACTTTTCCACAGAATTTCTTAATAACCAAGTGAGGATGGTAATATCTCCACAGGGGGTAGGGAAAGAACATACAAGGAAAGAATATTCTTTGAATTCCTCAGTTCACTGGCCAGTATATTCTTTTTATTTTCCAGTCTGGCTCTTCTGTTTGTGGGAGAAATCAGAAGATGTAGGAGGTGTCAAAACTAGTTTTCTGGGCAGGACACAGCATGAATCAGTGAAACAAAAGAAAGCAGAATTGTTTCAAAGCAACCCATGGTAACAACAGCAAAAAGTGTTTGTGGGGTTGGAACAGAGATCATTTGCATAGAAGCAGCACACCCTGTGGCCTTTCCACTTCTCTGACTTATGCTTTGCCTGGGAGATGGACTCAGCCAAGCACCCATTTAAACAACTAGCATCATTCATGAGGCTCTGATGGAATTAAGTGACCGTATCTCCTCTTGAGCTGCTCTGTCCTAGGAAAATAGAACTTGGCCAGTCCTTCCCCAAATGGATCTGCTGATGAATGATGATGGGGAGAAAGTGAAAAGGATGCAGCAGAATTTGTCCATGGATTAAAATTTAAAATTGGAATTTTATTTTACATAAATGGAAAATAATGAATCAGCTGGGAAAAATAAGAGTCTGTTGAACAACTGCTGTTTTTCTTTAAAAAATGTATTATGGAGCTTAGGAGTTGGATTGATTGGAGTTGGAGGGAGGACAGAGAAGAGTAAAAGAGACAGAGATAAAGGCTAAGAACAAAGAGGCAGAAAGGTCAGTACATTGGACAGCAACAAAGGAGCATTAAGGGCAGATGGAGCCAGAGTTGGTAACCAGTTTAATGATCAGTGAAGACAAAAGCTAGTGTCTGCAGAGAAGCTTAGTAATGACACTTAAGCTAATTAGGCCTGTAGATCCTTTAAAATGGTCAGGGGTTTGGCTTAGGCTCACAGAAGGCTGAGTTGAGAAATTGGACTGAAAGCAAATACTAATGGCTTGATTGAAAGTCAATGAATTAAAATGGCATCTCTCTACACTACTACCCCATTGCCATCTTGGGAAGGAGGCTGCAGCTGGCCTGGTTTCCGATGTTTAGAAAATGAGTTGGGCCAGGTGCGGTGGCTCACAGCTGTGATCCCAGCAGTTTGGGAGGCTGAGGCGGGTGAATCACCTGAGGCCAGGAGTTCAAGACCAGCCTGGCCAACATGGTAAAACCTCATCTCTACTAAAAATACAAAAATTAGCCAGGCATGGTGGCAGGCACCTGTAATCCCAGCTACTAGGGAGGCTGAGGTGGGAGGATCATTTGAACCTGGGAGGCAGAGGTTGCAGTGAGCCGAGATTGTGTCACTGCACTCCACCCTGGGTGACAGAGTGAGACTGTTTCAAAAAAAAAAAAAAAAAGAATAGAAGAAAGAAAACGAGTCAGGGAAGGGGAAAACATGAGGCCCAATTACTTCCTAGGTAGACCTTTATTGAACTATCTTATTTTCAGCCCTGTGCCTCACTTCTGCTCTCTGCCACGAATAGTGTCCTCATGTCCCCAAACTTCTCTTCCCATATCTTCACAGATCAATCTTCATATTCTGCCCAACTCAGAGAACATTACTGGTGGGGCTTTAGACCCAAACAGAATATGGAAGAGTGTTCTCTGCTATAACTCAATGGCTTCTCAGAATAGACTTTCATATCCCAATATGGGAGCATTCCGCAAAGAAAGAGTTGACTCCTCTTCCAATACTTCTAGAATGAATCTTAAAAGTTAATTAAATGTTCCAACATATTGACACACTTTCTGTTTAGTTCTTTAATGTCTTACTCTTAAATATGTAAAGACAGCTGAAGATAGCCTCATGTATTGGGTTTGGTTTCCCAAGAAACAGATGGAGATCTGCATGCAGAGAGTTGATTGAAGAGTTCCCTTGTAGTCCACAACTGTAGGAGGAACAGGAGGGAAACACTGGGCAGAGACATCAGTCAGACTCCCATACATGGTATAGGGTACTCTCAGATGATCCCACAGAGAGCTCTGGGCTAGGTAATCTTTAGAGTCATCCCAAATGGAGAAAAGAGGGGCAGACTTTTGACCCCATATCCAGTGATTGGAGGTCAATTGCCCTGGAGTGGAAGTATAACTTTGGATGATGTGGGTCCCTTCAGCCGTGTCCACAGAGGTCAGAATTCATATCCTCCCAAAAAGATCCAAGGTTATGTTGAACAAGTTGAATCAGCTGTCAACACCATACAAAGATGTTCTTTGATTTGTGTAGTTCTTAAGTTATCTATGCCTTCTCACTGAGGCTCCTTGGTCCCAGGAATGCCACTACATCACATTCCCATCTTGCTGAGGCTTCTAACCCCAGATTTGCCATGATTTTGGTGTGTGCTTGCATTATGCATCTTGATTGGTACCTCAGTTTCTCAATTTTGATGGAGACCACAGAGGATTTCTAAGCATGCAATCTTCTGAACATTGTTGGCTCGATCAGTGTTTTCTGAGTGCAAGGGCAGTCACTCAGTGCCATTACCAGAAAAGCTCCCTGTGCTGCAGTGATAAACTCCATTTACTTTTCTCCTTTTCTTGCTCCCATCCAAAAGTTAATGAATCAGACCATGGTGTACTTTAAAAAGGTGGAATTATTTGGTACTCCTGGCAAGGGAAACCCACCAAGGGGATTGCTTGTATTCATTTAAGCCTTTAAGAATTACCTTCTAATTTGGAATTTTAAGTCACCCCCACTGGATGATATACTTTGATTCCTTGGCTCCTCAGTAAATAGGTGCTTTATCTCTTTTATTTATACAAGTTCTCTTTAGAGTATACAGGAGGAAAAACAGATGGCAGAGACTCCAGACATTTGGGGTTGAAAAGCAACATTTTGGGACTCTCTCAGACGAGTGGCAGCAACTAGTAGCAAGAATGCTTACAGGAAAGCAAGTTAAGAAAGTAAATGTCACATCTGTTTTCACGTCTTTTCCCTTCATAGAACTGCTTTCCTGTAATATTTCTCTCAAATAGTCATATGCAAAAGTATAGGAATTATGTAACAGGAAACTTGAGAATAGTCTAAATATGCATGATAGCCAATAAAAATCATATTCTGGGTATGTATTTACTGGAGTAGAACAATGTTCATATAAGGTTCAGTGAATAAAGGAGGTTTAAAGAAGAGGAATTAATGAATGCTGAATAAAGATTTGCATTGTCTTCTTGGATTCAAAAAAGAGTATTTCTGAGATAGAAAAAAAAAATAAGCTTTCACCTGTCAGAATCCTGCAGCAAGTATTTCAGAGGGAATGAAACCTCCAAGATTAAAACTCAATATTTTAGAATGACATTTAACCTTCCAAAACAGTATTATGAGTACAAGCTTAAATTCTTATAACTCTCGCAAAGTGAGGCATTTACAACCCTGTTAGAGATCCTAATGAAATTTTGACTACATCTTCATTTCAAGATACAGTGTAGACTCTGGGGCCAGACTGCCTGGCTTCAAAACTGGGCTCCTCCACTAGCTGCTCATGTGCCATTAGGCATTTTCTTAATTTATAAAAGAACAAAAATAACAGTTGCACCAGATGCTATTGGCAGCCTGCTTGTATTGCATCAGTCTCTCTGAATGCCCCCCATCCTGACCCCTCTTCCTGTATTACTCTGCCTGAAAGTATTCTCTGGCCACAGGCCATGCTTGCCCTCTCTCCAGGCAGGCAAAAGTGCAGGAATCAGTGCCTCGAGAACACCATCAATCAACAAGAGCTGGAGTTTCAGCAGGGAGACCCCCTGTCTTAATGGAGGAGGTGTGAGTTGTGTTTCAAACAGTCTACAGAGGGTCCTCGAAGGATTTGAGCCCCAGTCGCTCACAGCGGTATTATGCTCATTATTACACTTTTCCCTTCTTTTTCCTGTTTCACTTGTAATTCTTCTTCTCATCACTTTTCAAATCATCTTTTTGCATCCAAAGCTCTTCTCCAAGGGGAATCCAATCTAAACCTTATGGAGTTGTGGTGAAAACTACATGAAATGATGCACATTTAGAAATAAGCATGGTGCCTATCCAAAGTGAGTGGCCAATAAATATTGACTATAATTATCACCATAAATATTATACAATCAATATTACACTGGAATATCTAACATAAACAACTATATGAAAGAAGTTTGTAAAAGTATGCGTCCAGGCTGGGCGTGGTGGCTCACACCTGTAATCCCAGCACTTTGGGATGCCAAGTGGGTGGATCACCTGAGGTCGGGAGTTCAAGGCCAGCCTGGTCAACATGGCGAAACCTCATCTCTACTAAAAATCCAAAAAATAAAAAATAGCTGAGCATGGTAGCAGGCACCTGTAATCCCAGCTGCTTGGGAGGCTGAGGCACAATAATCGCTTGAACCCGGGAGGTAGAGGTTGCAGTGAGCTGAGATCGCACCACTGCACTCCAGCCTGGGAAACAGAGAGAGACTCCACCTCAAAAAAAAAAAAAATGCATCCATTATAAAACAATTTTAAATGTATTTACTAACAATTTTAAAATGCAAAATTATTGAAATTCCTACATGGCTGTAGATGGGATGAAATATAAACACATTTATCCTTTAAATTATCTTAAGTTTTTAGACTCCAATTTTTACAGCCACAAAACCAATCCCTGTATTTCAAACTTCATCTACTTCAGTCTACTGATTTTACAGATAAAAATCCTGAGGCAAAGAGATGAGTTATAGTTTGGATATTTGACTCCTCCAAATGCCATGTTAAAATGTGATCCCCAATGTTGGATGTGGGGCCTGTTGGGAAGTGTTGGGTCATGGCAGTGGATCCCTCATGAATGTCTTGGTGCTGTCCTCACAGTGATGAGTTCTCACTCTATTTGTTCCAATGAGAGCTGATTGTTTAAAAAAGCCTGGCACCTCCAGCCCTCTGGCCCCATCATATGATCTTTGCACATGCTAGCTCCCCTTCCCCTTCCAGCATGAATGGAAAGAGACTGAATTGATCACCAGATGGAGATGCTGGTACCATGCTGCTTATACAGCCTGCAGAACGATGAGCCAAAAAACCACTTTTCTTTATAAATTACCCAGCCTCCAGTAGTCCTTTGTAGCAAAACAAATGAGCTAAGATAGGGTGTTACATAGTTATTTGTCCTAGACCACACTCCTAACTGGGTTTTCTAACTTTCAGCTCCTGGTCAAGTGTCATTGCCATCATGCCACATCCCATACACTTTATTAAAAAGATAACCAAGAAAAGATAAGAACATCAAATAACCAGGTCATGCTGATCCTGGTGTGGATGAAGGGTGGGGGATAAGCTATTGATTGACATTAGTTCATGGACAGTAGCTGTTTTAGTTCGTTTGTGCTGCTATAGTAGAATACCTGAGGCTGCATAGTTAAAAAGAACTGAAATTTATTTCTCACCGTTCCAGAGGCTGAGAAGTCCAGCATCAAGGTGCTGCGTCCTCTGGAGAGGAGAAATATCATGTCCTCACATGGAAGAAGAGCAGAAGAGAGACAGAGCCCAGTCTTGCATGCCCTTTTTATAGGGGCACTAACCCTTTCATGAAGGCTCCGCCCTAAACACCTCCCATTAGGCCCCACTTTCCCAAGCCTTGCATTGGGGATTAAATTTCTATCATGTGAACTTTGGGGGACACATTCAGACCATAGCAGTAGTTACTCATTTGATCAATTGTTTTGGGACTTAGAAATAGCATAATTAGAGTATTTGTAATAAAGAAGCCTGGGGAAGAAATGGGTGGACAGATTCTTGGGAGGGACACCAAGTGTGAAGATACCCATTTCAGGGGAGGCATCAGATAAGTAGAGGAGGTGTCAGATGGTGAACATGATTCTTCTATGAACAGTAGTCATCTTCTTTCCTTATCCACCCCAGCACCTGCTGTTCAGTGGGTTCTTTGGCAGAAGGATAGAGGTTATACATGGAAATAACTCCCTTCCCAAGGCTGATATAACTGCCATTACCATGGAAATCAGTGCTGAGCTTCTTTGATGGTGCTAGGTCCTTGGGGGTACCACAAGTGAGTAGCAAGTTGGTTATAGGGGATTCCACCTGTCCTATGTGGATAATACATGTGTAGTGATATCTCATTGTTGTTTAAACTTGCAATTCCCTAATGACAAATCATGTTGGCCGTATGCTTATTTGCCTTCTGTGTATTTTCTTTCTTTGGTGAGGTGTGCCTGTTCAGATCTTTTCCCTATTTTTTACTTGGGATTTTTTTTTATTCTTAAGAGCTTTTGCATATTTTAGATATATGTCCTTTATCAAATATGTGTTTTGCAAATATTTTTCCCAGTCTGGGTTTGCCTTTTGACTCCCTTAAGAGTGACTTCCACAGAAAAGAAGTTTTCTATTTTAAGAAAAACTATCAAATCTAACTTTCATGGACTGGTGGAGTATCTAAAAACTCATCACCAAACCCAAATTCACCTAGATTTTCTCTGCTGTTTTCAAAGTTTTGTAATTTTGCATTTGACATTTAAGTTCATTATATCTTTTGAATTAATTTTTGTGAAAAGGGTAAAGTCTGTCTGGGGTTTTATTGTTTGTTCATATAAATATCCAACTGTTTTAGCCTCATTTGTTGAAAAGAGAATCCTTTCTTTGTTGAATAGTTTCAGAGCCTTTGTCATAGATAAGGTGACTAGCCTGTTCCTTTGATCTATCTATCTATTCCTTTGCTAATATCATGTTGTCTTGATGCTTGGAGCTTTATAACAATCTTGAAATTGGGTTGTATGCATCTTCAACTTATATTTCTTCTTCAGTATTGTGTTAGCTATTCTAGGAGTTTTTGCCTTTATGTATATTTTAGAATTAGTTTGTGGATACATATAAAATGGTTTGTTGAACTTTTCATTAGGATCATGTTGAATTTATTAAAATTGAGAATAATTGACATTTTAATTTGAGCTTCAGATTAAGAAATATGAACTATCTTTCCATTTATTTAGACCTTTCTTGACTTCTTTCATCAGTTTTATATGTATATAGACCCTATACATATTTTATTAGGCTTATACCTTAAGTAGTCCATGATTTTTGGTGCTATTGTAAGTGGTATCTTTAAAAAATAATTCTAATTCCAATAATTTATTGCTGGTATATAGAAATGCAGTTGCCTCTACTATATTAACATTACAGTCCACAACCTTGCTACAGTCACTTATCAATTCCAGAAGTATTTTTGTTGAATTTTTAAGATTGTCAACACGTATAATTGTTATCTGTGAGCGAAAGTAGTTTTATGTTTTCCTTCCCAATCCATATGCCTTTTATTTTATCTTCTTCTTCTGCTTCCTTCACTAGGTCTTCCAGTGGCAGGCAGAATAGGAGAAATGAAGTGGACATCCTGCCAGTTCCCAGTATTTGGGGGAAAACAACCAGTTTCTCACCATTAAATGTAATGCTAGAAGTAGAATACTTATAAGTATTCTTTACCAAGATGAGAAAGTTCCCTCTGTTTCTAGTGTGCTGAGTTTTTTTTTTTTATCCTGAATAGGTATTAGATTTTGTCAAATGCTTTTTTTTGCATCTACAGATATGATAATACATTTTTTCCTTTAAGCCGTTGATATAAAGTATTAAATATACTGATTTTCAAATGATAAAATAGCCCTGCATACCTAGAATAAATTCCTCTTGGTCATGATGAATAGATTTTTGATACATTGCTGGATTTGATTTGCTCATATTTTGTTGAGAATGTTTGTGCCTGTGTTCATTGAAGATATTGATTTGTAGTTTTCTTTTTTGGATGTGCCTTAGTCTGATTTTGGAATCAAGGTAATCCTGGACTTATAAAATGAATTAGGAAGCATTACCTGTGCTTCTATTTTCTGGAAGAGGTTGTAAAAAATTAAAGTCATTTTCTCCTTAATGTTTGGTAAGATTAACCATTGAAACCATCTGGGCATGGTACTTTTCTTTTTTGGAAGATTACTAATTATTTATCCAATTTCTTTAATAGCTATAGGGCTATTCAAATGTTCTGTTTCTCCTTGTGTGATTTTGGTATTTTTGGGTCTTTTTTTTGGTATTGATCATATATAAAAACTATCAATTTGTGGACATAAAGTTGTTCATAGTGTTATTTTATTCTCCTTTTAATATCCATGTTAGTAGTTGTAATGACCGCTCCTGCATTTCTTGTGCTCTCTCTCTCTTTCTCTATCTCTCTGTCTCTTTTTCTGTGCTAGGCTAACTAGATTTTATCAAGTGCATCTATCTTTTTAAAGAACCATCTTTTGGTTAGTTTGATTTTCTTCTTTTTTCACCTTTTGGATTTCTACTTTAATTTTTGTTATTTTATTTACTTCCGTCAGATATAAATTGTACTTCTTTCTCTTATTACTAAGGTGGAAGCTTAGATTATTGTTTTTAGTTCTTTATTGATTTGTAGCATATGCACTCTAAGCACTCCTTTCTCTACGTCTCCCAAATTTTGAGAAGTTGTATTTTCAATTAGGTCAAAATACTTTCTAGTTTATCTTCAGACTACTTATTTGGCATGGTTCATTTACCAGGATATATTTACATTTTTTAATATTTGTGGCTTTTCTAGCTATCTTTCTGGTATGTATTTTTAGTTTAATTCCATTTTGGTCTGGGAACATATTTTGTATGATTCTAATTATTTTAAACTTCTTATGATGGGGTTTAGGACCCAGAGTATTATTTATCTTGATGAATATTAGACATAAGCTTAAGATGAATGTGTATGCTGCTGTTGTTGGATGGAATATTCTATAAATGTCCATTTGACTAAGTTAATTGATAGTGCTGTGCAGGTCAACTATATCCTGAGTGATTTTCTGCCTGCTTGACCTATCAATCAATTGCAAAAACAGGCATGTTGAAATCTCCAACTGTGACAGTGCATTTGACTATTTTTGTTTTCAGTCCTATTAGTTTTTGCTTTATGTATTTTGATGCTGTATTGTTAAGTCACACATACTTAGATTGTTACATGTTTTTGGAAAATTGGTCTTTTTGTCAGTACGTAATACCTCTATCTCTAATAACTTGTCTTGCTCTGAAGTCTTGTTTAATATTAATATACATACTCCAGCTTTCTTTTGGTTAGATTTACCATGGTAAAATTTTCTTTACCTTTTTACTTGCAACCTATCTGAGTTGTTATATTTAAAGTAGATTTATTTTAAACAATGTAATTTTATTTTTTATTCATGATGACAATTTTTATTGGTTTATTATGAGTATGATTGAGTCAGTTTCTATCATTTTTATAGCTAGTCTCTATTCACTACATTTGTTCTTTGTTTTCTTCCCCTCTTCTTATGCTTTATCTGGCTTTAATTGAACATTTTTATGATTCCATTTTATCTTCTCTCTTGCCATATCAATTATACTTTTTTAAAAAAACATTCGTTGTTTCACTAGAAGTGCAATATATGTTTTTAACTTATGTAAGTCCACCTAAATTATCACTATGCTGCTTCAAATGTAGTTCAAATGTAACAGAGTTTTCACAATTGCTTCTTCTTATCTAGTACAGCATTGCTGTCCTTTTGCTTAGCCCTTGGCAGTAATAACCCAATACACTGTTGCTGCTATTACCTTAAACAAAAACGTATGTATTAATACATTAATTGTATTAATACATTTGTATGTACTAATACATTAATTGTATTAATACATTTGTATGTACTAATACATTTGTATTAATTGATACAATTGTACAATTAATACATTAATTGTAATAAATTAATGTATTAATTGATACGTTAATACATATATTAATATGAATAAGAGAAACAAAAGATTTATTCTCATTTGTTATTTAAGCGATGATCTTCTTTCCTTTTTATAGATCAGAATTGCTGAACGATATAATTTTTCTTTTCCCTGAAGAACTTCTGTCAACACTTCTTGAAGGGCTGGTCCACTGGTGAGGAATTCCCTGAGTTTTTGTTTGTCTGAGACTGTTATTATTTCTCCCTCACTTTTGAAGGATAATTTTTCTGGGCATAGACATTCTAAGTTGGTGATTTTTTTTCGTCTAGTATGTAAAATATTCACTCCACTCTCCCTTGCTTGCATGGTTTCTGATGAGGAATAAACTGTAATATTTATTTTGTTCCTCTACTTGTAAGGGGTTTTATTTCTCTAGTATTGTTTCAAGATTTTCTCAGGTTTCAAATTTTTTTTAAATTTATTATGCTCGGTGTTTTCTGAATTCTCTACAGCTGTGTTTTAGTGTCTGTCACTAATTTCTGGAAATTCTCAGCCATTATTTCTTCAAATATTTTTTCTGCTTTTTTCTCCCTTTCTCTTGCCATTCAGGGTGCATGGTTTATGTCTTTTCAAGTTGTTTAACAATTCTTGGACCTTTTGGATCTTTCTTTTTCACATTTTTTCTCTTTACATTTCAGTTTGGGAATTTTTTATAGACTCTATCTTTAAATTCCTTTCTTGGCTGTTTTCAGTATGCCAATGAGTGCATCAAAAGCATTCTTTATTTCTTTTGATTCATAGCATTTCCTTTTGATTCTTTTATGTATCTTCTGTCTCTCTGCTTACATTATCCATCTCTATATGGTGTCTAATTTTTTTATTAGCATTTTTAACATATTAATCATAGTTTTTAAATTCCCTGTCAGATAATCTAGTATCTCTATCATATCTAAGTCTGGTTCTGATGCTTGCTTTGTGTCTTGGACCGTGTTTCTCTTGTCTCTTAGCATGCTTTGTACATTTTTATGAAAATCTGAACACGATGTGCTAGGGAATAGAAACTGAGATAAATAGGCCTTTCCTGTGAAGTTTTATGATAATCTGACAAAGAGTTGGGCTATGTTTAATGTTTGCTGCAGCTGTGGGTGCCAGACCCTTCACATTCCTTCAGGGTTCTTGTCATTGTCTGCACTGTTAACTTTGAGCTTCCTTGCATACTTCTCAAAGAGAACTTTTATCTTGCAGCTCTTTTTGCTGTAACCCACTGTTACTGGACTGGAGCCCTGTTGGTGAGATGGTAAAAAGTTATAGGGGAGAGAAACTACTGTATGATCTTATGATTAAATCCCACTCTTTTAGTGGCCTTCCTGGTATGTGGCCTCCTTGGTATGTGACCTTCATAAATATTTTCTAGTTTTGTTTTGTTTTGTTTTTGTTTTGTTTCGTTTTTCTCCCTCAGATGACACAGGAAAGCTAGAGGGGTCTGGAGTCAGAAAAATATCCTCCCCTCAGGTGGGATAATACTCGGTTATCCTTCACTATGGAGAGCAGGCCTTTGCTAGGGAGAAAGTTCTAGGAGTATTTCACAGTGGTGACTCTTCTCCCCCTGCCAGAATCTAAAAGGGAATTTTCTTCGCCTTTCTGTGTTGAGAATTTCTTGCTACAGTTTATGCAGCATTTCTAGGTGTTTTTTAAGAGAGATTTTTAGATTATCTAATCTGTAATTGTGCTAGAAATGGAAGCTTCTCAGTTCTTTCTCTAACACATATATATTGAGCATAAGCTCTGTGCCAGTCATTGTGTTAAGCTGTGAGAAAAAATTAAAAAATAACTTAGATATGTATTTTGCTTTTCCAAAATCTATAGTCTTAATAAAAGAAAGATCTTGCACAAAAGTTATAATGGGAGAAAATAAATGTTTATTGGATAAGCATCCCTTTGTGGCCATCTCTTAATGTAATCACAGTAGGTCCATTTTTCAATACATACAGCAAGTCAGGATGCTGAGACACCGAGTTGCCACAGAGAAAGAGGTTTAATCACAAGGTTGCCAAATGAGAAGATAAGAGGAAATCTCAAAAATGTCTCCCCCAGGAGTTGGGGCTAGGATTTTAAGGATTTTGGAGTGGGCTGAAGTGTGGAAATTATTGATCGGTCAGAGTGCAGGGTGGAGTCATGGGACAGGGAAATGAAGAAACTGCACTCTCATGCTGATTCTATTTTTCTGTGGATGTTTTCAAACTGGTTTGCATCAGCTGTTTCACTGGAATTCAGAATCAGAAAAACATCTTAAGCAATCTTTAAACAAAAGCCTCAGGATTCTAATGTCAGGTATTTTATCTATAGGAACAATAGGCATGCAAATCAATTCTTAAACAGAAGTCTTATGATCCTAAGATTAGAAAGCCTGTCCAGAGAATCAGTGAGGAGAGAGGTGGTCTGCATCGAGTGCTACCTGACTTTCGACAACAAGGAAGTGAGCCAAGTGCAGCCTGATTAATGCTTAATTAGAGCTATATTTCTACCCAGAACCCAGCACGCAATTCTTGACAACGCTGTGGGGATGGTTTTACTAACAGGCTCTATATTATTTAATGGAATTTGCTACTTACTCAGAGTACTCAATTTACTTACATATCCCAGGTCATTTTCACTCAGCTATGTTAGCTCATGTCGACAAAAAGAGTCAAACTCTGTAAAATATATTAAGAGATTTATTTTGAGCGAAATGTCAGTGACCAGGGCCCATGACACAGTCCTCAGGAGATCCTGAGAACATGTGCCCAAGGTTGTCGGGGTACAGCTTGGTTTTACACATTTTAGGGAGGCATGAGGCATCAATAAAATACATGTAAGAAATACATTGGTTTGGTCCAGAAAGGCGGGACAACTCAAAGCAGGGGCTTCCGGGCTATAGGTAAATTTAAACATTTTCTGATTGACAATTTGTTGAATTTATCGGAAGACCTGGGATCAATGGAAAGGAGTGTTCACATTAAGATAAAGGATTGTGGAGGCCAACTTTCATTGTGCAGAGGAATCTCTCAGCTGACTTCAGAGAGAGAGCAAGTTGTAAAATGTTTCTTATCAGACCTAAAAGGGTGCCTGGCTCTTAGCTGATTATTTTCTGGATCTGAAGAAAGGAAAGAAAAAAAAAAAAAAACAAGGGGGAAAGGGAGTTATCTATAGGATGTGGATTTTTCCCACAAGAGACTTTGCTAGGCAGTTTCAAAGTATAGCAAGGAAATATATTTTGGGGTTAAATATTTTTTCCTTGTCTCGCAATGTTATTCCAGAGTCAGATTGAAAAGTAAGTCACAATACATAGGGTCAAATAAAACCCATCTGATGAGAATTTTTGGTTTGTAGGGCATGACTTCTTAGACCCCTTAGATAGGAATTTGGGCAAAATAAAAAATCAGAGCTTAGTCCTCACTTGGAAATTTCAAAGATTCTTTCCAGTTCTCAATCTCCTGACAGGTATGCTCCATCTTCCTGCCACTTCCTAAGCTTCACAGGCTTAGCCCCTTTTATGTGTAGATTTAGGGCTTTTGCTTAATTAAAAATAAACTTTATAAATTATAATTCATTTGGATATCAGAGTTTTTCTATTAATTTATGATATATGTCATAAATTAGTATATATTTATGATATATATCATAAATTAATATATAGTTTTGATATATATTTATATATGATAAATTTAAATTTTTTCTCACACACATATTTGTTTATATTAAGAAATGAGTTTAAAAATAAAATGAAGCTTTTGTATAAATTGTATTCTCTCCAGTTATAAGAAATATAGTCTGGTATATGACAAACATATTCCAGAATACTTTTTTCTGCAACTACTCATTACATCTCCTGACAAACTGAGCTGATTTTTACATATCAAAGGGATTTTCTTTTTTAAAATAATAAGTTCAGATATACAAAGAAAATTAAGAATCGAGAGTTTGTCTCTTTTATTCAGAAAATTACTCTACTTTTCAGCCTTCCTTTAATTAGTAGAAAATTATACTCTTTCCATTTTATGCATTTTACTAAATTAAGCGAGCAAAGTGATAAAAAGAAGCCAACTAAAAGCTTTGGTTCCAGTTCATCAAATTTAATTTTAATTATGAGTGGTTAATCAAGATAAGGCCCTGGAGGGAACGCTCAAGCAACTGGGATTTCTTAGAAAATAGAAGCCTCGGGAAGGTGTGGGGACAGAGGATGATGACAAGGCCATCACAGCCTCTGCGGGAAGAGTAGACTGGAGCCGGAGCAGCAGAAATTTTAGGTTAGAGTTATAAATGGTTTATCTGATGTTCTTACTGAATTATAAAATGAATGTATTGGTCAGAAAGTTGCTTTGAGTTTCTTACAAGAACTCTGTAAGGTGAGTGTTTTTACCTTATAAAGGCAAGAAAAGTGGAGAAGGTTTCCAAAACTCACATAGCTACTCTATAACTGGGCCAGGATTTTTACCTAGATTTTCTCATTCCAAGACCTAAGGTCAGTGGGTCTTACTAAACTTCCCACCCTCATTCTGCCCAAGGGCCGGTGAATAAACTCGTGGACTTACCGAGTGCAGTAGACTCTGTTCATTGATGAGAGTCCACCAAAACTATCCCCAGGAACCTTTGCGCAGTTCACATGGTTCTGGAAAGTTGATGGGATTGGGGGCCATTTTCACCCCCACATTTATAGCCCTTTGTGAAAAGACTGGTGGATGTTCTCATGGATCATGGAAACCTTCAAGAAAAAAAAGTGAAAATCTGCATATTTCATAAAGTTTCTGACCTCTTTATAATGCAGAGTGATCCATTTCTAGAGTAATAGTCAATGGATGAAAACACCATGTAACACCCAGTATCAGATTTTCAGGGTAAAATTATCACCAACCGATTAATAGAAATAAAAGAAATGGCCTGTAATCCCAGCACTTTGGGAGGCCGAGGCGGGCAGATCACCTGAGGTTGGGAGTTTGAGACCAGCCTGACCAACATGGACAAACCCCATCTCTACTAAAAATACAAAAAATTAGCCGGGTGTGGTGGTGCATGCCTGTAATCCCAGCTACTTAGGAGGCTGAGGCAGGAGAATTGCTTTAACCTTGGAGGTGGAAGTTGCAGTGAGCCGAGATTGTGCCACTGCAATGGAACCCGGGTGACAGAGTAAGACTGTCAAAACAACAACAAAACAAAACAAAAACAAACCTCAAAAAAGCCATTTTTTATGTTTATGAGATTCTTCAAAACTGTAACATCATCTATCTTATAATTAAATATTTACTGAGTGTTGATAGTAAATACTAAAGAGTAAATTTCAGAGTGTTCTATTTTCCTCAGTAGGTGACCTGGCTTCCTAAATTTCACAGTGAAAATAGTATCTGTGTAGCAAATGAGGGTTTGGTTTAGTTTTATCATGGTATATTTAGGCCATTGCAGTAAGGAAGTGGAGGTTCTCTCTGTCAGTTTAATATGGCAGTCATTAATTCCAGGGCAGAATATGTGAGTGGTCTGAAGGTGGAGAGAAAGAAGCACTATTCTTTCCTGCAGGTCATGAGGAAATGCCAAGTTGGGGACACAGGCACATGGCTGCTGCCAGGAAACTGCTCTAATGTTAGTAGCATGGCATCATTCACTCAGCAAATATCAGCTATAATTCAACAAATTTCTTTTGAAGCCCTGCCATCTTCTAGATATTGAGATATAACAGCAAGGAAAGCCAGGAAGGTCACTGCCCTCATAGAGCACTCATCCTGGTATGGGAAAGGGAAGACAAAACAGATTTAGAAAAGTAATGCAGACAGCAATGGCACTATAAAGAAAATAGAATAAAGTAATAACCTCTGTGCATCGGATTTGGGAAAGCCTCTCTAGGGGTGACAGATAAGTGAGTCCTAAGCAGTTCAAAGAAGCTGTGGAGATATCTTAGGAAAAGAGCCTCCCAGACAGAAGGCATAGTAATGGCACAGGCCCACAGTCAGAACCATGCTCAGGACAAACCACAAGTAGCCAAAGGTCAAATAGCTCCATAGTGTTGAAGTAGAGACTGAGTGCCGGGAGACTGAGTTGGAGAAGCAGACAGCAGCCATTCTAGATGCAGCTTTGCAAACCAGAGCCAAGAGACTTCATGCAGGAAGTCACTCTGGCTGCTATGCTCGGAATAAATTGTAGATGAGCAAAATTGGAAGCAGGGCAACTTCTAGTGACTCAAACCCCTTAAGGAACACAGAAAAAGGCACCAGTCACCACCTTTTTGGATCTTTTGTCTTCCTGTGGAGTCTGAAGAGTTATGGACAGGTTCTTCTCAAGTCTAAAACTCTGCTCTCTTTTGTATTGCATTACCTGATCTCTTTGGCTTTTGGTGGTACCAGATATTGCAATTAAAACTGGTGAAATCTGCATAAAGTCAGTAGGCTGTACCCATGTCAATTTCCTAGTCTAATGTTGTACTAGAGTTACATGTTACCATTGGCGAAATCTGGGCAAAAAGTACAGGTCATCGCACTGTACTGTTTTTGAAACATCTGTTATTTATGATTATATCAACATTAAAATGTTTTAAATGTCATAGAGGCACTGAAATAAACTGTATAATGTGTATATTCATTGGCCCACCTTTAGTAAATCTACCAGTTGATAACGCCTACATGAGGTAACCAAGTTATATGTTTGCTGCTAGCATACTGAATAGTGTATTCTTGGCCTTGGGGTAGTTTTCAGAATGGGGATGATGGATAGCAATATTGGTGGTCCTAGTATGAGAATCCATGAATCCATGATAATGGAACTGATAGTGGTGGCCAAGGCCCCTGGGCAGCCCCAGGGACAAGTTGAACAATTGGGAGACTCTGGGCATGGTGGTATTCATAAGAAAGGTGATTGTGTCTTAAACACTGGCATCTTTAGAGGTGAGCTAAATCCATGGGGCACAGGTGGCTGTGAAACAGCCTCACAGATTGCAGTGGTCTAGGCACTGGCTGTAGCAGACAGAGAGATGCTATTGAAGGTGGTAGTTGTTGTAGAATGAAGGGAAACATACAAACTATAGTCTCATTAAAAATTCCTTCCTTGTAAAATAAAAAAAATGTTTTTAAATGTCTTACCCAGAGGTTGGCTAGTTTGTGAAAGCCAAAAATTAACCTAAACCATATGTTAGAAAGAAGACAAACACTTAAGGCTTAAACTATGGTGCTTGGAAAATAATGCATATTTTAAAAAGTACAGATGAAAAGGCAATCTGGAGAATGGAAAAAATATTTTAAATAATATTCCTGATAAGGGTCTAGTATAAATAATGTATAAAGAACTCTTACAATTAAAAAGACAATCCAATTAAATATATAGGCAAAGAATTTGAATGAGTATTGCTTCAAAAAAAGATATACAAGTGGTCAATAAGTGCATTAAAAGGTGCTCAACATTATCAGTTATCAAGCAGATGCAGACCAAACCCACATGAGATAGCACTTCACATCCACTAGGATAGGTATGATTATAATGTTAAAAAGAAACAACAAGTGATAGCGAGGATGCTTTAAAAATGGAATTCTAAAAAATAGATTGGTGGTGGAAATGTGAAATGGCACGGCCACTTTGGCAGTTCCTCACACAGTTAAACATAGAATTTTATATTCTAAACATAGAAATAAAAGTTTAAAATAGAATTAACATATAATCCAGCAATTCTGCTCCTTGATATATGTCCAAAGTACTGAAATATATGTTCTTACCAAAATTTCTACATGATTGTTTGTTGCAATTACTTATAATCACCAAAAGTGGAAACATTCCAAATGACCATCAGCTGATGAATAAACAAAAAATGTGATAAATCTATACGAAGGACTATTATTCATCCATAAAATGAATAAAGTACTGTTACATATTGATCCTTGGATACAACATAGGTGAACCTTAAAAACAATGTTCTAAGTGAATGAATAAAGACAAAACAGCCACATATTGTATGATTCCACTTATATGAAATGTCCAGAAAAGGCACATCAATAGAAAGTAGAGTATAGCTTGTTAGAGGATGAGAAGTGAGGTGTCTTTTGAGGTGCTGAATATATTCTGGAATTAGAAAGTGGGAAAATTGTATAATGAATATACTACAACTGTTAAGATGAATACTTTAAGGGGATAAAATTTATGATATATGAATAATATCTCAATAAACTACAAAGATTCATTTGTGTTTACTAAATGGATGCTAAAGTTAAGAAGTATGAAGGCACATTAGTAAATAGCTAAGTCAGATATAGGAGAAAAGTAAGACAATTTAACATTGTCTTTTGCTTACTTGGTTTTTTAAGCCAAGTTGTACTTTTCTAAAGAATAGAGTACATTGGCCGGGTGCGGTGGCTTACGCCTATAATCCCAGCACTTTGGGAGGCTGAGGCGTGCAGATCATGAGGTCAGGAGTTCGAGACCAGCCTGACTAACCTGGTGAAACCCCGTCTCTACTAAAAATACAAAAATTAGCCAGGCATGGTGGCACATGCATGTAGTCCCAGCTACTCAGGAGGCTGAGGCAGGAGAATCGCTTGAACCCGGGAGGCAAAGGTTGCAGTGAGCCGAGACTGTGCCACTGCACTCCAGCCTGGGCGACAGAGCAAGACTCCATCTCCAAAAAAAGAAAAAAAGAATATAGTACATTCTTAAATATTTCATGGTTTAGCCACTTTGGGGATTTTTTGAATTCTTTATTTTTCTTCTCACTGTGTCTCAGTTGTATAGTAAAAGAATCATGCCAGAGGACAGACAGCAGACCATGAACGTCAAATCAATTAATTTGGCTTTTAAGTGTTGTCATAAAAAATTCAACAGTAGAAACTCAAGTTGACATATTTTGGAAAAATTTGTGCTTCTCTATTCGTGCAAGCGTTAGTCATTGTGATAGATTATATATGATTACACTGGACATTTGGCATCTTGCCTTGTTAAAACATGAATCCCCCAGGTGCTATATAAAGGACCTCCGATACTGTTAGTTCCATTAGGACGCCATGAAATGAAAACACTGAACTACTGACTGATCCCACACTAAATGTGCTGAGTCACAGTGTTCTCATTTTTTTTTTTTTTCTCCAAGTGTAAGGACTTATGGGCTAAGATGTTGGCTTGTCAACTCTATCAGAGAAGTCCATCCTAAGTTACTAATAAAAGAGCTGTGGGAGTACATTTTTAAAAAACCTTCACAATTGCATTCAAACAAGGAAAACTAAACATCATATGCTACAATCTGGGGATAACTTCTGTAGACTCTAGCAAAAGAAAAAAAAAGGCCTTGAGGAATGTCACTGTGGACTACGCATGTCCCTCCTGGGACCCAAATGATCCTTCCGGCTGGCGTTGTGAGAATACAGACAAACTGGGCTAGACTTACCCCAGGAAAGGCATCACATTCCTGAATTGCAATATTTTCCGAAGGAATATTTGGATGGGAATACGTGTGTGTGTGTGTGTGTGTGTGTGTGTGTGTGTGTGTGTGTGTGTGTGTGTGTGTATGTCTCCCACTAATGCTTTCATATTAGTAGATTTTGTTCAGAGGCCATAGAATGCTAAGAAACTGAAGTTAGAGACTGAAACACAGTTTATACTGGGGATATACTATAAATCAAAACAAAGCATTAGCTGAAAAGCAGTAAAGATTTCGGATTGAACAGATAAAGTTATCTTCTTTTTTAATCAGAATCTCATAGGAAAGGCAGAAAGTGTCTAAGATAGGGAATAGATTCATAACAACTTGAAAAATATTTTTAAAAATCATCAGTAGCGGCCAGGCGTGGTGGCTCATGCCTGTAATCCCAGCACTTTGGGAGGCCGAGGCGGGTGGATCATGAGGTCAGGAGTTCAAGAACAGCCTGGCCAACATAGTGAAACCCCATCTCTACTAAAAATACAAAAATTAGCTGGGCATGGTGGCATGCGCTTGGAGTCCCAGCTACTCGGGAGGCTGAGGCAGGAGAATCACTTGAACCTGGGAGGTGGAGGTTGTGGTGAGCCGAGATCACACCACTGCACTCCAGCCTAGGCAACAGATTGAGACTCTGTCAAAAAAAAAAAAAAAAAAAATCGTCAGCAGCATTTTTAGGATTTTTAAAAAATATGGGATGAAATAGAAACTGAGAAAATAAAACATTACTGAAAACATATATGAGCCTATCAATTTTATCAGCAAAGCCCAGGAAAAAGTCCAAGATAAAAATTACCAATATCATGGGAAAATTACACTATTTTTCAACAAATGATGTTTGGAGAACTAGATATGCACATGCAAATAAGAAAAGATAAAAATAGGCTGGGCACGGTGGTTCAGGCTTGTAGTCCCAGCACTGTGGGAGGCTGAGGTGGGTTGATAACCTGAGGTCAGGAGTTCGAGACTAGCCTGGTCAACATGGTGAAACCCTGTCTCTACTAAAAATACAAAAATTAGCCAGGTGTGCTGGCATGAGCCTGTAATCCCAGCTACTTGGGAGGCTGAGGAAGGAGAATGGTTTGAATCCTTGAATCCGGGAGGTGGAGGTTGCAGTGAGCCGAGATCGCACCACTGCACTCCAGCCTGGGCGACCGAGTGCGTCTCTGTCTCAAAAAAAAAAAAGAGAGAGAGAGATAAAAATATACCTTTATTTTATACCATACACAAAAATTAAATCAAAATAAACTGAATCCCTAAATGTAAGAGGTAAAGCTATAAAACTTTTTTAGAGGAAACCTAGGAGAAATCTTTGTCTTTAGATTAGGCAACCATTTCTTAGATATGACACCAAAAATAATATATAAAAATATGATAAACTTGATCAAAATTAAAAATATTTTCTCCTGGACAACTGTTAAAATAATTAAAGATAAGCCACAGACCGGGAGCAAGTATTTACAAGTCACATGTCTGACCGAGAACTCATATCTACAATATATAAATAACTCTGAAAAACCCAAAATAAGAAAGCAAACAACCCAATTTTAAAAATTGGGCAAAAGATCTGAACACATACTTCACCACAAAAGATATATGGATAGCAAATAAATACATAAAACACTCAATGGCCAGGCATGGTGGCTCATGCCTGTAATTCCAGCACTTTGGGAGGCCGAGGCGGGTGGATCACGAGGTCAGGAGTTCAAGACCAGCCTCGCAAAGATGGTGAAACCCCATCTATACTAAAAATACAAAAAATTAGCCAGGCATGGCGGTGGGCACCTGTAATCCCAGCTACTCAGGAGGCTGAGGCAGAGAATTGCTTGAACCCAGGAGGTGGAGGTTGCCCTGAGCTGACATGGCGCCACTGCACTCCAGCCTGGGCGACAGAGCGAGACTCAGTCTCAAAAACAAACAAACAAACAAACAAACAAAAAAACGCTCAACATAATTTGTCATTAGGGAAATACAAATTAGTAAATACCTTGGTGATACATCACTACACACTTGTCAGAATAGCTAAAATCCAAAAAGAACTGATGACACCAAATGCTGGCAAGAATGTGGAGCAATAGGATTGCTCATGGGGCTGCAAGATGATACACTGCCTTTGGAAGACAGTGTGACAGTTTCTTATAAAGTTAAATATGTAGTTACCGTAGAATCTGCCAACTGAAATCCAAGGTATTTACTACAGCAAATCAAAAACTTTAATTGGCACAAGCTCTGTATTTGAATATGTATAGCAGCTTTATTTGTAATTGCTAAAAACTGGAGAAAAAATCAAGATGCTGTTCAACCAAGGAGTTGATAAAGTGTGATACATGCATAAAATGGAATGTTATTCAATGATATGAGAGAACAATGATTGATTCATTCAACAACATGAATGAAACAAACATATTTTGCTAAGTGAAAGAAACCAGTCACAAAAGGCGATATATAGTAAGATTTGATTCATATGATATTTGGGAAAACAGAAAAACTATAGGATGAAAAATACGTTGCTCATTGCCATTGGTTGTGGGCGAAGAGGATGACGGACTACAAAGGAATCGAACAGGGGGAAATTTTAGGGTGATAGAACTGTTCTGTATGTTACTAGGGTAGGATACATGACTCTATGCATTGAACACAAAAGTGAACTTTAATGTACGCATATTTGAAAAAAATCAACCAGGATGTTCGGGGATACCAGGATGAAAAATCAGACCATGGCAGATGAATCTAGCTATATTAAAAATGTATGGCACAACTTAACTTCAGGAGAGAGTGGAAAATGGAACTTTGGAAAATAGTGTTTTGACTGGAAACTACATATCTGAAGACAAAAAGAACTGTACATAAACAATATGTTCTAGCTGGTGAATATTATTTCATATAAATGCAAAGATCTAGCCCAACAATCCTGAAAAATAAAGAAGCTGGAAGACTCATATTTCCCAACTTCAAAAGTTATGACAAAGCTACAGTAATCAAAAGAGTGTGATGCTGACATAGAACAGTTGTATAAAACAGAGGAATCAAATAAAGAATTCAGAAATAAACCCATACATTTATGACCAATTGATTTTTGATAAGAATATTATTTAATGGGGAAAGAATAGTCTTTCTAAGAAATAATGCAGGGACAACTAAATATCTGCATAAAAAAATGAAATTAGACCCCTGTCTCACACTGTATACAAAAACTAACTCAAAAGGGACCAAGACCTAAATGTAAGAAGGAAAACTATAAAACTATTAGAAAGAAACGTAAGTCTTTGTGACCTTGGGTTAGGAAATATTTCTTGTTTACAACACCAAAACACAATGCACTAAAGAAAAAAAAATCAATTTAGTCACAATTTTTAAAAAATTGCTTCAAAAGACACCCTTAAGAAAATAAAAAGACAAGCCACAGACTGGGAGAAAATATTTTATTTTCTGATACTATATCTGATGAAAGACATGTCCAGAATAATTCTTGTAACTCAATAACAAAAATCAAAAGGGCTAATGAAAAGGGGCAAAAGATTTGAACAGACATGCCAGCTAAGAATAAGGTACAAGTTGCCAAAAGGCACACGAGAAGATGTTTAACATCATGAGTCATTCAGGGAAGGCAGATTAAACTGCTATGAAGTACAGCCTGCAACCTCTAGAATAACTATAATCAAAAATACAGATGGGAACAAGTGTTAGCAAGGGCATAGGGAAAATGGAACTGTCATACATGCTATTAGGAATGTGAAATGGAAAACAGTTTGGTAGTTTCTTAAAAGGTTAATCATAAATTAACTCCACAAACCAGTAAATCCATTCCTAAAAATCTACACAAGAAAAATGAAAGGATATGTTCACATACAGATTTACATATGACTGTTCCTAGCAGAATTATTTATATTAGTCCTAACTTGAAAAAAACCAAATGTCTATCAACTGCTGCAGAAAATACATCCATTTGGTATATCTATATGATGAAATATTATTCAGCAATTTAAAAATGCACAAAATAGTGGCATATGCTCAAACATGGAAGAACCTCAAAATCATTATGCTAAGTTAAGGAAGGTGGCCATAAAAACTTACATATTATATGATTTCATTTATATGTACAGAAAAGGCAAATCTATAGACACAGAAAATGGATGAGTGATTGTCTGGGCCTGGGGCAGGATTGGGAGGATTGGGGAGCGACTGCTAATGGGTAGAGACGGGGTTTCACCATGTTGGCCAGGCTGGCCTTGAACTCCTGACCTCAGGTGATCCACCCACCTTGGCCTCCCAAACTGCTGGGATTACAGGCATGAGCCACCACGCCCAGCCCTTTTGTCAAATTTTTAATGGAAATGTTTTCCTTTTTAACATTGAGTTGTGAGAGTTCTTTATACAGTCCAGGTATGAGCCTCTGTCAGATGTGTGATATGCAAATATTTTCTCCTACTCTATAGCTTGTCTTGTCATCCTCTTCACAGGGTCTTCCTCAGAGAGGAACATTTTAATTATGATGAGGTCCAATGTGTTGAGTTTTTAATAGATCATGCTCTTTTGGTGTCATGTCTACACTTTATCAAGCCCTAGGTCTGGAAGATCTATGTTATCTTTAAAAAATTTATAGCTAATTCTTTAAATCTGTGATCAACTTTGAGTTCATTTTTTTTTAAAGTCATGAGGTTTATGTCAGGGCTGCTTTTTTTTATTGCCTATCTATATCCAATTGCTCCAACATGATTTGTTGAAAATACTATCCTTCCTCTTTGCAACTCTATCAGAAACCAATTAGTCAGCCTGGCGTGGTGGCTCATACCTGTAATCCCAGCACTGTGGGAGGCCAAGGCAGGTGGATCACCTGAGGTCAGGAGTTTGAGACCAGCCTGGACAACCTGGTGAAACCTGATGTCTACTAAAAATACAAAAATTAGCCAGGTGTGGTGGCAGGCAC
Source organism: Pongo pygmaeus (assembly GCF_028885625.2). Lineage (NCBI taxonomy): Eukaryota > Metazoa > Chordata > Mammalia > Primates > Hominidae > Pongo > Pongo pygmaeus. The sequence goes on from NC_072386.2 coordinate 80,482,738, forward strand.
CTGTAATCCCAGCTACTTGGGAGGCTGAGGCAGTAGAATTGCTTGAACCTGGAAGGCAAAGGTTGCAGTGAGCCGAGATTGCGCCACTGCACTCCAGCCTGGGTGACAAGAGCAAAACTCCGTCTCAAAAGACCAATTAGTCATATTTGAGTTACTCATTTTCTAGGTTCTTTATAATGTCCTGTTCATCTCTGAGTAACTCTCTCCACCAATACTATACACTCCTGGTTACTGCAGTGACAAAATGTCTTGAAACTGTTAGACTGATTCCTCACATTTTATTCTTTATTCTTTTTCTTTTTCAGGATCTAATTTCTTTGCCTTTTCATGTAACTTTTATTTCCTTTTAATATTTTGTATTTGCCTTTTGATATGCCTGAAATATCACCATGTAACTTTTAAAATAATCTTGTCTATATCTACAAAATACATTTTTGAGATTTTGATAGAAATTCTGCTAAATTGTATACTAATTTGGAGAGAATTGACATCTGTACCATATTGATTCTTCCAGTCCATGAATGTAAAATGTCTTTCCATTTATTTAAATATTTGATTTTTTTGTCAGCACTTTGAGTTTTTAGTGTTCAGATCCTGCACATCTTTTATTAGATTTGCAACTATTTTTTAATGTTGTGTGCCATCACAATTATATATGCTATTGGCATTTTTAATTTCAGTTTCCACATGTTCATTCTTAGTGCATTCATCTCATATATAGATCATGTATCTTATAAAATTGTGGAACTCATTTGTTGTAGGAGACTTTTTTTGTAGATTCCTTGTAATTTGCCATTTACATCATTATGCTATTTACAAATAGGCTGTTTTATTTATTATATGTAAGTAGAAAAAGTTATAGGTCATTCATTCATTAACTAATCACCTCCTAAAGGCCCCACCTATTAATATTATTGCACTAGGGTCTGGACATCAACATACATACAAATTTTTCAGGAACACATTCAGACCATAACACAATTAAAAAAAGAGAGACATCAATTTAAAAATTCTTGATAATAGAAGATTGAAGAGATATTATTTAACTTTGAAAAGGAAGTAATTCCACGTCTGCCAATATTTTAATGAGGTTCACCAATTGTCTCATCCTTGGTTCCAGGTCAGAGGTGGGAGCTATTGGTACAGTTTCAATTGTGTGAAATTGGCCAAGTACTTTCACTTTCTGGGCCTTAGATTTTTTTATCTGTAAGTTTCTCTAAGATTGTAAGAAGGCATTTTTCAAGATTATAATTGGAATGTGTAAATTACAAAGAAAACATAAAGCAAGTTTATGTTACACCAGCAGCTTCTCTTTGGTAAAAAAGAACATTTTGATCAAGCTGTAAATACTATGATTTCTCTATTCCTAAATTTCTTTTATAAGTTTTCATTTTACTGGTAAATTTGTGGTATAGGTTTGCATTGGCAAAGTGCAGGTTAGTGACAAATTCCAGTGTGCTTTCCAGGATAATGAAAGCTGTCATTTGTTGATGGAAGCCAAAATAAAAAAGGTTAAGCAGGGATTTTCGAGGTCATTCTATTCTTTTCTTGTTGAGATGGATTCTAATTTTAATACATTATCTGCCCAGCTTTAAATATGGCAAGGGATTAAACAAAGTAATATTGATTGTTGCATCTGTGTCCAGGACTTTTGCACTGAATGCCCTGGAACCATGAAAACCACCTTGGGTTAGGACAGCTCACCAGGGACAGCCTCTCTTCTGTGTATGATTATTTTATCTTTTGAGATGACTCTAATTTTTTTTTTTTTTTAACAACAGAGTAATAACAATAGCAGGGACCTGTGGCAAAGTCGCATGGGCAGGCGACCAGGGCCCCACTGACAGTGATATTTTGTTGGACCCAGATGGTTTGCAGCCACTGTGATATGGCCCTGCTTTGTTTTATGAGCGTGGAGCTCAGCGCCTCACCCTCCCTGATGCTACCCACCTCTGCTTCCTAATCACAGATATGCCTCCTCACCTCTCCCTACGTAGAGTATCTTAAGGCCGAGTTTGCCTTGATCAAGTCATGCTTGTAATTGAGCAGACACAGCCTATGTTCTAATAGGGTGGCCCTTCAACTTTAAAGATTTCTGAGTTGCTGCTATTCCTCGGCTCAGATCAAAATGAGTAAACTCAGCCGGTCAGCAAGGAGTTTAGAGTCTGATGGTGAAGAAGCAAGTGTTCAGGGCATGAAAGAGTCAGAAACAAAGGCCAGGATTCTGCCAGAAGGCCCACAGCACACTTGCCCAGTCTCTCTGCCACTGCTGGCTTCCAGGCAAGTGAACTCTGACTGGAGTTTCTTGGATGCTACTTGAATGTGGATTTGGCACCTTTAATTCAGAGCAGCCTCTGCTTACATGCTCAGCTCCACACTCCACCATCCACCTTCCAAATTCTTTTTTTTTTTTCTTTTTGAGACGGAGTCTTGCTCTGTCGCCCAGGCTGGGGTACAGTGGCGCAATCTCAGCTCCCTGCAGTCTCTGCCTCCTGGGTTCCAGTGATTTTCCAGCCTCAGCCTCCCAGGTAGCTGGGATTACAGGCACATGCCACCACGCTTGGCTAATTTTTGTATTTTTCGTAGAGATGGGGTTTCACCACGTTGGCCAGGCTGGTCTTGAACTCCTGACCTCAGGTGATCTGCCCTAATGGACCTCATTTATTAGCTTCTGATCACTGGGCACCCCCTGCTGGAGGCAGTCAGGACCATCCTTCACACCCTGGCAGCTGGGAAACAGCTTCCATCCTCCAGCAGCCAGTAAGGACCTTAGTTGTGGGAAGCCCAACAGGTATGTTAAATTCTGCACTCTGTCCTGATCCCAATTATCCAATTGTATCTACTCCAGATGAAGAGACAATGTTTTTACCCAAAAGACAAGGGCACTGGCACTTTACAATGTTACTAGAAAAATAATTAACACTCAAACCAGTTACGTAATTTCTTAAAAATTTACATTAAATTTACAACTGATGAAGCTCATTGCATTTCTTTGAATGTTTTTGCTCATTTTAAATTCTAATATTAAGCTATGATAGATGATTTTATTAAGAGCTGAGTGAGCTTACATATTTGGAGAATCAAGATCTTTCCTCATCTAAGATCCAGTAGCAAAATAAAAAAAATAAAGTAAACATGCACAGCATCCATTTGTTAATGCAGGCTCTACGGTCCTTGTAGCAGGAGAGGATGTTATGGGAGCTCTTTTGTTTGTTTGACAGGTGAGTCCTATGGATGTGGCAGAGCTATAGTCTAGCCAGAAGCAAAATTGTTCCTACACCATTACATGCTTCCTACATAGTTTTAATCTATGTTGATTCTACAAAGCACATGTTTCCTAAAAAAAATTCTACCATATTTTGAATATTTATGTCTTTGTTTCTCCTACTGCACTGGGCTATGTTATGAGGCTCATTTTCTCTGGGAATACATGAACCCACCTTATTTCAGCATGTGAAATGCACAAATATAAAGGTTGTTCATCTCTGACAGCCAGTTGGTCATCTAGCACTGGGTGCTGGAAGTTCTGTGTACCACCTGTTGCATCCCCACGAGGATTTTGACACTGAAGCAGGTAAATGGGTACCAGCCAACATGTGAGGAGTCTTGCCATGATCATCAGTCACAAGGAATTTGCACCTGAAATCATTGGGCTAATGTGTCTTAAATAACTTAGAGAAGGCTTTCTTAGAGCATTCCTCTGGGATCTATGCATGCAGGGGCATTTGTGATGCAAATGATATATTCCCAAATACATGAGAATTTGTGTGCAAGTTAAGAAACCTCAGTCACAATCACTTCCTTGCAGATGGTTTAAGTCGAGGGTAGAAAAAGAATGAAGAGGAAATGAAGGTAGAGAGGCCCGCATTTTGTCTGGGAATAGGGAGCAGCTTTTGTGGAGGAGGTTTTGTGGTGGGAGAACATCCTGGAGCCCAAAGGCGAGGGAAGGAGACACATCTGACTGGCAGATGGAGCAGAAGTTATGGAAAAGGTCGAATCTCACCTGCAGGTGCAGAAGAGGAACCAAGATAGTTGATCCCTTGATGAACTAGAAATAAAAGAGAGACATAGGAAAAATGACACTGTGTTAGAAGCGAACAGAAAACCCCCAGGCTCCTCATTAGAGCTGTGACAGAATTCACTGCAGGGGATTTATAGCAGCTGAAGTTGCAGAGATGCTGCCTGTGTTGGGTACAGAAAAGGACTGATTCCTTTTTATTTATTATTTATTTTATTTTTATTTTTTTAGAGACAAAGTCTCTTTCTGTTGCCAGGCTGGAGTACAGTGGCACGATCTCAGCTCACTGCAGCCTCCGCCTCCCGGGTTCAAGCAATTCTTCTGCCTCAGCCTACTGAGTAGCTGGGACTACAAGCGCATGCCACCGCGCCCAGCTAATTTTTTGTATTTTAGTAGAGACAGGGTTTCACCATGTTGCCCAGGCTGGTCTCAAACTCCCGAGCTGAGGCAATCCGCCCTCCTCGGCATCCCAAAGTGTTAGGATTACAGGAGTGAGCCACCACACCTGGCCTGATTCCTTTTTAAATGGTGAGAAAAGAATTATGATTGAATGATGTGATTGACAGTCTGCTGATAAAATTGGCTCCCTGGCTGGGCACAATGGCTCACGCCTGAAATCCTAGCACTTTGGGAGGCCGAGGCAGGTGGATCACGAGGTCAGGAGTTCAAGACCAGCCTGACCAACATGGTGAAACCCCATCTCTACTAAAAATACAAAACTTAGCTGGGCATGGTGGCAGGCACCTGTAATCCCAGCTACTCAGGAGGCTGAGACAGGAGAATCGCGTGAACCTGGGAAGCGGAGGTTGCAGTGAGCCGAGATCGTGCTATTGTACGATCCAGCCTGGGTCACGGGCAAGAATCCGTCTTAAAAATAAAATAAAATAAAATAAAATAGTCTCCCAAGTCTACCAGGTTGTCTGTGAAGACAATAATGTTCAGTCATTTAAATATAAAATGGGCATAGTAGAAGAGTCACGAAGCTTTATTATTTAGGGTAATTTAAAAAAATTTACTATTCTAACTGTGACATGAATCCCTTTTGGATTTGTCCTTTTGGATTAAAATACAAAGCATCTAAATTTCACAAAAGTAACAACGCAATCACCTTAGAGAAGAATGAATTGATAAGACCTCTGATTAAACATGGCAGATTGGGCTTCTGAACCTAAATCTGCTTAGATCAAGTAAGGAGGGGAATGTGTAATGTCCACAAGGCAAAGAGCAGGAGAGGAGACTACCCCGGGAAGGCATTCGGAAATTAGAAATCAGAGGGCAGAATGGTTACTATCCTACCTGACAGATAGGACTTGCAGAAAGAAGTCCTAAAGAAAGCCGATTCCAGGGACGGGCGCTGTGGCTCATGCCTGTAATCCTAGCACTTTGGGAAGCCGAGGCGGGCGGATCACGAGGTCAAGAGATCGAGACCATCCTGGCCAACATGGTGAAACCCCGTATCTACTAAAAATACAAAAATTAGCTGGGCGTGGTGACGCAAGCCTGTACTCCCAGCTACTCGGGAGGCTGAGGCAGGAGAATCACTTGAACACGGGAGGCAGAGGTGGCAGTGAGCTGAGATCCTGCCACTGCACTCCAGCCTGGGCGACAGAGCGAGACTCTGTCTCAAAAAAAAAAAAAAAAAAAAAAAAAGAAAGTTGTCTCCATGAAAGAAAGTTGACTCCAACCATGGGGCTGTAGATGCCCAGCAAGGAAAGCAACACTTCCCATGCCTTGCACTTAACCAGGGAGATAACCAGAGATCAGCAGGCATTTGAGGAAGAAAGACCAGCCAAAAGGACCAGAGTGGAGAAACTCAGAGGAAACAAACTGCATGAAACAGAACAAAATGACTTTTTAAAACTAACTAATATTCTCAATAAGAACAGATTGAATGTATGAACCAAGAACATGTAGCTATAAAAACATGCAAAAAAAATATTATTTTTTTAAAACCCGTAAGTTAAAATAAAATCTAATTGAATAATTGCAAGCTAAAGTTAAGGAAATCTATCAGAAGTCAGGGCCAAAAGAAACAGACATGGAAAATATGAGAAAAGTAATAATATTAGATAATATTTCTAAGGGGTTCATCAGTATTTCATAATGTTAAAAACAACAAAAAAGGAAAAATAGAAAAGCAAACATTAAAGAAAATTCTCCACAATAAAAGCATATGAGTTTCCAGATTTAAAAGGATCCCTGAGGCTGTGCATGGTGGCTCATATTTGTAATCCCAGCACTTTGGGAGGCCGAGGTGGGAGGATTGCTTGAGCTCAGGAGTTTGAGACCAGCCTGGGTAACGTGGCAAAACCTCATCTGTACAAAAAATACAAACATTAGCCAGGCGTGGTGGCACGTACCTGTAGTCCCAGCTACTTGGGAGGCTGAGGTGGGAGGATTGCTTGAGCGTAGGAGGTCGAAGCTGCAGTGAGCGGAAATCACACCACTGCACTGCTGCCTGGGTGAGAGAAAGACTGTATCTCAAAAAATAAATAAATAAAAATAATAAAAAAAGAACCACTGAAAAAGACAGAACAAAAAGTCTAAAATTTCCCCATGTATAATTTCAGACCATTAGTGATAATGACTACATCATAAAATCTTCTAAAGAAAAGGAAAAGAAAAGCTCACATAGATAACTTTGTAAGAATCTGAATGACATAGGACTTCTCAATTGCAACTAAAAAAGACAATAGTTCAACATAACTATATGTAGGTCATTAATTAGCTCAGTTGTAAATAATATTTACAAAGCCTCTGTACTATAAACCTTGAATATTTACCTAGCAACAACCAAAATATATATAATGTATTACTCCATTTTCATAGTGCTATAAAGAACTGCCAGAGACTGGGTAATTTGTAAAGGAAAGAGGTTTAATTGACTCACAGTTCCACATGGCTGGGGAGGCCTCAGGAAACTTAGAATCATGTGGGAAGGGGAAGCAGGCACTCTTACATGGCGGCAGGTGAGAGAGAGCATGTGAGGGAGGAACCGTCAAACTCTTACAAAACCATCAGATCTCATGAGAACTCACTCACTATCATTAGAACAGCATGGGAGAAACCCCCCTCCCCATGAGCCAGTTACCTCCTACCTCGTCCCTCGCTCCACACGTGGGAATTATGGGAATTACAATTCAAGATAAGATTTGGGTGGAGACACAGAGCCAAACCGTATCAAATATGTTGCTAACTTAAGACCTTAGAACTAAGGCATACAAGAAATAAGTTTTTGGTGATGTATTTAGAGGACTGGAATATGTTCACCTCTCACACAGAGGAAGAAGAATGTCATATCCACTTGGCTTAGCTTAGAGAGACCTGAAGTCTAATCAGAGAGATCTGAGTGGCTTCCTTGAATCTAAATGGAGGCAATTGGCCAGTGTTGAGCTTATACTTGAAAAAATTTCAGAATGAGAAGTTGTGGACATTCAGAGAAAAGAAGCACTTTATATGGGATGTGTACACTTATAGATGCAGGTGATAGAATATAATTTTTAAAAGGTCCGAAGCATGACTTCCATAGAAGCACATAGATGAACGCACATCAGAGATTTGATTCAACTCATTAATCTGTGAAGGAGCCAGTGAGATGATAAGGCTGGCACAAAGAACATTTAAGGAGTGGGGCGTACCTAGAAAGCATGATAAATGAGCATGTGGATAAGATGACTGGGTGGACTGAGGCTCATTTGACATTGAGAGAACATGCTACCTACTTTAAACAAAATAATTTCTATATTCTTAGTAGAGACAGGGTTTCACCATGTTGGCCAGGCTGGTCTCGAACTCCTGACCTCAGGTGATCCACCCACCTCGGCCTCCCAAAGTGCTGAGATTACAGGCTTAAGCCACTGTGCCAGGCCTACTAAAAACAAAAAAAATTAGCCAGACATGGTGGAACGTGCCTATAGTCCCAGCTACTCAGGAGATTGAGGTAAGAGAATGACTTGAACCCAGGAGGCAGAGGTTGCAGTGAGCCAAGATGGTACCATTGCACTCCAGCCTTGGCAACACGAGTGAAGCTCCATCTCAAAAAAAAAAAAAAATATTTCTAAGTGTAAAACAGTTTTTTAAAGAGACAGAGTCTCCCTCTGTTTCCCAGGCTACAGTGCAGTGGAGAAATCATAGCTCACTGTAGCCTCCAACTCCTGGGCACGAGCGATCCTCCCACGTCAGCCTCCTGAGTAGCTGGGACTACAGGAGAGTACCACCATACCTGGCTAGTTTTTAAGTTTTTGTAGAAATGGAGTCTCCTTTTGTTTTCCAGGCTGATCTCAAGCTCCTGGGATCAAGCGATCCTCCTGTCTTGGCCTCTCAAAGTGCTGGGATTACAGGCATGTGCTATCACACCTGGCCTATTTTCTTAACATAAATGTACATTTCCAATGGACTAGATATGAGCTACTCAAGAAGAAGAAAGTCTAATGATGGTTTCAAGTGGGACTCACCCAAGAAGAAAGTTATTTTAGCAGAAGCAGCTGAGGGCATTAAATGTGGGTCAAAGGAGCTCTGAGCACAAAGCACCACCCAGGTCAAGGGGCTGAGTCAGTTATTTTCAATGGGAAAATCCATGAAGAAGTCACCAGAGGGACTGACAGAGACAGGGAGAGAGACAAAGACAGAGATAGAGACACCTGCCAAGCTTGGAAATCAGCTGACCAGTTCTAGCAATGGCAGTACAGCAAGACCCTTATCCATCAATTAACCTTCTCCAAATGATTAATAATGTTTTACTCCGCAGGGGAGCTGTATTTTTTCCTGGTTGGAGGGAGAGGGGCAGAAAAAGGAGAGAAAAGGACAAAGAAGAGAGAAAGTGATGGGTCAGACCCTGTTTTCCTTTCCCACTGCAGTCTGGCTGTCCTGGAAGAGGAGGCATGGCTTTAACTCTGTTGAAGTTCTGACTACTATACTGAACTAAACATTTTCATCATGAATTTTATTGGGTGACATAGAGTAACCAGAATTCTTTTTGGTATCTAAAAATGATGTGAAATATTTTGCGGTTACTCTAGATTCCAAGGAGGAGTGAATAGGAGCAAATTGCAGCGTGGGTTGAAGGAGAAGTGAGGCAGTATAAAGTAATTTCCTCCTGCCTTCCCCGGACGGAGGCCCACTCATTCCATACAATTCCCCTTCTTACGCCATAGAAATGAGAAGGTTGTGGGCAAAGGAAGAGTGAGGGTTTAGGGGTGCAATGGGGTGAACAGTATCAGACAGCAAAATCTTCATCTTTAATGCAAGGAAGTCAGCTAATAATATCTACAACGAAAAGATAGGAAATGGTGAAATAAGAGAAGCAAATAGCACAGGAAACACTCAAGATTATTTCTGGAAACTGAGGGTGGCAGTGGGGGTGAGAGGAACCTCTTTCTCCTTGTAGACTCATTTGACTCACTTAGCCAAACGGTCCTGGCATTGCATGTGTTTCCCCTGAAGAATGTCACATTTAGCACATAGAACACCTGCAGGAGGAGGAGTGCTGGGGGTGGGGGAAACAATTTCTAATAGAAATGATTTTCTTTTTTTTTTTTTTTTTTTTTTTGAGGTGGAGTCTTGCTCTGTCACCCAGGCTGGAGTGCAGAGGCACGATCTCGGCTTACTGCAACCTCCACCTCCTGGGTTCAAGCAATTCTCCTGCTTCAGCCTCCCGAGTAGCTGGGCCTACAGGTGTGTGCCACCACGCCCAGCTAATTTTTTGTATTTTTAATAGAGACGGGGTTTCACTGTGTTAGCCAGGATAGTCTCAATCTCCTGACCTCGTGATCCGCCCACCTCGGCCTCCCAAAGTGCTGGGATTACAGGCATGAGCCACCGCGCCCAGCCTAGAAATGATATTCTTCTATCAGTAAGTTTTAAGATGTTAACTAAATGTCAAACTCTTGGTTTAGCTCCATCATCTAAATCACGTAAGTTTAAGGAAGAAGGGAAAAGAAAGTGTCATAGTATGGGAGGGGCAGGCTCTTGGATTTTGTTTAAACAGTCAACTTTTTAATTCGTGAACAAAACGAGTTAGATGCAAACATAAATTTACTAATGTAACGTGATATTAGAAAATCGCTTAACAGCTATTAACAAAGTACCACAGACATTGGCTAAACTATTTACCATTTCATTTCATTTCATGCTTTGACTTCTAAAATCTAAATCAAATTTTATGAAACATTTTGAGTAAACCTCCTCAACTCATCCACGAAGGTTTGGTATACCAGGCAGCTTTTCAACGTAAATGCTTTTAACATTTCCAGGAAAGATTTTTAAAAAATTTTTTAAACTACCAGTCTTTCTTCTCTTCAGTCTTATAATGAGGTAGAACAATTTATTAAAAAGTACAGATATGGCTTTGTATAATGCTGATAATTCAGAAAGAAATTACCCAATTCATTCTTTCCAGTGCTGGATAAAGTTTAACAGGAAATAAACAGGGTATCATAAACTGTAACAGTGGATTCTAGAACTATATGGCAGAAAATAATATGTTTCTGCCCCAAATGGCCTGTGTTCTCCATTCGGGTGAAAGTAGAAAATAGCTATTTTATAGGGGGAATTTGAATGCTAAATCTGTAACTTATGACACAAGTTCTCACTCATTGTCTTCTGCTCAAGCACAGCTTAGGCCTTGCAGATGAGGTTACATTACATGCAGAGGCTGCCCACTGTAGATGGTGAAGCCACCATCACCAAGCCGTGTGTGCACAGCTGACTCTGACCTGCTGAAATCGGTCACATCAGCCACTTCTCTCATAGCAGTGGATACAAGAGCTTTGCCATGATCTGTTCTGCTGCTATGAACTGTCGTGGGCTCCCTGTTATGGGCTGTTTATGGCTTAATTCTATGAGTGCTTTGGCTCTGAGGTTCTGTTAATGATTATGGTTCTATTCTTTTCTCATGAGTAAATGTGACCCAGCCCTTTGGAGACATGTAATGGAGCTGAAAAGATGCTGAAGATAGTATTTTCACCACTTTCCCCAATCCATGGAAATCAAAATAAAGCATTAAACATTTACTAGCTGAAGGGTAGATTCTACCTCCACCAAGGTATTGAGGGAATCAACAGCTGCAGCACCAACAACACGGCTACTGTTCAAAGAGCGTTCTCTGTGCTACACATCGTGTTGGTGTTTTATATATATTACTTCCTTTAGTGCTCATAACCACACTGTTAGTTCAGCCTCATCAGCTCCAACAAACAGAAATTAAGAATTGCCAAAGTCACACAATTAATTGAGGGCAGAACCTGGATTTTTATTTACATCTGTATGAAATCATGAGAATGTATGGCTTATACACAGTGCCATGGAGCCCCTGGAAATCACACGTCAAGACACTCCATTTCAAAGAGCTAACCATTACTTCACGTTCCCATAGAAGGTCTACATTTGCACCAGGACTTCTAGATATAAAGATTACAAGAGTAAAAGGGGGCCGGGGTGGTGGCTTATGCCTGTAATCCCAGCACTTTGGGAGGCCGAGGCAGGAGGATCACCTGAGGTTGGGAGTTCAAGACCAGCCTGACCAACATGGAGAAACCCCGTCTCTACTAAAAATATAAAATTAGCTGGGTGTGGTGGTGCATGCCTGTAATCCCAGCTATTTGGGAGGCTGAGGCAGGAGGATCACTTGAACATGGGAGGCAGAGGCTGCAGTGAGCCAAGATTGCACCATTACACTCCAGCCTGGGCAGCAACAGCAGAAAAACACCTTCTTAAAAAAAAAAAAAAAAAAAAGTAAAAGGGAAAAGATAGCTGTAGCTGTAGCTCAAAAAAATATATACATCATACACAGTGGATGTTTCTTGCTACGCCTAGCAGTCAGGGTTCAACCAGAGAAGAGGAACCTGCAGGGTGTATGTATTTATGTACATGTGTATGGTAAAACATTAAGGAACTTATTACATCAACGGATTGATGACCAGAAATGAAACGATGCTGTTGTGGTCCCAGGACAGGCAGGGAGAGAATGCCATCAGCAATCTACACCCTGACAGGCACGTGCTAAGCGTGTTGTCCACAGGCAGCAGTCAGCAAGGAGAATATGGAAGGATGAAAGAGCAATTTCAGATGCAGCTGCTTTTCAGAGTTGCTAGATCAAGGAGTTTAAACTCTCTTTTAAAGACTCCAACTGATTCTGTCAAGCCACTCGGATGATCTCACTTTGGATTAACCTTTGGTCAAGCCATGAGGGATTTTAATGGCACTTGTGGAGTCCCTTCACAGCAGCACCTAGGTTCATGTTTGACTGAATGCCTGGGAGAAGATGCCTGCAGGCTACACGATGGGCTGCTTCCTCCAGGTCTCACAAGGGAATATCCCTTGGAGACTGCCTTAACCAGAAACATACTAGGAAGGGAGTTCTGGGACTGTACAGTAGCTAAGCCAAGATGATACACCAAAAAGCCTGTGCAGGATGTGCTTAGAGCTGTGTTTTGCACAACTCACGTGTGACCTAATGTTAACCTCAGAATAATCCATGAAGTAGGAGCTATACGCTCATTCACTTTACAGGGGAGGAAACTGAGGGCTGGAATGATTAAACAGTTTGTCCAAACTTCCACCAATTGGAAATGATTAAGCCGGGAATAGAACAGAGCTGTGAACTCTGCTGGGCAGGGATTGGCTTCTCAAGACCTAAGATTGACCATTGGTCTGTCTTCAATATCAGATTCCTTTCAAGGCTACACACAATACTTACCTGGTCTCTATTTTCAGACCACCACTTTGAAAAAAGATGTACAGGCTTCATATAAAGGAAATGAAGATTTCTGGGATTTACAAAGAGGGAAATAATCTAGATACACATGTTGGAGTTTAAATTACTTTTTTCTAACTCTTGGAACAGGATCAAAGAAAAAATGTTTTCCACCTATTTCCATCCATTACTAGTCATTTTCTGTTTGTTTCAAAAAAGCATTTCTTTTACCTGAGCATGGTTTTGTTTCAGTAAACACTGTGTGTGGGAGTAAGGGCTCTGCAGAAAGACATGCTTTACAGACTGAATTCCAAGGCCTGTTCTCTGCCTGCACTTCATTTTATAGCTCTGTATCTGTACTAATAGTTTTGTTCTGAGTGTAACTCATGAGTGGAGAGTCAGGCAGCCCACTCATAATATACACTGTCAGCTTCCTGTCAGAACACTACTACGTTTTATTTTTTATTAGCCACCAGCTTGACTTTTTCAAGTCCTGATGTATATTTTTTAAAATTCTGTAGATGGTCAAAGCCTGCAGCAACCATTTGGGAGTCCAAGTGTGAGGTTTTTATTTTTTTTAATGAGGGGTTTAAGGTAGAGCATCCTTCACTGAGGCTGTTAGTAGCAGGAATGATGAGAGATCGTTTTCACCATGGAGGTTTTACCTGGCAGTTTCCTCAGCTGCTCCTATAGCCTGGGGCTATAGGACAAATGTCCTCAAGGCAAAAATGTCAGTGGCCTTGTCAGCATCTCCTAGCTATGTGTCCTGGTGACATGCAGCCTCCCGGCTGTATTTGTTGATCCCGGGTGCTGAAGAAGCACTGATTCTGGGAAGCAAAGCTCTTTTCTAGGATGTATTCTAACTCCAGTGTTCTGCAATGTGCTGCCTGCAGCTCCATTTATTGGTGACTGTACAGACCCTGCTGGGTGCGATTCAGAACAGTCCCTTGTAACCGCAGGAGAAGACACTAAATGGAAAAATGTCTGTATACCCCACCCCAAGCTGTCACTTCAACATTTTCCTAAGTGGCTCCTAATGGCTTCTCCCTCCAGCAAATCAGCCCCATGGAGCTGAGCCAGGCCTACTGCTTTGTCTGCAGCTGTTTGGGGTAATGCAGAGGTCACCACAGAGAGGGGATGTGAGAGGCAGCCAAGCACCAAACGTGCATAGGTCAGACCTGGGAAGCAGAAAGCAGCCCCAATTCTCCAGTTCCCTTGGCACAGAGAAATCCTGATGCCCCCTAGGCATCATCATTCGACCTAAGGACCTGCAGGCAGAGCTACAGCAGGAGACAAAAGAAAAGAACATTGGGGATGGCTATGTTGATTGGCAGATTTCATCATTTCACAATGCATGTATACATCAAAGCATCATGTTGTATGCCAAAACGTATACATTTTAAAAATTTGTCGACTATACCTTAATAAAGCTAAAAATAAGGAAATGGAATCCACAATGCTTGCCAATGGAGTGGCTATGAAGGGTGTAGTGAAGGAGAAATTGACGTTGACCTCTTGGCTCCTGCAATCTGATCTGTCTTTCCTGAGCCTCTCTCATCTCTTGCAGGGACTGCTCTTCAAAAATTCCAAGTTGGCCAGGCGCGGTGGCTCACGCCTGTAATCCCAGCACTTTGGGAGGCCGAGCTGGGTGGATCACAAGGTCAGGAGTTCAAGACCAGCTTGGCCAACATGGTGAAACCTGTCTCTACTAAAAATACAAAAATTAGGCAGGCGTGGTGGCAGGTGCCTGTAATCCCAGCTACTCCTACTGGGGAGGCTGAGGCAGATAATTGCTTGAACCTGGAAGGCGGAGGTTACAGTAAGCTGAGATCACACCACTGCACTCCAGCCTGGGCAACAGAGCGAGACTTTGTCTCAAAAAAAAAAAAAAAAAAAAAAAAAAAAAGCAAAAAAACAATAAAAACTCCAAATTGGCCCTGTCTTCTGTTATTTCTGTCTCTATAATTCAGTTCCCATACAGAAGCCAGGGCTATTGCTTACAATGTACACCCAATCCTGTCATGGACTTGCTGAAAATCCTGCAATGGCACATCCTCTGCAGCCCCTCCCCCTCACCCCCTCACATTTCACACACGCTCCCTCCGCCCAGCCACGCGGCTTCCTTGGCTCCACAGGCCATCCCCAGAGCAGCATGGGGCTTAGCTGTGGGAGCCCAGCCAAGAGGGGACCACCATTTTTGGCAGCCAGGGGACCAAGGAGAGAAGGGTTCTGTGCTTGCTGCCCACCAATATTCATGCCAGGTGACAGGGTGCCCAGGGAGTGTCCAGGAGAAAATCAGGGAGGAAGTGAAGAAAAGAGTGGCCAGAACCTGAAGCAGCATTGTTTGAGGGTGGGGAAGAAACTGGAAAAAAATTAAACTCAACCTTGTGTCCGCTCCTGGAAGTAGGTGGGAAAGGAGGTCAGGCCAGCTTCTGCCTGAGAAGGCTGCAGGGAGGTGGGTCCTCAGAGGAGAGTTGGGACCTGTGAAGGCCAGGAGGTGAAGCCTGGGAGGGGTTGGGAGCATGGGGGAGTTTATTAATAACAGGAGTTCAGAGGTCCTGGTGCAACAATCTGGGAGTCACTGGAGAGCAAGTGCATTGCTGTGTGTGAAGAGGGAGGGCCTGTCACCTCCAATTCTACCTCAGGCAGGAAAGAAAGTTACAGAGACCCCCATGAGAGACATTTCTCCCCAGAGCAAGGACAGCACCAAGGGCATCTGCTCCACTCTGAGGGTCAGAGTCCACTCGATGTCACAGTGTCTGTGAGCTATACCTGAGGGTTGTGACAATGTGGCTTCAGCAGCATCCATGCAGACCATTGGGAGATGTGTCACCCTGAGCACCAGGATTCTTATCTCCACTGTTCCAGGGAGCTGTGTTAGGTGACATTTTTGGTTTGGTGAGCCTTGCAGTTCTTCTGTTTCAATGAGTTAAATAAAAAATCAGTCGCCAACTCTCAAAAGAAAGTAGATATTGGTGTAGCAGGAAGTATGTTTTCTGAAATGTGTCAGCCGTGTTTTCATGTCCTGTGAATATTATTTTCCTGAGGTGGGTTCCCACCAATGGAATCACGGCCTTCGTTTGGGAAAAGCCGGATACCAATGAGAATAACAGAGCCATTCCCCAAGCTTGAGAGATGGAGAATTTTGAGTGTCTAGCAGGACAGTGAATTAAAAATCAGCCAGGATTTGAAGTAAAAAGGAATTCTACATGTCCAAACTCGGCCTTCACATACCAAAAACAAAGCTTTCAGGTTGGAGCAGTATGTGCTGGATGTGCAGTGGGTAGGGGAATTCAGGATTTGATGTGAATGAGGAAGAGGAAAGTTGATGATACTTGGCATGGAACACATAGCGAATACATGTGTCCTGGACACCACTCTCTGGGGCAGAACCCTGGATCCAAGAAGTAACAGAAACATCAAGGGAGGCTTGAAGGAATCGGGATCAACGCCATGTTTCTGCCTGCATGGCCTGGGCAGGCTTGGTGTTTCCCAGTGGGTACCTTCACCCAATGTCTCCACTTTCTGCCTATCCAGGAGCTGTAGTAATGTTGGAGGAGCAATGTCCCTAGAGAGACTGACAACTGGGCTGGCTCCCTGCACATGGTGTCCCAGGCACCCAGAGGTTTCTGTGTACCACCTGAGGGATGTGCTAGTTATCAACGTTGTATAACTGCCTCCAAACTTAATGAGCTGAAAAGACAACTGAACTTCTTTTTCTTATAAATCTGCAATCTGGAAAGAGCTTGGTGGGGACTGCTCATCTCTGCTGTGGTGGCTGGGCTGTTCTGGAAACTCCCTTGCTCATTCGTGGGGAGCAGTGGGGTTGGGTCAGTGGGTACCTTGGGTGCTCCTCCTGTCTCCATGTGGTCTCTCTTGCTTGGTGGCTCCAGGGTGGCTGGACTTCTTACATGCCAGCTCAGGTCATCCAAGGCACATTTCCCGAGAGAACCAGGTGAAAGCTGTCTTACCTTGGTTGGCCTAGCCTCTGAGGTCACATCGTGTCATCCCCTGCACATTCTGTTGGATGAGGCACTTACAAGGTGCACCAGCCCAAGGGGAGGAACACAGACCTCATCTCTCAATGGAGGAGTGCCACAGGCTCTTCATCAACAAAGAGCTGTGGGCTGGGATATATACGGACGTGACCTTTTTGGGAAAATACAACCTGGCACAGAGTGGTTGGGTGGGATGTTGTGGCGTTGGCACAGGCAATGGACAAGACAGGTCTGGGGTTAAACTGACAAGTTATAGGCAGGGCAGAGCTGTGACAACTGGAGGCAAATGACCAGACCATGAATTTCAGCAGAAGATGCGAACCACAAAAGCCAGTCCCTCAGGGGACATTGACCCAGTGACAGACCAGCGGAGCCTTCCTGGCTCTCCATAGGAGCCAGGCCCAAAGTGAACTCCCTCATCTTCCCAGAGACGATAAAGGGAATGCATGAAAATGCTTTGAAAAATGGAATTGTTACCTTAAGATAAGGCACTTTTACTTGAAAGACCTTGGCATGGGAGGAAGCTTGATGCGGCAAGTGCAGTTTCCTGCTTCCTGTGGCTATGAAGGAGCACATAGGTCCAAAGGCTAATAGTGACTGCCTATAACAAAGTACAGATCAGAAATAAAAAATAAAGGGCTACACTTTACTGAGCACTTGGATGTGGGTGGGAATCACAATTTTTAGATATGGCAGGAAGAACTGACATCTCTCTCCCACCCACAATTGAAAGATAAAAAAATCAAAATAGATTAGTGAAGACTGTCCCCATAACTCTGGCCACAAAGAGAGGGTCTTTAGAGGCCACTTGGTTTCCAGGTGGCTGTCACATCCTAGGTGGTCCCTCGGCAGGGGATGAGGACCCACTACCTCAGCACAAATGGAAGCTCCACTGTTTCTCGAGGTCAGGACAGAGATGGAAAATAAAACACTGTTCCTTCTTCAACATATAAATAGTTTTGATCGTGCCTGTTAACAACCAAATTCATAAAAATAAAAAATAATCAGATATAAGAGTGTCATGGTTAGGGAGAGAACCAGCTGGAGAGACAAGAGTTAATTTCAAGACCATCTGAGGCACAGGACAGGATAGGAAGGTCCTAAATAAGAATGTGAAGTTGAGAGGAGCCAACATGGCCGAATAGGAACAGCTCCGGTCTATAGCTCCCAGCGCGAGCGACGCAGAAGACGGGTGATTTCTGCATTTCCATCTGAGGTACCGTGTTCATCTCACTAGGGAGTGCCAGACAGTGGGCGCAGGTCAGTGGGTGAGTGCACCGTGCGCCAGCCGAAGCAGGGGCGAGGCACTGCCTCACTCGGGAAGCCCAAGGGGTCAGGGAGTTCCCTTTCCAGGGGTGACAGACGGCACCTGGAAAATCGGGCCACTCCCACCCGAATACTGTGCTTTTCCGACGGGCTTAGGAAACGGTGCCCCAGGAGAGTATAGCCCGCACCTGGCTCAGAGGGTCCTACGCCCACGGAGTCTCGCTGATTGCTAGCACAGCGGTCTGAGATCAAACAGCAAGTCGGCAGCGAGGCTGGGGGAGGGGCGCCCGCCATTGCCCAGGCTCGCTTAGGTAAACAAAGCAGCCTGGAAGCTTGAACTGGGTGGAGCCCACCACAGCTCAAGGAGGCCTGCCTGCCTCTGTAGGCTCCACCTCTGGGGGCAGGGCACAGACAAACAAAAAGACAGCAGTAACCTCTGCAGACTTAAATGTCCCTGTCTGACAGCTTTGAGGAGAGCAGTGTTTCTCCCAGCACGCAGCTGGAGATCTGAGAACGCGCTGACTGCCTCCTCAAGTGGGTCCCTGACCCCTGACCCCCGAGCAGCCTAACTGGGAGGCACCCCCCAGCAGGGGCAGACTGACACCTCACACGGCCGGCCAGGTACTCCAACAGACCTGCAGCTGAGGGTCCTGTCTGTTAGAAGGAAAACTAACGGAAAGGACATCCACACCAAAAGCCCATCTGTGCATCACCATCATCAAAGACCAAAAGTAGATAAAACCACAAAGATGGGGAAAAAGCAAAGCAGAAAAACTGGAAACTCTAAAAAGCAGAGTACCTCTCCTCCTCCAAAGGAACGCAGTTCCTCACCAGCAACGGAACAAAGCTGGACGGAGAATGACTTTGACGAGCTGAGAGAAGAAGGCTTCAGACGATCAAATTACTCCGAGCTACGGGAGGATATTCAAACCAAAGGCAAAGAAGTTGAAAACTTTGAAAAAAATTTAGAAGAATGTATAACTAGAATAACCAATACAGAGAAGTGCTTAAAGGAGCTGATGGAGCTGAAAACCAAGGCTCGAGAACTACGTGAAGAATGCAGAAGCCTCAGGAGCCGATGCGTTCAAATGGAAGAAAGGGTATCAGCCCTGGAAGATGAAATGAATGAAATGAAGCGAGAAGGGAAGTTTAGAGAAAAAAGAATAAAAAGAAACGGGCAAAGCCTCCAAGAAATGTGGGACTATGTGAAAAGACCAAATCTACGTCTGATTGGTGTACCTGAAAGTGACGGGGAGAATGGAAACAAGTTGGAAAACACTCTGCAGGATATTATCCAGGAGAACTTCCCCAATCTAGCAAGGCAGGCCAACATTCAGATTCAGGAAATACAGAGAACGCCACAAAGATACTCCTCGAGAAGAGCAACTCCAAGACACATAATTGTCAGATTCACCAAAGTTGAAATGAAGGAAAAAATGTTAAGGGCAGCCAGAGAGAAAGGTCGGGTTACCATCAAAGGGAAGCCCGTCAGACTAACAGCGGATCTCTCGGCAGAAACCCTACAAGCCAGAAGAGAGTGGGGGCCAATATTCAACATTCTTAAAGAAAAGAATTTTCAACCCAGAATTTCATATCCTGCCAAACTAAGCTTCATAAGTGAAGGAGAAATAAAATACTTTACAGACAAGCAAATGCTGAGAGATTTTGTCACCACCAGGCCTGCCCTAAAAGAGCTCCTGAAGGAAGCGCTAAACATGGAAAGGCACAACTGGTACCAGCCACTGCAAAATCATACCGAAATGTAAAGACCATCGAGACTAGGAAGAGACTGCATCAACTAATGAGCAAAATAACCAGCTAACATCATAATGACAGGATCAGATTCACACATAACAATATTAACTTTAAATGTAAATGGACTAAATGCTCCAGTTAAAAGACACAGACTGGCAAATTGGATAAAGACTCAAGACCCATCAGTGTGCTGTATTCAGGAAACCCATCTCACGGGCAGAGACACACATAGGCTCAAAATAAAAGGATGGAGGAAGATCTACCAAGCAAATGGAAAACAAAAAAAGGCAGGGGTTGCAATCCTAGTCTCTGATAAAACAGACTTTAAACCAACAAAGATCAAAAGAGACAAAGAAGGCCATTACATAATGGTAAAGGGATTAATTCAACAAGAAGAGCTAACTATCCTAAATATGTATGCACCCAATACAGGAGCACCCAGATTCATAAAGCAAGTCCTGAGTGACCTACAAAGAGACTTAGACTCCCACACATTAATAATGGGAGACTTTAACACCCCACTGTCAACATTAGACAGATCAACGAAACAGAAAATCAACAAGGATACCCAGGAATTGAACTCAGCTCTGCACCAAGCGGACCTAATAGACATCTACAGAACTCTCCACCCCAAATCAACAGAATATACATTTTTTTCAGCACCACACCACACCTATTCCAAAATTGACCATATACTTGGAAGTAAAGCTCTCCTTAATAAATGTAAAAGAACAGAAATTATAACAAACTATCTCTCAGATCACAGTGCAATCAAGCTAGAACTCAGGATTAAGAATCTCACTCAAAACCACTCAACTACGTGGAAACTGAACAACCTGCTCCTGAATGACTACTGGGTACATAACGAAATGAAGGCAGAAATAAAGATGTTCTTTGAAACCAACGAGAACGAAGACACAACATACCAGAATCCCTGGGATGCATTCAAAGCAGTGTGTAGAGGGAAATTTACAGCACTAAATGCCCACAAGAGAAAGCAGGAAAGATCCAAAATTGACACCCTAACATCACAATTAAAAGAACTAGAAAAGCAAGAGCAAACACATTCAAAAGCTAGCAGAAGGCAAGAAATAACTAAAATCAGAGCAGAACTGAAGGAAATAGAGACACAAAAAACCCTTCAAAAAATAAATGAATCCAGGAGCTGGTTTTTTGAAAGGATCAACAAAATTGATAGACCGCTAGCAAGATTAATAAAGAAAAAAAGAGAGAAGAATCAAATAGATGCAATAAAAAATGATAAAGGGGATATCACCACCGATCCCACAGAAATACAAACTACCATCAGAGAATATTACAAACACCTCTATGCAAATAAACTAGAAAATCTAGAAGAAATGGATAAATTCCTCGACACATACACTCTCCCAAGACTAAACCAGGAAGAAGTTGAATCTCTGAATAGACCAATAACAGGAGCTGAAATTGTGGCAATAATCAATAGCTTACCAACCAAAAAAAGTCCAGGACCAGATGGGTTCACAGCTGAATTCTACCAGAGGTACAAGGAGGAGCTGGTACCATTCCTTCTGAAACTATTCCAATCAATAGAAAAAGAGGGAATCCTCCCTAACTCATTTTATGAGGCCAGCATCATCCTGATACCAAAGCCTGGCAGAGACACAACAAAAAAAGAGAATTTTAGACCAATATCCTTGATGAACATTGATGCAAAAATCCTCAATAAAATACTGGCAAACAGAATCCAGCAGCACATCAAAAAGCTTATCCACCATGATCAAGTGGGCTTCATCCCTGGGATGCAAGGCTGGTTCAATATACGCAAATCAATAAATGTAATCCAGCATATAAACAGAACCAAAGTCAAAAACCACATGATTATCTCAATAGATGCAGAAAAGGCCTTTGACAAAATTCAACAACCCTTCATGCTAAAAACGCTCAATAAATTAGGTATTGATGGGTCGTATCTCAAAATAATAAGAGCTATTTATGACAAACCCACAGCCAATATCATACTGAATGGGCAAAAACTGGAAGCATTCCCTTTGAAAACTGGCACAAGACAGGGATGCCCTCTCTCACCACTTCTATTCAACATAGTGTTGGAAGTTCTGGCCAGGGCAATTAGGCAAGAGAAGGAAATCAAGGGTATTCAATTAGGAAAAGAAGAAGTCAAATTGTCCCTGTTTGCAGATGACATGATAGTATATCTAGAAAACCCCATTGTCTCAGCCCAAAATCTCCTTAAGCTGATAAGCAACTTCAGCAAAGTCTCAGGATACAAAATCAATGTACAAAAATCACAAGCATTCTTATACATCAATAACAGACAAACAGAGAGCCAAATCATGAGTGAACTCCCATTCACAATTGCTTCAAAGAGAATAAAATACCTAGGAATCCAACTTACAAGGGATGTGAAGGACCTCTTCAAGGAGAACTACAAACTACTGCTCAAGGAAATAAAAGAGGATACAAACAAATGGAAGAACATTCCATGCTCATGGGTAGGAAGAATCAATATCATGAAAATGGCCATCCTTCCCAAGGTAATTTACAGATTCAATGCCATCCCCATCAAGTTACCAATGACTTTCTTCACAGAATTGGAAAAAACTACTTTAAAGTTCATATGGAACCAAAAAAGAGCCCGCATCACCAAGTCAATCCTAAGCCAAAAGAACAAAGCTGGAGGCATCACGCTACCTGACTTCAAACTATACTACAAGGCTACAGTAACCAAAACAGCATGGTACTGGTACCAAAACAGAGATATAGATCAATGGAACAGAACAGAGCCATCAGAAATAATGCCACATATCTACAACTCTCTGATCTTTGACAAACCTGACAAAAACAAGAAATGGGGAAAGGATTCCCTATTTAATAAATGGTGCTGGGAAAACTGGCTAGCCATATGTAGAAAGCTGAAACTGGATCCCTTCCTTACACCTTATACAAAAATCAATTCAAGATGGATTAAAGACTTAAATGTTAGACCTAAAACCATAAAAACCCTAGAAGAAAACCTAGGCAATACCATTCAGGACATAGGCATGGGCAAGGACTTCATGTCTAAAACACCAAAAGCAATGGCAACAAAAGCCAAAATTGACAAATGGGATCTAATTAAACTCAAGAGCTTCTGCACAGCAAAGGAAACTACCATCAGAGTGAACAGGCAGCCTACAAAATGGGAGAAAATTTTCGCAACCTACTCATCTGACAAAGGGCTAATATCCAGAATCTACAATGAACTCCAACAAATTTACAAGAAAAAAACAAACAACCCCATCAAAAAGTGGGCAAAGGACATGAACAGACACTTCTCAAAAGAAGACATTTATGCAGCCAAAAAACACATGAAAAAATGCTCACCATCACTGGCCATCAGAGAAATGCAAATCAAAACCACAATGAGATACCATCTCACACCAGTTAGAATGGCAATCATTACAAAGTCAGGAAACAACAGGTGCTGGAGAGGATGTGGAGAAATAGGAACACTTTTACACTGTTGGTGGGACTGTAAACTAGTTCAACCCTTGTGGAAGTCAGTGTGGCGATTCCTCAGGGATCTAGAACTAGAAATTCCATTTGACCCAGCCATCCCATTACTGGGTATATACCCAAAGGACTATAAATCATGCTGCTATAAAGACACATGCACACGTATGTTTATTGCGGCATTATTCACAATAGCAAAGACTTGGAACCAACCCAAATGCCCAACAATGATAGACTGGATTAAGAAAATGTGGCACATATACACCATGGAATACTATGCAGCCATAAAAAATGATGAGTTCACGTCCTTTGTAGGGACATGGATGAAATTGGAAATCATCATTCTCAGTAAACTATCGCAAGAACAGAAAACCAAACACCGCATATTCTCACTCATAGGTGGGAATTGAACAATGAGAACACATGGACACAGGAAGGGGAACATCACACTTCGGGGACTGTTGTGGGGTGGGGGGAGGGGGGAGAAAAAAATAAACAAATAAATAAAAAAAAAAAAAAAAAAAGAATGTGAAGTTACTTAAGAGACTGGTTTAACTTCTGCAGGACACCGACTCCGTAGCAACCTTAGGGACCCCTTCTCCACTAGCCTGTGAAAGGGTAATGACTCACCAGCCTCTGCATCCACCTCTGCCCTGACGGGCCTGTAAAGCAACTGCGCTTTCTGGTTATTAGTTAGTCAAATACACTTATAATTCAATTGTCTGTTCCTCAAAATCCCACCACTAAGTCAAAAGCTGTATGAAAAAATAGGTCCACTCATTTCAATGGGAAAAATTATGAGATATCCTAAACTATTTCACGTAGAGGAAACATACATTGATTGGCAATGGAAAGACATTCACAGACATAGTAGACTCCAGTTACAAGTACTAAACAGCAACATAGAGTCTGTTCAGTTCTGTAATTGAATGACGGTTGATTGTATTCTACACAGGAAGAAGGCATGATGGTGAGTGGGGCATGGTGGAGAAGGGCATAGGGAATTTTACCCTTTGGAAGGTAAATACTTCTTTTTGTACCATTTCTTCGATAATTTCCCATCTCCGGGCAGTTTGTGGTTGTCTTACACCCTGACAGCATTTAAAACTAAAGTTAGAGCAAAGAAAAACGTCTTCAGTGCCTGGAAACATGCAAAGAACACACTTTGTACACATACTGGAAATCGTAGCAGATCCTCCCCCTCTATCACTGTCTGGGCTCACCTAGGCAGAGCAAAACACCTTGTGTTCATCACGTTCATCACACATGGCACAAACACAACCATGTGATGCTCTCTGGCCAGAAAATGCTGGGTGGAATAAATTCATAAGTGTGTCGTTGCCTGAAACTGTCGTGTTGAAATAGCACTTTTTATAGAGTATTCATTTAGTGTGTTTTTGTATGAAAATGCCATTATATTCCCCAAAAAGTAGTCTTCCAGAAAGTGGTATAATTTTTCAAGAGCTCCTATGCTAAAATGTGGTTATGTAAGCTGGTCTTTATTTAAAGGCTTTTGTGTGCCCTGACAGCAGAGACATTCCCTAGAGGTGTTCAGTGAGAGTCAAACAGGCCTAATGGAAAATCATGGAATACTATACAGCCACAAAAAAGAATGAGATCATGTCCTTTGCAGGGACGTGAATGAAGCTGGAATCCATTATCCTCAGCAAACTAACACAGGAACAGAAAACCAAACACCTCATCTTCTCACTCATAAATGGGATTTGAACAATGAGAACACATGGACATAGAGAGGGAACATCACACACCGGCACCTGTCGGTGGGTGGGGAGCAAAGGGAGGGAGAGCATTAGGACAAATTCCTAATGCACTGGGGGCCTAAATCCTATCTGACAGGTTGATAGGTGCAGCAAACCACTGTGGCACATGTATAACTATGTAACAAACCTGCACAATCTGCACATGTATCCTGGAACTTAAAGTAAAATAAAATATAAAATAATTTAAAAAAGAAAGAAAGAAAAATGCCCCCATGGCAGGGGTCCCGGTTTTGCTCAAGAGGAGGATGGCCGTCTGACTGAGGAACATCCACAAGGGGTCCTGACTAAGGCTCAGATTTTGAAGGGTCGAGCAGTGGTGGAGGCAAAAAAAAAAAAAAAAAAAAAAAAAAAATGTGCCTTTGCTAGAACTTCAAACTTTCTTCTTTATGCCCATAGGAGGTGGTGTCTCTGGAACCGCCGAGCAGCAGCCTCATTGCTCAGAAGATGAAGACACTGACAAAGACCCAGACAGGAAAAAAGGAAGAAAAAGCATCTTGATTGTTCCATTAGCAAAGCCACAGTCCCGGAGAGCAAGGGGAGGGGCACAGCAGGCAGCTACACCCATGGGATGCATCTGCAGCTTGTGAGCAATGCATGAGAGTTGAATCACACAACAGCAATGCCTTCAGCTTCCGTGTGCTATGGCTCACTCAGCACCAGCTCTGCAGGCTGCCTAAGCCAGAAGTCAGTCTCTGCCTTTAGACTTGCTCACTTCTTTTAGGAACGGAGATATCCTCTGATCCCTTGTCCTACAACCTCAATTTAATGTCTTTGCAACAGCCATCTGCCAAACTCAAGAAGACCCTGGAACTACCTAATTGGAAAAGTTTCCCTCTTATCCCTTGGAAAACTATAGAAAAGCAGTGTCACACAAATGTTTAATTTCTGATTTCTACAATTTCAGATACCAGAGTTTATCTGTTACCATGACAACTAAGAGCTTTATAAATGTTTTCTAGCCTCTGCTATTTTCTGGAACTTATCTACATTTCAGTATTTGCTTAATAATTTTGAGCTGACACTAGTAACATAATTGTGTCTGGATTGTGTATGTCTTGTGTGTGTTGGCAGGGGGTGGGTATAACCTATGTCAATGTTTTTCAATGTGAGCAAATTTTAATAAACTTTTATATTTAATGTGAACATTAAATGTCACATTCCCTCTGCCTGGATTCCAGTTAATTCATTGCCTGCCCGTTTATTATTCCCTCCAAGCTGAGAAATCATCACTAATGTGATTGTTCACTCCAGGCATTATCAGGCCATGGACACTTGTGGGGAGAGGCATTGTCAAAACGACTACCAAACTGAGTTTATCAACACTAGGTGGGTTAATGACAACTTATGGGAGACAGTACAAGTAGCGCTTTAGGTGAAATTTACAGCCTTAAGTATTTATAGTAAGCAGTAGTAAAGCTAAAAATTGATGGGCAAAATGACTAATTAGTAATGAAAAGCAAAATAAACTCAAAGCAAAAAGGAGGTAAAATTGTGAAAATAAAAAGCTATAATAGAAAATCAACAATCAACTTTCAAAAAAGTAATTGTCTGTTCTGACTTGCCCAGGATAGCCCCAGTTTCCCTGCCATCTGGCGTCATGTTCCAATTAGCTTACCTTGTGGTTTATTTGTTATTGAAATATTATTAATAGTTGAATTCTACTCATCCAGGATGAATTCGATAAACCTCTCTTTTGTATTTCTAGCTTGTTTCGTGGTCTCATCTCGCAGTGTGTGCAATTAAGCAGAAATCTCATTGTAACATGAGTTTTTAAGTCTGAGAGACGACCTGTGATAAACTGCCTCTCTTTTTACAATCTTTTCCAGAGAGGACATGACTAGCATCTCCCCTAGAGGAACAGCATGCCTGCAGGGTTAGCTGATCAATGGTGTGTGCCGAGACACAAACAGTTAGGGACAGATAACTTTTCCTGATGGTGGGGACATGCTTGGCCCTGCCACTTTTGGCACACATATGGTGTACCAGCTAGTTGGTACACCAGGCTGCTTCCTAGTGAGGACAATCATTAAACATGGGAAATTAAGAGTCAGGTGTATGTGAAATATACATGGGAAATGGAAGTAGACCAATTCTTTTATAGAGTGTAAATAGCCTGAACATGCTTGTTATGGCATTCTTCTCATCTTATGTAGGGTAAATCTATAATTATTTATTATATTGTTTGGCAACACCATCTCCTTTTGCAATTAAGTACTTTGTTTTGCAACAATGAGCTAACAACTCCAAACGTTTATGTTCAATTAAAAATATATATACAGAAATTCTATTCCTCAAGAAGATTGATGATGGATAGTTAGTTACCTTGCACAGAATATTCAGTGACACAGACCTCCCACCATGGAGTTCATGGTGAACACATGGAAATGAGAAGTGACAACATGGGAATCAGAAGACATAAATAATTCAAAGGTTAAGAGTTATTATAAGAAGACTATACCTGAAAGTGAAAATTGAACACATCTTCAGAAATGTGTTAACATAGCATGCTATGAAGGAAGACTTTTCATTTAGATCAAATAGCTGTTTTCACTTTCATGTTCAAATTTTTATAGCATCTATAAAAAGTGAAGCTATAGCTGTAAATGTTATGTCTTCTTTTTGTTGTTGTTGTTTTTGTTGTTGCTGAGATGGAGTTTCGCTGTTGTTGCCCAAGCTGAAGTGCAATGGCACGATCTTGGCTCACTGCAACCTCCGCCTCCCGAGTTAAAGCGATTCTCCTGCCTCAGCCTTCCGAGTAGCTGGGATTACAGGTGCCCACCACCACATCCAGCTAATTTTTTGTATTTTTAGAAGAAACAGGTTTCACCATGTTAGCCAGGCTGGTCTCGAGCTCCTGACCTCAGGTGATCCACCCACCTCGGCCTCCCAAAGTGCTGGGATTACAGGTGTGAGCCATCACGTCTGGCTATGTTTTGTCTTCTGTTAGCAGAAGAACATGATCAACAATTGAATAATGCCAGATTTCTATCAATGAATTGGATTCCTCAAATAGATCACGTATTTCATTCCAATACTGGCTTTATTGTTTCATCTAATCTATGGAATCAAAGTAGGTCTTTGGAATTTTATTTTGTTAAAGGTGAAACATCTGATATTATGTGAATGTTATCAGGATTTTAGTTAAAAAGTTCAATCACGAATATGAAAGTATTTGTATCCGTGATAATAATAGAATTTTGTTGGTGCCAACGTTCATGGAAAAAACAATTTGTTCAGTTAAATCTTATAGCAGAAATATACTAGAAAGTGATTGTAGACACAAAATTCATAATTTGTTTCAAATAAATTGCAGTGTTCTGCCAATTGGAATAAAAATATAGTTCACAAAATTTACAAATATTTTATATATCCACAGCTCAGAAGCTGAACAACAAAATGTGTGAAGAAGCTGACAATTAAATTAAAAATAGCATAATGGAATGTGCTTTATTCTTCTTTTTCACTCAACACAAATCTTATTTTAAATCATTGAACCTTTGAAGTAACAATTTTATGGAGTAATCCAAGTAATCAACAATGATATTTAATTTTTATAAATGAGTCTTTCAAGTTTAGTTTTGTATTTTATTCCAAATGAGTGAAAAATCTTAAAACACAAGAACATCTACAAAAAATAGTCAAAGAAAATGGTTTGACTGACAGTTTTGCAGCATCTGAATTTGGCAAAATATTCCCAAAAATGTATAGAGACAGTTTGATAAGTTTATCTTCTAAGGTATTTGTCAATGAAATATATTCTGAGGGAAGGCACAGTGTAGTACTGTACCTAGAAAAATACTTGAACTAAAATATTTACATTTTAATTTAAAAATTGGAACTGCGAATAACTCCTGCCAAACTCTGCTGACACTTTAATTTCAGCCTGTGAGACCCTGAACAGGGAACCCAGTCATGCTCTGCCGGATTCTGACCCACAGAAACTCAGATGAGACATTTGTGATGTTCTAAGCTGCTGAGTTTGTAGTAATTTGTCATGCAGCAAATTAAGCAATAAAACATGATTTTAGAAAACCCTAGAAATAAATACTTAACAAAATACTCCCAAAGACAAAAATGGCATTTCATAAGGAAAAAGACATACATGGCCAATAAATATATGAAAGATATATTTAAATTTAACCTCTAACAAGCAGTGCAAGTGAAGCTATGATGAAATAATATTTTATATCTATTAAATTGCCATTACTTGAGAAAACCATCAATACCAAGATTTGCAGATGATATAAATCAAGAATCTTGTATATATTGTGCATAGAAATGTAAATTTATATAACTACTTTGGTAAATTATGTAGCATTATACAGTAAAGTGGAATATTTGCGTATCTTATTATGACTAGGAAATTCTCTTCCTGGGAACATTCCCAAGAACGTTGCAAGTGTGCATTAGGAATGATGTATAAGTTCAAAACAGCACTGTTTTTGTTAGACATACCTTGGAAATAACCAAAATGCCTGTTAGTGGAAGAATGTATAAATTAACTGTGGCACAGTCACACACGAAATATTATGTAGTAGTCAACATGGCAGCCACATAGAGCCATACGGTTCAATCTTAGCAATATACAGTAATAAAACGCAGCACATTTCCGAAGGTTAAATATAGCAGGATGTCATTTGATAAAGTTAAGAAATTAATTATCATAAGAACCTTTAAAAAGGTTTCTAGAAACTTTCAGGCTAAAATAGTATTTTGCAAAAGCATCAGAATGATAAACACAGATTTCAGGAGAGTCATTACCTCAGATGGCAAACAGCAGGAGTTTGGGTAGGGAAGGAACACAGGGGAAGACGTAAGTGGCAATTGGATGTAAAATTAATGTGGCATCTGGGAAATTTCTAGTAAATAGAATATTCAATTTAGCTTTCATTTTTTTCTATCTAATTTGCTTATAGTTCATATATAGCAATATAAAAACTTTCAAGGAAATAAAAAACCAGTTATCCCACTATGAAACAAAATACTTAATTTTCTTAATTTTTCCATGTTTTTTTCATTATGTCCATCACATGTCAATAGATATTTTTTAACAGTTTAATTATGTCAGTAATTTATTGCACATTTTCTCTCCCTTTATAATTGGCTTTTGTATCTAAACTGAGTGCCACAACCTCTGATGATTTATAGTCACAGATGCTCTAGAGGATTAATGCAGTATCATGCTGTGTGTCAAATTTCTTGGAAGAAATCTATGAGGAAATCACTGAGTATTATTAGGGGATCAATCATGTGACTGAGTCTAACTTTTAGCACACTGTTACTGCATCAGTCAATTGAAGAAATAAAGCTAGTACATCACATCTGTGTTTGCAAAGACGTTGGATTTGTCTGTACTGTGCGTGGCTCAAAATACTGGGGAAAACCTGCCTGCAGTCGTCTGCAGCGACCCAGCTGTGTGCACTGAGACTGACCACATGTCTTCCAGGGCAAGAGCTTCCTTATGGATGAAATGAGAAACTGGATTTGATGAGCTCTAATCTTCTTCTGACATCTCAGGTTTTGTAAACCTCAGAATGAAAAAGAACACTTCCAAGCAAGTTAATGCAAATACTGTCACTTGGAGATGTTTTTACTTTTGTAGTTAAATTTTTGTTGCTAGAAAAACAACACACAATTCTCACTCACTGCATTTTGGAGGCACAGAATATTGATAGTAAATGGAAGCCTCTGTTACTCGCTCTTAAAAATGAAAGAAGGAAAGGCTAAGACAACATTGGCAAATTGGACAGTTACAGAAGGAGTGTTTAGACACTAAGACAAAAATATGAGGACATTATGTGAATAAGGGAACTGGGTATGCTCCTCAAAAAGAACTGGTGGTTGGGACAGAGACATAGAGAGTCTACCTTCAAACATTTGAAATATTGTCCATAACTAAACAGGATTAAACCTTCCCTATGCAATTACAGAGACAGAATTAACACAAATAAATAGAATCAGATAGGCAAATAACAAATATCCAAATAAAAAATAATCTTTTAAATATTAAACTTATTCAAAAACGAATTAGTTTCTCATGAAGCAATGTAATTAGTTGCATAATTATCAGAATTTATGGAGAAATATTCTAAAATTGGCTTAGAAGTTTAATAAAATGACCCTGAATTCCTTCCAATGTTAAGATTCTTTATATTATTTTGACATTAGAACATTATAAAACAGTACATAATCTTTTAACCCTCTTTATTTTTGCATATGAAACTTAAGCAAACACATCTTTTATGTAATCTCACAGACAACATTTATATTTTGTATTTGAATTTTGAATGCCCACCTATTCTCTGGAAAAAAAAAATCTGAAAGGGTAAACATTTCCCTTCAATGTAACACTGAAGCAGAATTAGTACGTTAAACAAACGCGTGTTCATTTGGTTCGAGATATTTTCTAATTTTCCTTGTGACCTCTGCCTTAACCCATTATTTAACAGTGTGTTACTTTCCACATATTTGTGTGTTTTTCAGTTCTCCTTTTGCTATTGACTTCTGGTTTTATTCCCTTGTGGTCAGAAAAGATACTTAGTATGATTTTAATCTTTGTAAATTTTTCAAGACTTGTTTTATGAACTAAGATGTGGATAATCTTGTAGACTTATTTGGAAACTATAAAAAACTCTTACAACTTAATAATATGAAGACATATAACCCAATTAAAATGAGGCAAATAATCGAAATAGATATTTCTTTAAAGAAAATATACAATGGGCCAATAAACCCATCAAAAGATGCTCAACATCATTAGTCGTCAGACAAAAGCAAATCAGAAACACAGTTCTATACCACCTCACTCCTACTAGACTATTAAAAAAAACAAAACAAACAAAAAAAAAACAGAAAAAAGTGTTGAGAGGAAGTGAAGAAATTGGAATCCTCATACATTGGTGGTGGGAATATAAAACCGTGCAGCCACTTTGGAACACAGTTTGGCATTTCCTCAAAAAGTTAAATGACCTAGAAATTCTACTTTTAGGTTTACACCCAAATACAAAAAAATGTGAAGATATATGCTCCCACAAACACTTTTGCGTGAATGTTCCTAGCAACATTACTCTTATTATTCAAAAATTAGAAGAAATCCAAATTTCCATCAATGAATGAATTGGTAAAAGGTGGCATATTTATATAATTAAATATTATTCAACAATAAAAAGGAATGACATGCTGATACATGCTACAGTATGGATGAACCTTGAAAACGTAATGCTCAGTAAAAGGATGCAAGCCAAAAAAAAAAAAAACACAAGCTACATATGGTATCATTCAATATATAAAAAATATCCAGAATAGGCAAATCTAATGGCCGCTTAGCACCAAGGAGAGGGGTTGAGGAAAATGAGGAGTAACTGCTAAATGGTTACTAAGTTTCTCTTTGGAATGATGAAAATGTTTGAAAATTGATCATGGTAATGGTTGCAAAACTGTGGATATCCTAAAAACCATTGAATTAACAATTTAAACGGGCAATTTATATATGAATTATATATCAATAAAACTGTTACATAAATATTATGTACAAAAATATTCACGGGGCATTGAGAAAAAAATGAAAAATCAATAAAAATGTCCATTAGTGACAACTACATTGAAGAGCATCTTTTTAATGGAATACTATGTAGTCTCCCAAAAGAATATGGCAGAGAATACACCCACTGATGTATTCTGAATACACTCACTGATAAGCAAGCTCTGTGCAATGAAAAGCCAGTTTTCTAAAAATGTCTGCATACCATATTCCAATTTTTAATTTAAAGTGTATATATTTAGGCCAGGCGCGGTGGCGCATACCTGTAATCCCAGCAGTTTGGGAGGTAAAGGCGGGCAGATCACTTGAGGTCAGGAGTTCGAGACCAAGCTGGCCAGCATGGTGAAACCCCATCTCTACTAAAAATAGAAAAATTAGTTGGGCGTGGTGGCACATGCCTGTAATCCCAGCTACTTGAGAGGCTGAGGCAGCAGAATTGCTTGAACCCGGGAGGCAGTTTGGGGTGAGCCCAGATCACACCATGGCACTCCAGCCTGGGCAACAGAGGGAGGCTCCATCTCAAAAATAAAAATAAAAATAAATAAAGTGTTTATATTTATTAACTATTTGTGTAAGAGCACTACAAAATAAACAAAAGACAGATCTATTTGCCAAAATCATCTTTGGAAAGTATGGTGAAGAAGAAGAAAAGAAGAAAATATGAGAATGGGAGGCCATCTGAAACTTTTGTTTATTTTACATACTCTGAAATTGCTGGAATGTTTGAGGATGAGAATGTATTTTTGTATGATGTGGATAATGAGTTATAAACAGATAAACAAATAGTTAAATAGAAACACTGAGTGTGTGGAAATTAAGAGTTTGACAAAGGTTTACCATTTGTTCAGTGTCCTCTGACCCAGCCACTGCTGCCGGTACAAATGGCTTCTGCCAGGGACTGTACCTGCAGGCTAGTCAGAATCATGGTTTTGAGGAAGACAGAGATTTTTATTCTGAGAAAAGAAAAGAGGGGTTATCCCAAAGTTTTGTGTTTTTTTGTTCTCTTTACATTTTATTGAGTTATTTTCTTCTTCCTTTCCATTTTTTTCATTTCTTGTCATTCATTTCTAATTTCTATTTTCATAATTCATTTCTATTTCTTGTGATTTACTTCTGTTTTTTTGTTTTGTTTTGTTTTGTTTTTTTAAGATGGAGTCTCGCTCTGTTGCCCAGGCTGGAGTGCAGTGGAGCAATCTCGGCTCACTGCAACCTCCGCCTCCTGGGTTCAAGTGTTTCTCCTGCCTCAGCCTCCCAAGTAGCTGGGATTACAGGCGTGTGCCACTACGCCTGGCTAATTTCTGTATTTTTAGTAGGGATGGAGTTTCACCATGTTGGTCAGGCTGATCTCAAACCCTTGACCTCATGATCCATCCGCCTCAGCCTCCCAAAGTGCTGGGATTACAGGCATAAGCCACCATGCCCAGCTCTGTTTCTGTTTTTAATCGTTTATACCTATTGATAAAAGAGAACATACCAAAGACTATTAGTCAGGTGCCAAATTAGAATTAGTTAAGGAGGATTTATTCCTAAAGAGAGCCTTTGATGTATGCAAGAAGACTGCAGGGTTGCCTCAGGGATAGTGCAGCTGTATTTTATATCAATATGTACATTTATCTATATAAGTTTATTTTAATATATTGGCTTACTTGACTATGATGGCTGAGAAGTTCCATCATCTACCATCTGCAAGCTGGAGACCCAGGAAAGCTGATGGTGTAGTTTGAAGGCCTGAGAGCCTCAGAGCAGATGGTATGGATCCCAGTCCAGGTCTGAAGGCCTAAGAACCAGCTGAGTGCAGGACAAGATCAATATTCCAGCTCAAGCAATCAGGCAGAGAGTTAATGCAACCATCCTCTGCCTTTTTGTTCTATTCACACCCTCAATGGATTGGTGATACCTATGCAAATTGCGGAGGGCCATCTGCTTTACTCCATCCACCAATTAAAACACCAATCTCTTCCAGGAACACCCTCACAGACGCAGCCAGTAATCATGTTTAAGCAGCTATCTGGGCATCCTGTGGCCCAATCAAGTTGTCTCATAAAGGCAACCATCACAGCATCGTGAGAGCTATGACCACCCTTAGATCTAACAGGACTCAAGGAAGAGCTGGTTCAGAAACTGAAATGAGAGTTTGAGGAACAGTGGTGTTCAGCAGAGGAATCCATCCTCCAAAGGTTACCTCACTTTGTGAACACCAGAGAAGCGCCTGACCTCTCTCTGCTCTCCCTACAATCTCTTGCCAGAGGTCCCCACTGGGAAATTCATGGGAATCCCACAGACATTGGCCTAGCCTCCTGGGGCAGAGAATAAGATAAGAAGAGTCTGAATTTGGAAAATAGTGTAAAGATCTGGATAGAACATTTTGACCTCTATTTGCTGTACAGCGTACCAACTTGCTGTGTGAACTTGACATTTCTTGCAATTCTTCTGAATTGCAGTCTGTTCTGATTGGCATTTTAAATGTTAAGAATAGCCTTAAAACAGATTCAGCCCAATTGCTCCACAATAGAAAGTTGTATTTAGTTTAGGCAAGGTTTCTCGTGACTACAATTTGCACAGTACTTTCTTATCCAAAACTGCTTTTGAGAGAACTCGTAGGCTTAATTTAACCTTTATCTCAATAGTTTTAGAAATGAACCACTCTTTTTCAAATACTGCCCACAATTCATTTTTAATTGCTCTTTCAAAAGCAATACTTGAAAATATTCCCACAGCAAAAACCAAATCACTTTTTTTTTCCTTCTCAGAAGATGGAGAAGGGAGGAGTCCACTGGCAGAAGGGACACATTCAGTCAGCCACGTGATTGTGAGTCTTCAGGGAGACCTTGCTGTAGCTCTGTCTTTCCAAACCAAGCATGTTCCTTCTGGTGGGTAAAACAGGGCTGTGCTTCAGCCCACATGGAAAATAAACATCCTCCTCATGGCCTCCACACGAGCAATACAAGAATGGTTTACGATGTCTACTTCATGTCCATATGAGGTATAGGTGCAAATCTAATTAATTTTGATTAGATTGTTCTGATCTTTTTAGATTTGAATAGCTGGTTTCATTATGCCCATTCACCAATGCCAGCCATACCCAGGCTATCTATGCATATATCATTGCCTCACATATAAGTAAATTTTAGGAAAATGCTTATCTCTTTAGAACCAGCATGTAACTCATGTGGTCAAGATAATGCTTGACTGGGATTCAAGTTATGTGAGTCACATACAGTGTGTTTTTATGTTACCGTAAACATTGAAATCCACTGCAGAGTCCCTTAAGGCAGGCTTTTCCAAAGCAGAGGACTTGTCAGAATCACCTGAGAACCAGATTTACTCCAGGCTGATTGAGCCATGATTGAGCCAAACTGAACCTAGAATCTATCTTTTTAAAGAGCTTGTCATTTGATTCCAATGTGCAGCATGTTTGGAACCCTGCAGTATAGAATACTTTTTTTAATCAGTAAAGAAGACATTCTATTTTCTACATGATAAGTACCATGGAAGTATATGTGTGCATACACACACACACTTACAGGTGTTATGTCGGGGCAGTAATTGGTGAGGCTTCTGTTAGAAAAACTTTGGAGGGTATTTTTCTGGTGCTTCCTCACATAATGACCTAAGGCAGGTAGAGAGATGACTGGCAGTAGGTGGGTAACTGCAGAATAATCTTTAATATTATTTGTTAAATGACTAATTTTAATTTCAGGAACCTGAGGAAAATGTGTTGACCCTATTTAAGTCCTCAAACTTTTTCTCTGGTAATTAATCATAACTTCTAACTTTATTTTAAATCAATTTACATTTTGCCCCCAAGATGATAATAGTACCCAGAGAATATAAAACAGGTAGGGTAGGATGGTAGATGCAACCCCCAAATATATCACTAATTAGCTGTAAAGAGGATAATCTATTATATTAAGTGAAAAGTGAATACTGCAACTAAAACTAGGAGATTTTCAAACTAGATTTTTTAAAGTACCTAGTTATATATGGCTTACAGAACATACGCTTTAAATATAAGGCTGTATGCAGTACCTGTTAATGGGATGCCACATTTATAAACTAAAGAATTTTCTGCAGACGAAATGGGAGTGTTCCATTATCCCCCCTCACAGGGCGTGTGACAGGAGTATGGCTTGCTTCTTTAGTGCCCCGCTGCTGAAACCCCTAGGGGGAGCATGCAGACAGGCAGGCCGTGGGGAGCGTGGGCTCCGACCCCACGGCAGCATCTAGGGTTGAGTGTTTACAGCTCCTGGAGCCCCAGTGGGTATGTGTTACAGTGCACTCTTTCGGCTTTGCTGTCTGCAGGTGGCTTGTGTTAATCTGCTCAATTAGACCCTCTGCCTTATCACAAAGACAGAGGGCTTTCTATATCCTGGGTTCTTGCCCTAGTACACAAGAAAAATTGGATCACATGTGGGCTTGGAGGATGGGTGCAAGGTTTTACTGAGTGGTGGAGGTTGCTCTCAGTAAGGTGGATGGGGAGCCAGAAGGGGGATGGAGTGGGAAGGTGGTCTCCCCCTGAAGTTGAGCCACCCAGTGGCCAGAATCTCCTCCAACCACCCCTGACCGAATTCCACATCGTCCTGCCTTGATGGCCTGCCAGTGTGTGCTGGTGTCTGTCGGTGTGTTGTTCTGCCCCTCTTGACATCCAGCCACTTGTGTCTGTGCCCACTAGGGTCTTGGGATTTTATGGGCACACAGTATGGGGGGTGTGGTGGGCCAGAGTAGTCTTGGAAAACGTAACATTTGAGTGTGAAAACAGGAATGCCTGTTCTTACTTACATCTGTGGGCACAGGTCCAAGGGTGGAGCCCTTGCCAGGGACTCTGCCCTTCTCTATCCAGCATTTCCCTGCCTTTCTGCCATATCAAAAATATGTAGAAAATAAAATAAAATAAACATTCATTAGTGATAAGCACTTTGAACAAACTAGAAATAGCAGGAAACTTTCTTATTTGGATACAGGAGATCTAAAAAGCAAATAAAAATTAAAGCAAACATAATTAGAAGGTTTAAAACTTTTCCTGTAAGATCAGAAACAAGACCAAAATGCCTGCTATTTCCATTTTCATTCAATTCTATAGTGGAGATACCAGCAAGTACAATAAGAGACATAGGAAAATAAAAAAGAAATAAAAAGAAAATAAAAATTGAAAAGGAATAAATAGAATTGTCATTATTCTGTATGTGGATTACTCCATACAGAAAGTTCAAAATAATCTATAGTCTACGCAAATTAATAAGCAAATCTGTTAAGGTTATAACATGAATATATGCAAATCTACTGTGTTTCTATATACTAGCATCAAATCATTAGAAAATAAAATTTAATGCAAAGAAACCATTTATAAAATTATCAAAAACTTGAAATACAGGAATAAGTCTAAATGAAGCCTCGCTAGTGAACTCAACTCAGGTGGTGAGAAGCTGTGTTTGTAATCCCTTAGCCTGAGCTGCCTCCAAAAAGGAACAACCTCACATAGGCTCCTCCAGTGGTGTTTCTTTGCTGGATCCCATCAGTAAAGCCTCTTAAACTGGTGTTATGGACTTAGTGAGCCTATTTTCTCCCCTCCTGCAAATCCCCAAAACACCATAACCAATTGACTTTCGCCTAGCTAGGACAGCAGTTTGCTTTTCTCATATCATTTTCAAGGATATGTCACCTCTTTAGCTTGGTGTGACCTTGATTACGTCATCCCAGTTTATAATGTTGATACCCTACACTGATAAAATTGAAGTTTTTTTTTAAGAGGGAGCATCTAAGTCACATGAAAAGAGTTAGTGAGTTTATTGGGAGTCCTGTGGTCTGGGACTTATACCAATGTCCTCTGCAAAGGTAAGAATCTTGTATGCTTTCTGCCACAGAGAAGGTAGCCTAATACAAGGGGGCCTCTGGATTTACTAGGCAGCCAATTCCACATTTGCAGGCTGCGCTGTAGTCTGCCTGGCTGAAGGGTTTGAGCGTCTCCCTGGGTAAGAAAGAGCTCTCCAGCTGGTCAGACTGCAGTGCCACTCAGCCCTGTCACTTGGCCCAAGCAGACCCCGAAGGAAAGAGTTCCAGTAGAATAGGATGTGGTCTCTGTGGCTGGGGCAGGCTCTGATGGGAAAGCACAGTGGAGGGCCCCAGAATTTTTTTTTTTTTAACAAAACTGGTTGTTATGGCTATTTTCCTTCTGAGAAACGCCTCCTAACTTATCTAGTGGAGAGTGTGTGTTTAACTATGACACACGAGGTGACCAGGGGACCCAAGAGGTCCTTCACGAGCTGCATTCTGCCAACTCAGCTGCCATAACGTCAGTAAGCTCAGATGCATTCCAGTGTCAGGTGGAGGTGTCTGTTGTGCAGGGGACCTGCCTCAGGCTGGCCCTGAAGCGCTAGCATGATGTCCTTACAGCACTGCAGGCTGCCCTCAGCCCACCCCTGAGCCTCCTGGGGATTCCCTATGATGGCTTCACAGAGAAACTTCAGGTCTCTTTTACAAATGGCTCAGGTCGATATCCAGAGCAGCTGGAGAGCATCCTGATTCTGCAGCCTTCTCATTTTAACTCAATGTCACCTTCTCGGTGACACCCCCTGTCAGGCCTCTGAGCCCAAGCCAAGCCATTGCATCCCCTGTGACTTGCATGTATATGTCCAGATGGCCTGAAGTAACTGAAGAATCACAAAAGAAGTGAATATGCCCTGCCCCACCTTAACTGATGACATTCCACCACAAAAGAAGTGTAAATGGCCGGTCCTTGCCTTAACTGATGACATTACCTTGTGAAAGTCCTTTTCCTGGCTCATCCTGGCTCACAAAGCACCCCCACTGAGCACCTTGTGACCCCCACTCCTGCCTGCCAGAGACCAAACCCCCTTTGACTGTAATTTTCCTTTACCTACCCAAATCCTATAAAACGGCCCCACCCTTATCTCCCTTCCCTGACTCTCTTTTCGGCCGCAGCCCGCCTGCACCCAGGTGAACTAAACAGCCATGTTGCTCACACAAAGCTTGTTTGGTCTCTTCACATGGACGCGCATGAAATTTGGTGCCGTGACTCGGCTCAGGGGACCTCCCTTGGGAGATCAATCCCCCGTCCTCCTGCTCTTTGCTCCATGAGAAAGATCCACCTACGACCTCAGGTCCTCAGACCGACCAGCCCAAGAAACATCTCACCAATTTCAAATCCGGTAAGTGGCCTCTTTTTACTCTCTTCTCCAACCTCCCTCACTATCCCTCAACCTCTTTCTCCTTTCAATCTTGGCGCCACACTTCAATCTCTCCCTTCTCTTAATTTCAATTCCTTTCATTTTCTGGTAGAGACAAAGGAGACACGTTTTATCCGTGGACCCAAAACTCCGGCTTTTCCGGGGACAGGGCAAGTACCCCAACCCCTTCTCTCCTTGTCTCTACCCCTTCTCTGCTTTTCTGGGAGAAGGGCAAGTACCCCTCAACCCCTTCTCCTTCACCCTTAGCGGCAAGTCCCGCTTTTCTGGGGGAGAGGCAAGTACCCCTCAACCCCTTCTCCTTCACTCTTAGCGGCAAGTCCTGCTTTTCTAGAGGAGGGGCAAGTACCCCAACCTCGTATCTCTGTGCCCCAATCCCTTATTTCTGTGCCCCAACCTCATCTCTGCACCCCAATCCCTTATTTCCATGCCCCAACTTCTTATCTCTGTGCCCCAATCCCTTATTTCCGCACCCCGACCTCTTTGCGCCCAATCCCTTATTTTCATGCCCCAACCTCTTATATCTCTGTGCCCCAATCCCTTATTTCCGCACCCTGACCTCTTATCTCTGTGCCCCAATCCCTTATTTCCGCACCCCAACCTCCTATCTCTGTGCCGCAATCCCTTATTTCCGTGTCCCAACCCTTTCTCTGCTTTTCTGGAGGGCAAGAAACCCCCACCCCTTCTCTGTGTCTCTACTCTTTTCTCTAGGCTTGCCTCCTTCAGTATGGGCAAGCTTCCACCTTCCATTCCTTCTGCTCCCTTAACCTGTGTTCTTAAGAACTTAAAACCTCTTCAACTCTCACCTGACCTAAAATCTAAGTGTCTTATTTTCTTCTGCAATGCCGCTTGACCCCAATACAAACTCAACAGTAGTTCCAAATAGCCGGAAAATGGCACTTTCAATTTTTCTATCCTACAAGATCTAAATAATTCTTGTCATAAAATAGGCAAATGGTCATCCTTCCCAAGGTAATTTACAGATTCAATGCCATCCCCATCAAGTTACCAATGACTTTCTTCACAGAATTGGAAAAAACTACTTTAAAGTTCATATGGAACCAAAAAAGAGCCCGCATCACCAAGTCAATCCTAAGCCAAAAGAACAAAGCTGGAGGCATCACGCTACCTGACTTCAAACTATACTACAAGGCTACAGTAACCAAAACAGCATGGTACTGGTACCAAAACAGAGATATAGATCAATGGAACAGAACAGAGCCGTCAGAAATAATGCCACATATCTACAACTGTCTGATCTTTGACAAACCTGACAAAAACAAGAAATGGGGAAAGGATTCCCTATTTAATAAATGGTGCTGGGAAAACTGGCTAGCCATATGTAGAAAGCTGAAACTGGATCCCTTCCTTACACCTTATACAAAAATCAATTCAAGATGGATTAAAGACTTAAATGTTAGACCTAAAACCATAAAAACCCTAGAAGAAAACCTAGGCAATACCATTCAGGACATAGGCATGGGCAAGGACTTCATGTCTAAAACACCAAAAGCAATGGCAACAAAAGCCAAAATTGACAAATAGGAGCTAATTAAACTAAAGAGCTTCTGCACAGCAAAGGAAACTACCATCAGAGTGAACAGGCAGCCTACAAAATGGGAGAAAATTTTCGCAACCTACTCATCTGACAAAGGGCTAATATCCAGAATCTACAATGAACTCCAACAAATTTACAAGAAAAAAACAAACAACCCCATCAAAAAGTGGGCGAAGGACATGAACAGACACTTCTCAAAAGAAGACATTTATGCAGCCAAAAAACACATGAAAAAATGCTCACCATCACTGGCCATCAGAGAAATGCAAATCAAAACCACAATGAGATACCATCTCACACCAGTTACAATGGCAATCATTAAAAAGTCAGGAAACAACAGGTGCTGGAGAGGATGTGGAGAAATAGGAACACTTTTACACTGTTGGTGGGACTGTAAACTAGTTCAACCCTTGTGGAAGTCAGTGTGGCGATTCCTCAGGGATCTAGAACTCGAAATTCCATTTGACCCAGCCATCCCATTACTGGGTATACACCCAAAGGACTATAAATCATGCTGCTATAAAGACACATGCACACGTATGTTTATTGCGGCATTATTCACAATAGCAAAGACTTGGAACCAACCCAAATGTCCAACAATGATAGACTGGATTAAGAAAATGTGGCACATATACACCATGGAATACTATGCAGCCATAAAAAATGATGAGTTCACGTCCTTTGTAG
The DNA here is from genome assembly GCF_028885625.2 of Pongo pygmaeus. Lineage (NCBI taxonomy): Eukaryota > Metazoa > Chordata > Mammalia > Primates > Hominidae > Pongo > Pongo pygmaeus. The sequence goes on from NC_072386.2 coordinate 80,524,727, forward strand.
GGACATGGATGAAATTGGAAATCATCATTCTCAGTAAACTATCGCAAGAACAAAAAACCAAACACCGCATATTCTCACTCATAGGTGGGAATTGAACAATGAGAACACATGGACACAGGAAGGGGAACATCACACTTCAGGGACTGTTGTGGGGTGGGGGGAGGGGGGAGAAAAAAAAAAAATAAATAAATAAACAAAAAAAAACAATTAAAAAAAAAAATAGGCAAATGGTGAGGTGCCTGATGTCCAGGCATTCTTTTACACATCAGTCCCTTCCTAGTCTCTGTGCCCAGTGCAACTCGTCCGAAATCTTCCTTCTTTCCCTCCCGCCTGTCCCCTCAGTCCCAACCCCAAGCGTTGCTGAGTCTTTCTAATCTTCCTTTTCTACAGACCCATCTGACCTCTCCCTTCCTTGCCAGGCCAAGCTAGGTCCCAATTCTTCCTCAGCCTCCCCTCCTCCACCCTATAATCTTTTTATCACCTCCCTTCTTCACACCTGGTCCAGCTTACAGTTTCATTGCGTGACTAGCCCTCCCCCACCTACCCAGCAATTTACTCTTAAAAAGGTGGCTGGAGCCAAAGGCATAGTCAAGGTTAATGCTCCTTTTTCTTTATCCCAAATCAGATAGCGTTTAGGCTGTTTTTCATCAAATATAAAAACCCAGCCCAGTTCATGTCTCGTTCAGCAGCAACGCTGAGATGCTTTACAGCCCTAGACCCTAAAAGGTCAAAAGGCCATCTTATTCTCAATATACATTTTATTACCCAATCTGCTCCTGACATTAAATAAAACTCCAAAAATTAGAATCTGGCCCTTAAACCCCACAACAGGACTTAATTAACCTCACCTTCAAGGTGCACAATAATAAAAAAAAAGTTGCAATTCCTTGCCTCCACTGTGAGACAAACCAACCCCAGCCACATCTCCAGCACACAAGAACTTCCAAATGCCTGAACTGCAGTGGCCAGGCGTTTCTCCAGAACTTCCTCCCCCAGGAGCTTGCTACAAGTGCCAGAAATCTGGCCACTGGGCCAAGGAATGCCCGCAGCCCGGGATACCTCCTAAGCCGTGTCCCATCTGTGTGGAACCCCACTGAAAATCAGACTGTTCAACTCACCTGGCATCCATTCCCAGAGCCCTTGGAACTCTGGCCCAAGGCTCTCTGACTGACTCCTTCCCAGATCTTGTCGGCTTAGCGGCTGAAGACTGACACTGCCCGATCACCTTGGAAGCCCCCTAGACCATCACGGACTCCGAGCTTTGGGTAACTCTCACAGTGGAAGGTAAGCCCGTCCCCTTCTTAATACGGAGGCTACCCACTCCACATTACCTTCTTTTCAAGGGCCTGTTTCCCTTACCTCCATAACTGTTGTGGGTATTGACGGCCAGGCTTCTAAACCTCTTAAAACTCCCCAACTCTGGTGCCAACTTAGACAATACTCTTTTAAGCACTCCTTTTTAGTTATCCCCACCTGCCCAGTTCCCTTATTAGGCTGAGACACTTTAAATTATCTGCTTCCCTGACTATTCCTGGACTACAGCTATATCTCATTGCCACCCTTCTTCCCAATCCAAAGCCTCCTTTGCGTCCTCCTCTTTTATCCCCCCACCTTAACCCACAAGTATAAGATACCTCTACTCCCTCCTTGGCGACCGATCATGTACCCCTTACCATCTCATTAAAACCTAATCACCCTTACCCGCTCCACACCAATATCCCATCCACAGCATGCTTTAAAAAGATTAAAGCCTGTTATCACTTGCCTGCTACAGCATGGCCTTTTAAAGCCTATAAACTCTCCTTACAATTCCCCCATTTTACCTGTTCTAAAATAAGACAAGCCTTACAAGTTAGTTCAGGATCTGCGCCTTATCAACCAAATTGTTTTGCCTATCCACCCGTGGTGCCAAACCCATATACTCTCCTATCCTCAATACCTGCCTCTACAACCCATTATTCTGTTCTAGATCTCAAACATGCTTTCTTTACTATTCCTTTGCACCCTTAATCCCAGCCTCTCTTCGCTTTCACTTGGACTGACCCTGACACCCATCAAGCTCAGCAAATTACCTAGGCTGTGCTGCCGCAAAGCTTTACAGACAGCCCCCATTACTTCAATCAAGCCCAAATTTCTTCCTCATCTGTTACCTATCTCGGCATAATTCTCATAAAAACACACGTGCTCTCCCTGCCAATCGTGTCCGCCTGATCTCTCAAACCCAAGCACCTTCTACAAAACAACAACTCCTTTCCTTCCTAGGCATGGTTAGTGCGGTCAGAATTCTTAAACAAGAGCCAGGACCACACCCTGTAGCCTTTCTGTCCAAACAACTTGACCTTACTGTTTTAGCCTAGCCCTCATGTCTGTGTGCAGCGGCTGCCACTGCTTTAATACTTTTAGAGGCCCTCAAAATCACAAACTATGCTCAACTCACTCTCTACATTTCTCATAACTTCCAAAATCTATTTTCTTCCTCATACCTGACGCCATATATTTTCTGCTCCCCGGCTCCTTCAGCTGTACTCACTCTTTGTTAAGTCCCACAATTACCATTGTTCTTGGCCCAGACTTCAATCCGGCCTCCCACATTATTCCAGATACCACACCTGACCCTCATGACTGCATCTCTCTGATCCACCTGACATTCACCCCACTTCCCCAAATTTCCTTCTTTCCTGTTCCTCACCCTGATCACGCTTGATTTATCGATGGCAGCTCCACCAGGCCTAATCACCACACACCAGCAAAGGCAGGCTATGCTATAGCACAAGCCACTATGCTATAGCCACAAGCACTAGCCCGCCTCCTAGAACCTCTCATTTCCTTTACATCGTGGAAATCTATCCTCAAGGAAATAACTTCTCGGTGTTCCATCTGCTATTCTACTACTCCTCAGAGATTATTCAGGCCCCCTCCTTTCCCTATACATCAAGCTTGAAGATTTGCCCCCACCCAGGACTGGCAAATTAGCTTTACTCAACATGCCCTGAGTCACAAAAACTAAAATACCTTTTAGTCTAAGTAGACACTTTCACTAGATAGGTAGAGGCCTTTCCTACTGGGTCTGAGAAGGCCACCGCGGTCATTTCTTCCCTTCTGTCAGACATAATTCCTCAGTTTAGCCGTCCTACCTCAATACAGTCTGAAAACAGATGAGCCTTTATTAGTCAAATCAGCCAAGCAGTTTTTCAGGCTCTTAGTATTCAGTGAAACCTTTATATCCCTTATGGTCCTCCATCTTCAAGAAAAGTAGAATGGACTAAAGGTCTTTTCAAAACACACCTCACCAAGCTCAGCCACCAACTTAAAAAGGACTGGATAATACTTTTACCGCTTTCCCTTCTCAGAATTCAGGCCTGTCCTCAGAATGCTATAGGGTACAGCCCATTTAAGCTCCTGTATAGACGCTTCTTTTTATTAGGCCCCAGTCTCATTCCAGACACCAGACCAACTTAGACTGTGCCCCAAAAAAACTTGTCATCCCTACTATCTTCTGTCTAGTCATACTCCTATTCACTCAACTACTCACACATGCCCTGCTCTTGTTTACACTGCCGGTTTACACCGTTTTTCCAAGCCTTCACAGCTGATATCTCCTGGTGCTATCCCCAAACTGCCACTCTTAACTCTTGAAGTAAATAAATAATCTTTGCTGGCAGGACTATGCTGAATCTCCTTAGGCACTCTCTAATCAGATATCCTGAGTCGTCCCAATTCTTAGACCTTTTATACCTGTTTTTCTCCTTCGGTCATTCCATTTAGTTTCTCAATTCATCCAAAACCGTATCCAGGCCATCACCAATCATTCTATAGGACAAATGTTTCTTCTAACATCCCCACAATATCACCCCTTACCACAAGACCTCCCTTCAGCTTAATCTCTCCCACTCTAGGTTCCCATGCCACCCCTAATCCCTCTTGAAGCAGCCCTGAGAAACATCGCCCATTCTCTCTCCATATCACCCCCCCAAAAATTTTCGCCACCCCAACACTTCAACACTATTTTGTTTTATTTTTCTTATTAATATAAGAAGGCAGGAATGTCAGGCCTCTGAGCCCAAGCCAAGCCATCGCATCCCCTGTGACTTGCACATATATGCCCAGATGGCCTGAAGTAACTGAAGAATCACAAAAGAAGTGAATATGCCCTGCCCCACCTTAACTGATGACATTCCACCACAAAAGAAGTGTAAATGGCCGGTCCTTGCCTTAACTGATGACATTACCTTGTGAAAGTCCTTTTCCTGGCTCATCCTGGCTCAAAAAGCTCCCCCACTGAGCACCTTGCGACCCCCACTCCTGCCCGCCAGAGAACAAACCCCCTTTGACTGTAATTTTCCTTTACCTACCCAAATCCTATAAAACAGCCCCACACTTATCTCCCTTCACTGACTCTCTTTTCGGACTCAGCCCACCTGCACTCAGGTGAAATAAACAGCCATGTTGCTCACACAAAGCTTGTTTGGTGGTCTCTTCACACGGACGCGCATGAAACCCTCTTTTCTTAACTTTTCTATCCAAAGAAGCACCAACCCCATACCTTTCCATCATACCACACAGTTTTATTCTCATCATACAACTTAGTATATTAAATGGTCTAGCTTGTTAATTTCCTTTGTTTTTGCCTATTTCCTTTGTTTAGAATATAAAGGACCTAAATGTAGGGAGCTTATTTGTCCAGGCACATAGAAAAGTGTTTGAATTCACACTGTTCAACCCCAGATAAGTAATTTTAAGGCTCCTACAAAATATTTTTTAAAGTTTTTTTAAAAAAATTATTTAAATAACATATCTTATTTAACCTAATATATATCAAAATATTATCATTTTAACATGTAATCAATATTAACATTTCTTTAAATGAGATCCAATGTGTATTTTACACTTACAGCTTATCTCAATTTGGACTCTCTACATTTCTGGAACTCAAACACTGCAGGTGACCTGTGGCCACTGTAATGCACAGGGCTGATCGTCGATACTCAGTAAAATGTGCTGAATGCATTAACGCATAAAGCATTCAGCACTGTAACCTGAATCAGAAGAAGCCTTGAGGCAATGTGACAACTGATACCCTTAGTTTGTCCATATGATTTTATAACAACAGTTATGCTTTGTTTCCCTTTTTCCTCCCATGCCCTACTTTTGCTGGGTTCATTGTGTTTCTTTTCCGTCCTCCTTTACATTTTGAGTCTAACTCTGCTTTTCATTTCCACCAGCATTAATATTTTCATTCTTGGCCAGGTCCAGTGCCTCACATCTGTAATCCCATCACTTTGGGAGGCTGAGGCGGGCGGATCACAAGGTCAGGAGTTTGAGACCAGCCTGGCCAACATGGTGAAACCCCGTCTCTACTAAAAATACAAAAATTAGCCAGGCACGGTGGCAGGCGCCTGTAATCCCAGCTACTCGGGAGGCTGAGGCAGGAGAGTCACTTGAACCCAGGAGACGGAGGCTGCAGTGAGCAGAGATCGTGCCACTGCACTCCAGCCTGGGACAGAGCAAGACTCTGTCTTAAAAAAAAAAAAAATTTCTTTACAGTCAATTTCTTTATAATAATATAAAATTAAATAATTATCAGACCACTCACTAAGATGCCTTATTACACATTTCTGTTTCCACCAAAAGGCAGTATTCAAACTCTATCCCTTCTCTATTCTTCCCCACGGAAGAACTCTGATTAGGAGCCTTCACTTATTCCACCATGCACATTTGTAAATCTTGAGATTGGTTGAAGAGGTATATTTTTGTGTCAAGCCACTATTAAGATTCTTTTATCATATAATATGTTTTACTTCAGAAATCCACAATGAACCTTTCCCCCTCAATCTCAGCCTCATCATCACCATCTACTAACTGTACCTATTGTAACAGTCTGTGCTCATCACTGCTTGCTAATTAACCACTGCTGTTTTGACATATTTGTTCTGCTCCAGTTAACATTTGGGTTAAGAGCTTCAAGCATCTTTCTCGGATAAGATTCACAAACTGAATTCTCTCTGAATCCCTACATTAATAAAAATGCCTTCATTTTGCCCTGACAGCTAAATGATATCTTTTTTTAAAAGCTTCATTGAGTTATAATTAACATAATATAAAATTCATCCTTAAAATTACTATTAAATTGATTTTATTATATTCACTGAGTTGTGCAACCACTACCCCAATCAATTTTAGATCATTTTTGTCACCTCAGAAAGAAACCCTATATCTATTACTGGTCAATCTCCATTTCCTCAGGCAAACATTAATCTACATTCTGTCTTAGTAGATTCATCTATTCTGGAAATTTCATATAACTGCAATTATACAATATGGTGATTTTTGTGACTGGCTTCCCTACATGGCACATTTTTTAGATTCACCCATGTTGTAGCATGTATCAGTACTTTTTCAAATTGGTTAATAATGTCCATCACATGAATATACCACATTTTCTTTAGTCATTCCTCAGTTGGTAAATGTTTCAGTGGTTTTCTACTTTGAGTTATTATGAATAATGCTACCTTGAACATCCGTGCATAAGTTTTTGTGTGGACATAAATACATTTTCTTTTCTCTTAGGGATATACCTAGGAGTGGAATTGCTGGGTCATATGGTAACTCTATGTTTAACCTTTTGAGAAAACACCAAACTGTTTTCCAAAGTGTTTGTACTGTTTTACATTATAAGAGGATTCCAATTTCTCCAAATCCTAACCAACCCTGGGCAACAGAGTGAGGCCTTGTCACACAGACACACACACACACACACACAAACCTCATTATGGTTTTGATTTTCATTTCCCTGATAGCCAATGATTGGAGCATATTTTTGTTGTATATATAGGTCATTTATATACCTTCTTTGAAAAAAAAGTGTCTCTTCGAATCCTCTGCCCATTTTAAATTAGATTATTTACATTTTAGCATTGACTTGTAAAAATTCTTTATATATTCTCAATTATAAGCACCTTATCAGATATAGAATTTGCAAAAATTTTATTCCATTCTATCAATAATTTTTTCACTTTCTTAATGGTATCATTTGCAGCACAATTTTTAAAATTTTGATAAATTTAATGTATGTAATTTTTTTCTGTTAATGCTTATGCTTTTTATGTCAAATATTGCCTAAACCTAAGTTATTAAAATTTGCACCTAAATTTTCTTCTGAGAGTTTTACATGTTTAGTTTCTACATTTAAGTCTAGGATCTACTTTGAGCAAATTTTTGCATATGATGTGAGAGAAGAGTCCCAAATCATTTTTGTGCATGTGAATATCCAGTTGTTCCAGCACAGTTTGTTGAGAAGACTGTTTTTTCCCCATTGAATTTTCTTGGCACGATTGTCAAAAATTAATTGCCAGGCCGGGCACTGTGGCTCATGCCTGTAATCCCAGCACTTTGGGAGGCCAAGGAGGGCAGATTGCTTGAGGTCAGGAGTTCGAGACCAGCCTGGCCAACATGGTGAAATCCCATCTCTGCTAAAAATACAAAAATTAGCAGGGTGTGGTGGTGCATGCCTGTAATTCCAGCTACTCTTGAGGCTGAGGCAGGAGAATTGCTTGAACCTGGGAGGCAGAGATTGCAGTGAGCTGAGATTGCACCACTACACTGCATCCTGGGAGACAGAGGGAGACTATGCCTCAAAAATATATAAATAAATAAATAAACCCAAAATCAATCTCCCATAAATGTACTGCTTGATTTCTGGGGCTTGTTTCTCTCAGTTCAATGATATATGTGCCTATTCTTATACTACAGTCTTGCTGACTGTGGCTTTGTAGTACATTTTAAAATTGGAAAGTGTGATTTCTCTGTTTTTTTTTTTTTTAATTTTCAAAATTGTTTTGGCTATAAGTGCATCTAGCATTTTCATGCGATTTCAAGTGCATCTAGCATTATTATTAGCTGATCAATTTCTTCAACAAACATTAGCTGACTGGAATTTTTATAAGGATTGTGATAAATCTGTAGAACAAGTTGAGGAATAGTACTACGTTAACAATTTTTTTCAATCCATGAATTTAGAATATCTTTTCCATTTATTTAGGTCATATTTAATTCTTTTAACAATGTTTTGCAGTTTTCAGTGTATGTTGGGCCCTTCCCTTTTTACTTTGTTTCTAAGTATTTTGTTCTTTTTGATGCTATTATGAGTTAAATTGTTTTCTTAGTTTTACTTTCAGATTTTTAAAAATTGTACAAAAATATAATTGAATTCTATAAGCTGATTTTATCCTTCAACATTTATAACTAATTTACTCACTGTAATATTTTTTGGTGGATTCCTTAGGATTTTCTGTATACAAGATGTCTTGTATACATCTTGTATACATTGGCAATTAAATATAATTTTACCTATTTTTTTTCCAATCTAAATACACTTTTTTCTTGCCTAATTGCCCTGAATAGAAATTTCAGTATAATGTTGAATAAAAGTGGCAAGAGGGCACATCCTTGTCTTTTTCTTCAGAGTAAAGGAAAAGTATTCAGTTATTCACCAAAACCATGGTGTTGTCTGTAAGTTTTTCATAAATATACTTTATCAGGTTAAAGAAGTTTATTTTTAATCCTAGACTGTTGAGGGCTTTTACCTTGAATATATGTTGAATTTTGTCAGATCCTTTTTCTGCATCTACTGAGTTGATGTGGCTGTTTTCCTTTATTCTAGTAACATGACGTATTTTACTATTTATTTTTAATTGTGATAACACACATAAATGTATTATTTATAGATTTTTTAAGTGTACAGTTCAGTAGTATGTTTTCACATTGTTGTGCAGCCAATCTGTAGATCTTTTTTATCATAAAACAGAAACTCTGTACCCATGAAGCAACAATCCCCCAATTCCTCCTCCCTGAGCCCCCTGCCACCATCATTCTACTTTTGATTTTTATGAACCTGATTCCTCTAGATACTACATAGAAGTGGAATCATGCATTATTTATCTTTTTGCAACTGGCTTATTTCACTAAGCGTAATATCCTCAAGATTTATCCATGTTGTCGCATGTATCAGGATTTCTTTAGGTATATACACATTTTGTTTACCCATTCATCTGTTGATGGATACGTGAAGCCTTCTGTTTCTTGGCTATTGTGAATAATGCTGGTATGAAACTGGGTGTACAAACACCTCTTCAGAGCCCTGTTTTCAATTCTTTTTTATATGTACCCAGAAGTGGGATTGCACTTTACTGTTACCAACAGTTGTACACCATTTTACTTTTCACTGACAGTGCACAAGTTTCCAATTTCTATGCATTCTCACCACCACTTGTTATTTTCTGAGTTTTTTGGTGTGTGTGTGTGTTTTTGTTTGTTTGTTTGTTTGAGACAGAGTATCACTCTGTCGCCCATGCTGGAGTGCAGTGGCGCAATCTTGGCTCCGCCTCCTGGGTTCAAGCAATTCTGCTGTCTTGGCCTCCTGAGTATCTGGGATTACAGGCATGCACCACCACACCCAGCTAATTTTTGTATTTTTAGTAGAGATGGGGTTTCACCATGTTGGCCAGGCTGGTCTCGAATTCCTGACCTCAAACGATCTGCCCGCCTTGGCCTCCCAAAGTGTTAGGATTACAGGCGTGAGCCACTGCACCAGGCCAAGTTTTTGGTTTTTTGATAGCAGCCATTTTAATGAGTCTGAGGTGATATCTCATTGTGGTTTTAATTTACATTTCTCTAATAATTAGTGATGATAATCTTTTCATATGTCTATCGGCCATTTGTATATCTTCTTTGGAGAAATATCTACTCAAGCTCTTTGCCCATTTTTTAAATCAGGTTATTTGCTTGTTTTATTGTTGTTTAGTTGAAGTTCTTTATGCATTCTGGATATTAACCCCTTATCTGACATATAGTTTGCAAATATTTTCTTCCAGGCCACAGGTTGCCTTTTCAGTCTACTGAATGAGTCCTTTGATGCATAGAAGTTTGTCATTCTGATGTAGTCCAGTTTATCTATTTTTAGTTTTTTTGTCTGTGCTTTTGGCCAAAAAAATTATTGCCAAATTCAATGTCATCTCACTTTTCCCCTATGCTTTCTTCTGAGTTTTATAGTTTTAGGTCTTATGCTTAGGTCCTTGATCTATTTGAATTAGTTTTTGTATATGATCTAAGATAAGAGTCCAGCTTCATTTGTTTACCTGTGAATATCCAGGTTTCTTGAGGAGCCTCTCTTTTCCTATTGAATGATCTTGGGATCCTTATGGAATAGCATTTGACTATTTAAGCGAGGCTGTATTCTGGGCTCTCTATTCTACTCCAATTTTCTATATGATTCTTCAGGGCAGTACTGCACTGTTTTGATTACCGTAGCTTTGTAATAAGTTTTGAAATCAGGAAAACTGCACATTTTTTCCTTTTTCAAGATTGGTTTGGCGGTACAAGATATTTTGGAATCCTTCAGGTTCCTTAAGAATTTTTTGATGATTTTTTTCCTTTCTTCAAAAACACCTCTGGGATGTTAACAGGAATTGCTTTGAATCTGCAGATCACTTTGGGTGGTATTGCCATCTTAACAAAATTAAGTCTTCCAGTCCATAAATACAGAATATCTTTCCACTTATTTGTGTCTTATTTAATTTCATCAGCAATGTTGTATAGTTTTCAGTGTACAACTCTGTAGCTACCTTAGAGTTCATTTTAGTTTTATGTTGCTGTAAACAATCATTTTCTTAATTTTCTTTTCTGTTCCTTGTTAGTATATTAAAGCAAAACTGCTTTTATGTGTTGATTTTATATCCTGTAGCTCTGATTATTCTGTTTATTAGTTTCAACAAGTCTTTTGTGGAATTTTTAGTGTTTTCTATATGTAAGATCATGTCATCTGCAAACAGAGATAATTTTACTGTTTCTGGCTAGGGCTTGCAGTACTGTGTTGAATACAAGTGCTAAAAGCAAGCATCCTTGTCTTGTTTCTGAACTTAGAGGAAAGACTTTCAGTTCTTCACAACTGAGTATGATGTTAGCTGTGGGTTTTTTTGCATAGCCTTTATTATGCTGAGATAGGTTCCTTTTATTCCTAGTTTCTTAAGTTTTTTCATCATTAAAGGATGTTGAATGTTGTCAAATACTTTTTCCATATCATTTTTGGTGATTGTGTGTTTTGTTTTGTTTTTCTCCTTGACTCTGTTTTTCTCATGATTCTGTATTATGTTGATTAATTTTCATATGTTAAACCATTTTTGCATTCCAGAAATAAATCCCACTTAGTTATGATGTATAATTTTTTTATTCATTGCTAGATTCAGTTTGTTAATATTTTATAGATAATTTTTGCATTTATATTCATGAACGATATTGATCTGTAATTTTCCTTTCTCAAAATGTGTATCTAGTTTTGGTACTAAGGTACTAAGTTGCCCCATACAATGTGCTAGGAAGTTCCTCTCTACTTCTATTTTCTGGAAAATATTGTAGATAATTTGTTGTCTTTTTTTAAGTAAATGTGTGGTAGAATTTACCAGTAAAACCATTGGACCTGGTGCTTTCTTTTGTGAAGTGTTATTAATTATTGACTCATTTCTTAAACAGATATAGGCTTACTGTGATTATCTATTTCTCCTTGTATCAGTTTAAGTGCATTGCATTTTTCATGGAATTGCATCTTTTACCTAAGAGTTGTGGGAATAGTGTTGTTCATGATATTTTTATTATCCTTTTAACAGTTATAGGATCTGTAGTAAGGGTCCCTCTTGTATTTATGATATTAGTTATTTGAGTCTTCTATTTTTTTTCTTGTTAGCCTAACTAGAGGTTTATCAATTTTATTTATCTTTGCAAAGAACAAGCTTTTAGTTTCATTGGTTTTCTCTAGTGTTTACCTCCATTTCATTGATTTCAGCTCAAATTTATATTATTTATTTTCTTCTTGCTTGCTTTAGGTTTATATTATTTGTCTTCCTCTAGGTTCCTAAGTCTGAAGCTTAATTTATCAATTTTTGAAATTATTCTTATTTTCTTTCTTTTTTTTTGGAGACAGAGTCTCACTTTGTTGCTCAGGCTGGAGTGCAGTGGTGCAGCCTCGGCTCACTGCAACCTCCAGCTCCTGAGTTCAAGCAAGTCTCCTGCCTCAGCCTCCTGAGTAGCTAGGACTACAGGTGTGCACCACCGCACTTGGCTAATTTTTGAAGTTTTAGTAGAGATGGGGCTTCACCATCTTGGCCAGGCTGGTCTCGAACTCCTGACCTCAGGTGATCCACTCACCTTGGCCTCCCAGAGTGCTAGGATTACAGGTGTGAGCCATTGTGCCCGGACTAAAATTATTTTTCTTTTCTGATGTATGCATTTAATGATATGTTTCCCTCCAAACACTGTTTTCTGTGATGCAAAATTTTGACATTGTATTTTCACTTTCATTTAGTTTAAAATATTTTTTAAAACTTCTTCTGCCACTACTTGACTGTGTGTTATTTACTAGTGTGTTATTTAATCTCTAAATATTTTTGAATTTTTCAACTATCTTTCTATTACTGTTTTCTAATTTTTTGCCATTGTGGTCTTAGAGCATACTTTATATGATGTCTAGTCTTTTAAAAATTTTAAGATGTATTTTGTGGCCCAGAATATGTTCTATCTTGGTGACTATTTCATATCTATTTGAGAAGAATGTGTATTCTGCTATTATTGCATAAAGAATTCTATCAATGTCAATTAAATCCAGTTGATTGATGGCCATAATTTTAAATCTATTTACATTTTGGGGTATTTTTTAAAATAAAATCTGTGATTATCTTTTAATGAATGCCTTAGATCATTCACATTAAAGTGATTGTTGATGTAGTTGTGTTAATGTATACCATACTTATAACTGTTTTCTATTTGTTGTTTCTGTTCCTTTTTTTCTTTTTCTTTTGTCTTCCCTGTTTTTTTTTTTTGGCTTTTTTTATTCAGTTTTAACTCCTTAATGTATCAATTATATTTGTTTTATTTTTAAGTATTTACCCTAGAGTTTGCAATATGTATTTACATCTAATCTAAATGTAATAATTCTCAACATTATACTGCTTCACAGGTAGTGCAGGTAACTTCCAACAGAGTATTCCCAAGTCCTCCTTTCTACCCCCTATAGCAGGGATGTCCAGTCTTTTGGTTTCTCTGGGCCACACTGGAAGAAGAATTGTCTTGGGCCACACATAAGATACACTGATACTAACAATAGCTGATAAACAAAAAATCTCATAATGTTTTAAGAAAGTTTACAAATTTATGCTGGGCCACTTCAAAGCTGTCCTGGGCTGCAGGTTGGACAAACTTGCCCTACAGTATTGCTGTCATTCATTTTATTTACACATAAGTGATAATCACACAATGTATTGTTGATACTGTAATGTTGAACAAACCACTATCTATTAGATCAGTTAAGAATGAGAATAACTAAAGATCTTTATTTTACCTTGTTTCTTCTTCAATTCTCTTTCTCTCTTTATGTAGATATGAGTTCTGACCTATATCATTTTTCTTCTTTCCAAAGAATTTAACATTTCTTCCAAGGTAAGTCTTTAGTGACAAATTCTTTCAGCATTTGTTTGTCTTGGGATGTCTTTTTCCTTTACTCTTTATTTTTATGTTATTTTTCATTTTACTTTCCTTTTGAAGAACGATTATACCAGATACAGAATTCTCAGTCGATAGTTTTTCCCTCAAATCTTGAAATATTTCACTCCACTCTCTTCTTGCTTGCATGGCTTCTGAAAAGAAGTCTGATATCATTCTTATTTTTGTTGCTTTATAGGTAAGGTTCTTTATCTCACCTCTGGTTTCTTTCAATATTTTCTTTTTCTCTTTGGCTTACTTCAGTTTAAATATAATATACCTAAATGTAGATTTTTTTGCTGTGAATCCTTCTTGGTGTTCTCTGACCATCCTAGACCCTGAGTGCCCTGTTTTGGTGTCTGTCCTTGATTTTGGAAAACTCTCAGCCATTATTCTTACTTCAAAAATTCTTATGCTCCTTACTTTCATTCTTCTCTTTCTGATATCCCCATTATGCATGTTATAATTGTCCCACAGTTCTTGGATATACTGTGTGTTATCTTATTGCTGTTCATCTTTTTTTTTTTCTCTTTGCACTTTAGTTTGGGAAGTTTCCACTGGCATATCTTCAAGCTCAGTGATTCTTTCTTTGATCTTCTCAAGTGTACTGATGAGCCCATCAAAGGCATTCTCCATTTCTTTGACATTGTTTTTGATATCTAGCATTCTTTTGATGCCTTAGTATCTTCACCCGACTGCTTGCACTACAAGTCTGTTCTTACATGATGCTCACTTCTTTTTATTAGAGTCCTTAGCATATTAATGATAGTTATATTTCTCGTCTGATAATTCTAAAATCTCTCCTAGCTGTAAGTTTGGTTTTGATATTTGCTTTGGGTCTTTACAGTTTTTTCTTATGTTGAAGCTGGAAATGATGGATACAGTAATAGGAGCTCAGGTTCCTAAGAGGCCATTATTGTGAGGTTTTATGTTTATCTGGGTAGGAGTTAGGCTGTGTTTAATGTTTGCTTTAGATACAGGCATAAGAGGCTTCCATTTCCTTTAGTTTCCCTGTTTTGATCTCCTCTGTTGCCTTTGGGTTTTCCTAAAAATTCTATCTTAAGTAGAGTTCGTGTCTTGCAGCTCTCTCATTTGTAACCCGCAGTTATTTTATTGGAGTTCTGTTGATATGATGGTAAGATGTTGGAAAGGTTAAGAAGGATTCTGTAATCTCCTCATTAAATGTCTGTTTTTTTAGTATGCCTAAGTCCCTGGATTGTGACCTTCAGAGACATTTCCTAGTCTTTTTATCCCCTTATGTAAACTAGAAAGGCCAAGGCCAGAGAGGGCTTGAGACATCCCTTCCCACTGCACTCCCCCTAGGTGAGTAAGGTTCCAGCAAAGTATTTTCCCGGTGGGCAAACTCCTGCCTCTGAGAATAGGAAGCTCTGGTGCTATCTCAAAATGGTTGCTTTTCCCCATGCCCTCCCTGAAGCATAAGAGGATTTTTCTGCCACCTTTACCATGAGAGCTTGGTCACAACAGTGCAGTGCCCCTCCCTACCCCAGGAATGTTTAACTCCCAAGCTAGTATTTATTTCAGCCTCTTGCAATTTTCCAGTTGCTGTTTAAGTGCCCTTTGCAGTTTCTGGCTCCAGTGATGTCTGTGGTCCTGGTAAGCTATGACTCTCCATATCACCTGTCTTTTCATCTTTTGACATGCATTAGACCTTCTAGTTTCTAGACCATTTATGGAGAATTGTTGTTAATCCATTTTGGAAGTTTTTTCTTGATGTGAGGATTGGAGTGAGAACTTCCAAACTCATACTGGAGTGGAAAGAGGATGATAATCTTAAACAATTCTATTTCCTCATGTACAAGAGTACACCTCGTTCAAAATTATGATCTTTATGTTAATTATTTACCCCATAAGCAAATTAAAGGTAGCCTGGTGTTCAGCCTCCACTTCACTCTTTCTGTTGTTCTTTCTTGAACTGCAGAGGGTGAAAAACCAAAAAATGTTGTTTTCTAGGCTTCCTTGCAGTTAGGGTGCTGTAGGTGATTTCAATTCAGCTAAAAAGATGTGCTCACTTTAGATTGAGAAGGGGAAAGTGAAGCTGTATTTCCACTGAGTCTATTGTTTTGACTGCATTTGGTCATGAAGACATCTGTTTTGTGTGTGTGTGTGTGTGTGTGTGTGTGTGTGTGTCCTTTTTTCCCTGTGTTAGCAATACCATCATGCCCTGCATAGTAACATTTTAGTCAACAATGGACTACATATATGACTGTAACCCTGTAAGATTATATAGTAGAGATAAAAAAAAATTCCTGTCATCTGGTAACAACTTGATGATCCTGACAATGTATAGGCCTACGCTAAGGTAAGAACTTATCTTGTTGGGTTTAAGTTTAAAAACTAAAATGAAAAAATTCAAAAATAGGGAAAAGATTATAGAAAACGATACAAGGGAAAAAGATATTTTTGTATAGCTGTAAAATGTGTTTGTGTTTCTAGTTAAATGTTATTACAAGAGTCAAAAAATTAAAAACATAGTGTATAAAGTTAAAAAGTTACAGTAAGGTTAATTTATTATTGAAGAAATTTTTTTATTAATTTAGTGTATCCTAAATATCTAGTTTTTATAAAGTCTACAGTAGTGCACAGTAATGCCCTAGGCCTTCACATTCACTCACCGCTCACTTACTGACTCACCCAGAGAAACTTCCAGTCCTGCAAGCTCCAGTCATGGCATGTGACCTATATGGGTGGACCACTTTTTAATTTTAATTTTTTTTTTTTGAGTTGGAGTCTCACTCCGTTGCCCAGGCTGGAGTGCTGTGGTGTGATCTTGGCTCTCTGCAACCTCTGCCTCCCGGGTTCAAGTGATTCTCCTGCCTCAGCTTCCCAAGTAGCTGGGACTACAGGCACCCGCCACCATGCCCAGCTAATTTTTGTGTTTTTAGTAGAGACGGGGTTTCACCATGTTGGCCAAGCTGGTCTCTAATGCCTGACCTCGTGATCCGCTCACCTCAGCCTCCCAAAATGCTGGGATTACAGGCATGAGCCACTGCACCTGGTCTTTTAAATATTTTATACTGTATTTTTACTGTACCTTTTCTAGGTTTAGATATGTTTTGATAAACATATAGTTACTATGGTGTTACAGTTGCCTACAGTATTCAGTGCAGCCGCATGCTGTACAGGTTTAACCTAGGAGCCATATATAGGCTCTATAGCCATATAGGAGCCAGGTTTAGCCATATAGCCTAGGTGTGTAGTAGGCTACACCATCCGAGTTTTTATGAATATACTCTACGATGCTCACACAAGGACAAAATGGCCTAAGGTGCATTTCTCAGAATGTATCCCCATCCTTAAGCTATGCATGACTGTAATTGAGTTCCACTATCCATTCACTAGCTTTCAGATGTCAAGATACAAGAAATCTACTCTGTTTGTTCAGTTCATGCTGGAGCTGGTGGTAGGATCAAAGGCTGAGATCCGCGTGAGGCTGCTCATGATGATAGCATGATATAGAACCAGCAATGCCCTCGTGTAGAAGCCGCAGCAGCTCCCCTGCTGGCCTGACTTGAGTGTGGTTCTTGGAATCCTGAATGTTCAACCTGGAGCAGTAGTTCTCAGCCTGGCTACAAACCAGAGTTGCCTGGAGGGGTTGTATGAATCCCGCCATCTGTGCCCCAGGTGGTTACTATTTTACACTCTGGGAGTGAATTCAGCACCTCTCTTCAGTGGATACTCGTGCAGAGGGATGGAGGGCTTCTGATCTAGAATCTGTCTCTTGGGCCCTCCCAACAAACCTGTAAGCTATTTGTTTTCCCGTAATACTTATTTTCTTACTGAAACTAGCTGAAGTAGATTCTGTCTTCTGCAACTAAACCCTGACTAATACACGTATTTGGCAGACTTCCAGGTTTTATATAATGACTTATTTTCTCATCTAGACAATTGCTGATTTAAATAATGTTTCAAGCTACAAACTTAAAGAACTTAAAACATGAGAAGTTACAAGAAGGCATTAATATGAAGAAACAGAGTGTTGTCATTTTTCCCCTTGTCAAGGATAGGACTTACATTATAATTTTATATCATCATGTCCTGCAGTTTCACTCTGGTGTAGCTTAAGGATAATGGCACAC
Source organism: Pongo pygmaeus (assembly GCF_028885625.2). Taxonomy (NCBI): domain Eukaryota; kingdom Metazoa; phylum Chordata; class Mammalia; order Primates; family Hominidae; genus Pongo; species Pongo pygmaeus. The sequence continues at coordinate 80,542,348 of NC_072386.2, forward strand.
TGCGGTATTAAATAACAGCATTACAAGGCATTTTCAGTGCAATGATACAGTTCCCACCATAAACAGGAGCAATCAAGTCTGTCCCTCAGTCAAACTGAAGAATGGTCCCAATGTCTCTATGTCATTCCTCAGTGGTCCTTCTTGACTCCAGGAGTTAATTTGCTTTCCTTCAGGAGTCATCGATTTATCCACTAAGTTGTTAGCTAATGATGCTCTGAGTCTTGGCCCTGCTGAAGGCATTGAGGGAACATTTATAGAAATAAAGTAAAAAAAGAATGACTCTTGACTTAATAGAATTTTATATCTTGGCAAGCCAATGAAGGAAATTATTTTGTGTGATTGAAGGTGAAGACAATATGTTAACATTTCCAATCCCTTTTCAGAGTCTGTTTTGACAGGAGCTTCTTCGTCTAGCCATTAATTAAGTTGCCCCTAACATGAGTGGTCCTTATAACATGCTGAGAAGTTTTGGATACATGACATGAGTTTTCCAAAAGAGTAGTTCATAGGATGCAACTCCTTTGCTCAGCATACAGTATATGTAGTAAAAGACCTTTGCCACCTGTCACTTGCCTACATTTCTAGGATTAATTATCAACATTATCTTAATTAAAGCTTAATGAAAATGTAAGTATCGTTGCTCTTTTACCCCTTTGTATGATTGCACATGCTATTCTCACTCCTTGAAATACATATATATTTTTAATATTTGAACACCCAGGACATTCTTGCATGGTTGAAGTTCTAGTCAAATGTGACCAATGTTGGGTGGCTCCTCCAGAATGTCTATCTTTCATGGTGGCAGCTATTAGATTGTAAGGTTGGGTGGATGCTGAGTACACTTGTGGAGAGCAGACATAGAGAAAGATGGGCAGAGATGACAGGCAGCTGGTGTCTCCTAGATTTTCCTGAGAGCCTTCTCCAAAGCGCTGGCTTTGTGGTGGCCAGTAGGCCTGTACATACCAGGAGGCACAGCTTCCCGACCCAGGCCTGCCTTCATCAGCCTTTCTGGGGGCCTCCAGCCAGTTGGTGAACAGCCTTCAAAGAATGTACTGATGACCTGAGTGGCTAGCAAAATTCCATCACTGCTGCCAGGGAGCCACATTGCCTTCCCTGTCTGCCATCCTGCATTCATAACCAGTGGGCCTTTCGAAACAAAAAGAAATAATGTGGTAGCAGCTCAGCCTGCAGTGGTGATGAATCTGCATCTCATACCAAGCAGCAGATGCCAAGTGAACTGTGCTAAATTTCACTTGTTTTTCTACACTATGCTGCAGTGGAACAGAAAGCTTGGGTTTGCAAATTACTCTCTGTTCCTCGGTTACATAACTCACTTGAATAAGGTAATGTAGGCAGAATAATTGTCTCTTTACCATTAAATACTTTTTAATGCATTTTTAGTGTCAGCGTGGACCAGCTTCTCCCCGACAAGGATGCAGGGAAGAGGGACAGAGGTGTGTGTGAGGCTGGGATTCCCCACTGATGACATGGAATACCTTACCAGCAGTGCAGGGACTGTCCTCGTACAGTTCCCCTGGGATGCTTCCCTCCATTTTCCTCTCACATCCACTCCATCTCATCTATGTTGAACGTGTCTTCCAGGAAGCATCCTCAAGACAGTCACATACACACACACACACACACACACACACACACACACGTGACTGGTAAAGGGCAGGGAATGGGAGAGGCAGGGAGAGCCACTGGCATGATGTGGGTTGGACAGCCCTGAAAGGAGAATAGGAAGGAAAGAAGATGGGAAAAACCTCAGCCCACAGCGGAGCTCTGAGAAAGTCCTGGCCGGCTCGGTGGTGAGCTCCAATGCAAAGGTTGTCTAGAGAAGAATCCCACATTGCACAGAAATAACCAGACCCAAGGACACAGCCATGCTAAGTCACCAGGCTCCTTTGGTACAGTATGTTCTTAGCTCCAGTGTTGCAGCCAACAGCTCTCCTAACAGCTGAATGGCAGGTCATTTCTTGATGGTGAACCCACATGGCACATGCCTGGGGCTGCACAGCCTCCTGTGGAGTCCCCCGTGGAGTGAATACAGCACTTTCTACCCGCTTCCTGCTTCCCAGAGCACCTAGGATTCTCTAAGATACTATGCACTTGAAGTGTTTGTTGTTTTTGCCCCTTTCCTTCACAAACACTAGAACAGCAGTTCCATGAAGGAAGAATTTTTTTCGGGGTTGCACTTTCCCCTGCATCAAGAACTGTTCTTGGCAAACAATAGGTGCTCAAGAATTACTTGTTAAATAAATACAGAGAAAATGTCTGTTACTCAGTTTCTACAAGGTCCCTGGGCATGTGTTAGATTCTCCATACACATTTCTTATGATCACAAGTACCATGCAAGGAAAGCATTGTATCCATGAAATAGAGGAAAAGAGGAGGTCATAGAGTTTAAGTCCTCTGCCCGAGGCCAGACAGTCCCAGATCACAGGTGAACATTGCCTCTGAGGCTGGCACATTTCCCATATTCCAGGCTGGCACACATCAATCTGCATCAAGACAGCAATTTGGGAAGAGATTTTTCTCTTAATGGCACATTTCTTTGGGAGAGAAGCTATGTTATGTATTCCTCACATCACACATTGAGGAAGCACTCAGTTATTTTCTTTAAATTTTACAGGCTAGTATTTGTTCTCAATATATTCAGAAGCCATGGAAGCAGTTTGCCTGCTGAATCCAGAATGCTGTCTTGTGTTATTTACTTGCCAATGGTCTAAGAACCACACTTAAGCGGTTTAATTTTCTGCCACAGTTTTAGTTTGCCTCTGGGTAAATCCTCTGGATTCTAAACATCAAGAGTTTTCCAATTTTCAGACCTGTCAAATCCACATGACTTATTTTCTTATCTAGACAATTGCTGATTTAAATAATGTTTCAAGCTACAAACAAGATAAAAAATGTATTTAATATTGATTTAAAACTTCAAATCTACAACACTTGTGTCAATACCTACCTAAAGAGATTTTTCCTTAAACATATAACCATGTTCCACAGTTTCATAATAAAATGAACTTAAGAAGTAATTCAAGGCTAGTTACAGATATTAGCCTACACGTGACCACACAGGTGAATGTGACTGTATTCCAGCAAGTGTAATAATTCATGAATCATCACCATGGTCTATGAGGGGCAATCTGGCATCAAGGAATATATTTAGATATACCGGGAAGGAATCATTTGTTTTCTAAGTCTTTTAGTAAAAATTTTCAGTTAATGATTCCTCATCTTATTTCCTGCTTTCCCACATAAATTTCAGTCTCCAGCTCCCCATATATTTTTACCACCTTCTAGCATCTTTTAAAGGTCTCTTACAAAGAGGGAACACTAGCCACCTGCTGGAGGTGGAGGTTGGAAGGAGGGAGAGGATGGAAAAACTGTCTATCGGGTACTATACTTATTACCTGGGTGACAAAATAACCTGTACGCCAAACCCCCGCAACACATAATTTATCCAAGTCACAAACCTGCACATGTACCCTTGAACCTCAAAAGTTAAAAACAAATAAAGGTCTCTTTATCACTATTCCTCAGATGACCAGCCTTTAGGGGCCCCTTGCATTTGTCAGATATTGGTCTGTTCGGCAGTAAGAGCCTGAATGAATATGTGCCCGTGCTATGACTTAGCATGCTCATCAACCATAAATCGTAACAACACACGTTAGCCATAGTAGCCCCAAACTCAAGACCACTCAAATGTCAAACAAACAAAAAAAAACAACAACAACTGGGCAATAGACTGTGAAGTGTTCATACCATGGAATTCTATTCTGCAATGAAAACCAACAAGCCACTGCTGATACCACAACACAGTTGAATACAAAAAATACTGAGTGAGCAAAGGCAGACCAGAAGAATGCACATTTTAGGTTATCATTACAAAGTGTGTAAGAAGACAAAACTGAAATGCAATGTTTAAAAATGCATAAGTGGTACAAAGACTGTTGGTTTTAAAATGTGAACATTAATAGCACAACAGAGAGAGTGGTCACCTTTGGAAAGAGTAAATAGTCCTTTTTGTGTTGCTACAGAGGAATACCTAAGACTCAGCAATTTATAAAGAAAAAAGTTTTACTTGGCTCACAATTCTGATATCTGGAAAAGTTCAAGATTGGGTGTCTGGTGAGGGCCTCGGGCTGCTTCCACTCCTGATGGGAAGCCGAGGAGAGTCAGCATATGCAGAGATCACACAGCAAGACAGGAAGCCAGAGAGAGGGGAGGTGCCAGGCTTTTGTCTTAAACAGCTAGCCCTCATGGAAACTGAGTGAGAACTCACTGACCCCAAGAAAGACCATCAATCTATTCATAAAGGATATGCCCCATGACCTAAACACCTCATATTAGGCCCCACCTCCCACATTGGGGATTGAATTTCAATAGGAGATTTGGTGGAAACAAACCATATCCAAACTATAGTAGGGAGCAAGAGTGGCTTCTTCTGCAAGGCTGATGAAGCTTATTTCTGGACCAGAGGCTGTGGCTACATGTGCACATTCACTCTGTGATAACTTGTGGAGGTGCACATTGGCAGTTTGTGCAGTTTTAGGCATGCATGTTTTACTTTCTGTATGCAGAGTTTTACAAACTCTGACACTTGCAAACTCCACTGTGCTTACTCTCTCACTCTCCCTCCCTCCCCTCCCCTCCTTCTCCCTCCCCAGTTGTTTCTGTAACAATTTCCTCATCACGGCATAAAGGAGGTGGATTAGATGATTTCTAAACCCAACTCCAGTTTTAGCATTTTATGATTCCAATATGCTGACGATTATTTGTAAGATATTATTCTGCAAGAAAACTGCATCTGTTTCCTAATAGATATTTTAACTTTTCTGGGGATCTAGAGGATTTTTGTCATGATACTGCTGAGGCAGTTATCAACTGCTCTTTCAGCTTGCTTGACAATTGGTGAGATCATGCACAAAGGTGGTGGTGGCAAGTGAGAAAAGCTATTTACTTCATTTTCTTCTAACAAAATGTCAATTGAGACAGAAACTGGTGGTGAGGAGAAAGTAAGAGGGTGCTCTCTCCTTTCAGTATCTCAAGTGCACCAGGACTGTTGGGAGAGGGAGGAGGAACAAGCGTCAAGTTTAAAAGGTGTCCTGAAGAAAGTAGCTAACAAAAAACAGATGGGAAAGTAGTTTTAAATTTTGCTTTGTTCTTTAATTCATTCATTTATTTATTTTGAGTTCAAGAAAGCCTCTAGTTTTATTAAGGAAAGAGTCTGCTGCCATTTGATGAAGACAGAGAAAGGAATAGACTAGGGGCCATCAGGAAGATCTGAGGGTGCTGAGGCTGAGGCTCCTTGGGAGGAGCCACAGTGCAGGGTCCCAACCTTAGACTTGGTGGTACAGCACCGATGGTCTGCCTGGCTCCATCTCCAACAGTGGACTCACACTAACATGGCTTTCAGAGGCTGACATGGCAAAACCAGAAACCTTCCCTTCCTTTCCAGTGAGAACTGCAAGTTGTCAAATGGACTGAATGGCCACATCTACAGATGCCACGTGGAAAATCCAACATCAGCACATTAGAGCACAGGGATTCAGGGAGACATCAGAAGTTTTTCTCAGTTGTGCTACTTGGAGGTCCTGCAGTGACCTTGGAGGCAGATAGGCAAGGTATTTAGGGAGGTGTCAGCTTTGTTGAGGGGCTTGCTTCTGAGACATTCTTGATTCTCTGCATCTCCTTCTCTTGACTGTCTCTTCCCAAACAAGGATAGTGCAATTGATGGGACCTCCACTTAATCACAGCCAGATTCTGGTCTTGGCCCCTCAGCCTCCTCATTGGCATGATTGGACTTTGGGTCCCACCTTATAGTAGTGCCTTAGCTTGGGCTACCAAAAGAAAATATCTTAGACTGGGTGGGTTACACCACACACAAAATTTTTTTTTTTTTTTCACAACTCTGGAAGCTAGAATCTGATGTTAGTTTCTGGTGAGAGCCCTCTCGCTTATAGATAGCATCCTTCTTGCTGTGTGCTCACATGACAGAGAAAGAAGGAGCAAGTCTTTCCTGTCTCTTTTCATAAGGGCACTAATCAGATCATATCAGCCCCACCCTCACAACTTCCTCTAACCCCATTGCCTCCCAAAATCTTTGTCTCCAAATACCATCCCACTGGGGATTAGGGCTTCAATACAGGAATCTGGAGGGGTGGATACAACTCAGTCCTTAACAAGTAGTTTATTTTTCAGAAGGCCCTGGAAAGGAGAGTGGGAGGCACCTCACTGGCCAGTTCCAGCCCCCATCTTCCGGACCTTGAGCTGATCTTTGCAGACAGCTTGAGGAGCATGCTGGGGATGCCGTCCTGGCCCAAGGAGATGGGTCCAAGGGCTCGTGCTGACATTTTAAAAAGGGATGGCCCTTCATGGAGAGAAGCCAGGGCTGACTTCTTTCTCCCAGCCAGAGATGCCGATGGGGTCCTGGTCTACCAGCCTGCCTAGGGGCCTCTCCTGAGGAGGACTCCTGGGGTCTTTCTCAGTTCATGCCTGAGGACAAGTCCAATGAAGAGGCACCTTGTCCAGTGAAGAGACTGCCCCACCATTGTCCTGGGCCTGCTGGAGAGTGGCCAGTGCAGCCACTGAGTCTGTGGTCTACAAGGGGAGGGAGAGCAGGAGTGGGGAGAAAAAGCACAGATGAGGAATTTCTCTTATGTTTTTCTATAAGTTTTACAGTTTTGTGTTTCATATTTAAGCCCTTGATTCATTTTGAGATTGTGTATGTGTGTGTGTGTGTGTGTATAAGGTGTGAGAATTAAGTGAAGGTGTTTACTCTGCTTGTTTTTTGCCTGAGTATGTCCACTTCCTCCAGCACCATTTGTCAGCAATGTTATCTTTTCCTCTGTGAATTCTCCTACCAATTCATGTGTACCTCTGTCAAAAATCAGTTGCCTACATTACTGATTACCCTAATTCTACCCTAAATCCTATTTCTGGATTTTCTTTTCTGTCCTTTTGGTCTATGTGTCTCTCACTCTTCTTTTTTTTTATTATTGTTTTTTATTATACTCCAAGTACCCACAAAAGGGAAGGCCATCAGACTAACAGCGGATCTCTCTGCAGAAACCCTACAAGCCAGAAGAGAGTGAGGGGCAATATTCAGTGTTCTCAAAGAAAGAATTTTCAACCCAGAATTTCATATCCAGCCAAACTAAGCTTCATAAGCAAAGGAGAAATAAAATCCTTTACAGACAAGCAAATGCTGAGGGATTTTGTCACCACCAGACCTGCCTTACAAGAGCTCCTGAAGGAAGCACTAAACATGGAAAGGAACAACCGGTACCAGCCACTAAAAAAACTCTCACTCTTCTAATAGCCACACCTTCTTGGTTGCTGTAGTTAAATAATAAGTGCTGAAATTGCTGCACTTATTGACTGGTTTCTTCCACTTTATTCTTTTTCAAAAACATGCTTTAGCTATTCCAAGTCCTCTGCCTTTCTATGTAAATTTTAGAATAATCTTGTCTATATCTACAAAAAATTTTGCAGGCATGTGTATAAGAATTACATGAAATCTATTTATCTATTTGAGGGAATTGGCATTAGAGGAGAGTCACTATGTTGACTTCCAATGCATGAACACTTATTTTGGCCTCCTCTGATACAGCTCCAGTGGGAGTGTTAGGCACATCCTTCTGGCCTGGCAAGGCTGAAAATCTCTTTGCTGGGGCAGGTGGCATTGGGGGCCATGGATTATACATTATTTTGTGTTGTATTTGGCTGGAGCAGAATGGTTACCATATAAAAGTGTTCTGTCTTGCTGGGCTGCCCCTTTCCTGGTCCTTTGGCTAGAGAGAGGGCGGACTTTTCTTGCCTGCACCCATAATATTTCTAGGTTGCTGGATTCTCTATTATCCAATCTAGAACATATGAAGCAAAAGAAAAAGAAAAGAAGGAAGGAAGGAAGGAAAAATGAAGGGAAGGAGGGAGGGAAGGAGGGAGGGAATGAGGGAAGGAGGGAAAGAAGGAAAGGAAGAAGGGAGGGAGGAAGGAAGGAAGGAAAGAAAAAAGGAAGGAAGGAAAGGATGGAGGGAAGGGAGGAGGAGGGAGGGGAGAAGGGACGGAATGAGGAAGGAAGGAAAGAAGGAAGGAAGTAAGGAAGGAGAGGAAGGAGGACCCAGTGAACTTACCACCAAGTCGTTCCTCAGGTCCCAATGTCCTTAGCTGGTCTGCTGTCTTTTCTCTACCTTTCAGAGTCTTCTTAGGTTGATTAAAATACCCAGGTTATTTATTTGTACTTAGTAGCAGCATGAGGGAAAAGTACCTCTACCTCATCTTCCTGCGTAGTTAAATTTTATTGTTTAAATGGGATGTATATGATTTAGCTCAAAGACAGAGACTGAAATAAAACGCTTAAGATAGGCAAAGATGTACAGAAAGAACTGCAAATAATTTATCCAAATTAACAGGCAATCATAATGCATATTAAAATCTATGATAACTTTCTCTGGTCTGAGTCACTTTTCTCCTTGAATGTGCTTGATGTTTCCTACTCTAATGAATTTGACAACTGTAAATCCCTAACTGGATATGATATACACTGTTGAAAAATCACACAGTGAAAACGTGATCACAATTGTGTTTTAAATGGAATGCAATTGGCTTCACCACTAATATGTTTTGGGTTGTTTAGAAAAGGACATTTACAAACAGAAATATGAACTTGAAAGCAAACTTGTCTTGAAATCAAGAATTGTGTTCATTTAAAAGCTATGGTTTATGTGTTCAGAGGCGAGTTTTATTACAAGTCAAGAATGGAGAAAGTGGCATGAGGAACATTTCCACCACACAGGAAGAGGGGACACAAAGGGTAGAACTGCATGGGGGATATTTGGAGGGTTATCAGGGTAAGGATGGAAACTGGTCCCTGAAAAGGGATCACAGACTCAGTCATCCTCCAGATTTTATTGAAAGCACGGGTGGTTAAAAGCAAAAGCTCTGATAGAAACCTCAGAGAGATTAAAAAAGAACCCAAGAATCCTGGCCAAAGGATTTTGCTTCATTGCTATATCTAGCCTGGAGCAGGAATAAGACAGTAAATAAGGGAAAAGCTAGTTCCTGCTGTCATGAAACTCATGTTCTAGTGAGGAGTGAATCCACAAATGACTAATAATAGATGTATAACATTTTAAGACACATGATAACATACACTACATGAAAAAAATTATAATGATTAGAAGGTAATGAGGAGTGTGGCGGGGGGAACAGGTCAAATTTGAGCAAAAGACCTGACAAAAGTATATAAATAAGTTAAGTGAAGACCCACAGGAAGTACAGCAATTGTAAAGGTGCTGTGGTAGGGAACATTCTTAGACACTGGAGGAACAGCAAAAAGACCAAGGTAGTGGGTGCAGTATAAGTGATGGGGAGAGGGACAGGAGATGGGGCTGGAAAGATAAGCAGGGGTAAGTCACATCGGGCTGAGTGGATCGCAGTGCGAAGGCTGATGATTTTTGTTTCACTATAATGGGAAATAATTGCAAGGTTTTGCGGGGAGAAAGTGGATAATCATATTTGCACTTTTAAAAGGCCACTCTTTCAAGAATATAGAGTGAATCAAAAGGTGTAACGACGGCCGGGCGTGGTGGCTCACGCCTGTAATCCCAGCACTTTGGGAGGCCGAGGTGGGAGGATCACGAGGTCAGGAGATTGAGACCATCCTGGCTAACATGGTGAAACCCCGTCTCTACTAAAAAATACAAAAAATTAGCCGGGCGTGGTGGCAGGCGCCTGTAGTCTCAGCTACTCGGGAGGCTGAGGCAGGAGAATGGTGTGAACCCGGGAGGCAGAGCTTGCAGTGAGCCGAGATCACGCCAGTGCACTCCAGCCTGGGCGACAGAGTGAGACTCCATCACAAAACAAAACAAAACAAAAAAAGGTGTAAGGAGTGCCCTTTGGAGACTATTTCCAAGCCCAAGTGAGAAAAAATGTAGGCTGGTTAGGGTGAGAACAGTAAAGTTGGTGAATGGTAGTTGGGTTTGAGACATATTTTGAAAGTAGAGCTACTAAGACTTGCTGTTGGATTGGATGGGTGTAAGCCTGGATTGCCAAGTGAAAATGATGCCATTAACCAAGATACAAAGAAATGGGGTGTGGATAAACCAAGAAACCATCTAGATGGAGCTGTTGAGTGGTCACTTGGCAAAATGAGGAGCGGTAGGGTGGTGATAAAATTTGGGAGTCATTAGGGCATTGTTGGTTTTTAAAGGCATGAGACTGGATAAGATCACCCAGGGAATGTATGTCAAGGAAAAGAGAAGAAGACAGAGGGCTGAGCCCTGGGGACCTCCAACATTCAGATGTCAGATGAGGAAATGTGTATGCAGCAAAAGAAGCTGCTAAGGAGTTCTTCAGAAGCCAAGAGCAAAAATATGTCCAGGAGAAAAGCATGATCCATTTGCTCCAGGTCTCATGGTACAGCTTATGTAAGGTGAGACCTAATAACTCACCACCCAGGAGTCATGGGCCACTGGCAAGGGGTGATTTCAGTGATCTGGTGGGAATTCCTTACTGGAGTGAATTTAACAGAGACTGAGAGCAGACAATGGGTATGTAGAAAAATGGACAACTCCTTTGAGAAGTTTTGTTGTAAATATGAGTATAAAGAAAGGGTGGTGGCCAGGAGGAGATATGGAAATCAAGGGAGAGTTTGAGAGAACTACTGCATGGGAGAGCTACTGCATATTTTACGTTAAAGTCTCCAGTGGAGACTGAATAACTTATTTCAAGTGAATAATGAGAAGATGCAAGAGCAGAGGGTCCTTGAGAAGGCAGGAGGGGTTAGAGCCATTCCCATGGGTAATGGGGCTGGCCTCAGAGCTAGGGTTTATCTGTCTACATGGGAGAAGAGGTGGCACATAGGAGTGCAAATGGAGAGGAAATGTGAGAATGAGAGATGATTCTGCTCTGATTGCTCCTAATTTCTCAGCAAAGTAGGAAACAATGCAGAGAGAGATGAGGGGAGCAGTCATTGGAGATGTGAGCAAAGGAGAGAAGGCATGAAATAATTATTTCAGCAGGGTAGCAGGGAGAGGAAAATGTTTAGGGAAATGTAAGTCTGTTGCTGGACAGCACCATGCTTTCTTAACATTTGGTGATAAACAGAATGTGAATTTGATCAGCATGGGGTTTGTGCTTGTCTTTCATTATATTCACTTGCTTGAGTGTAGACTAAAGTGGGTGGGAAATTGCATCTAATCAGGGTTGAAGTTATGTCAGGGAAGTTTAACAGAGGTTTGGAGGATCTTGAAATTTGAGAGTATATTTAAAGGAATGATTAGCAAAATAGATAAAAGAATCTCCTGGGTTAAAAAATTGAAGGCGTAGTGGCAGAGATGAACAGTCAAAAAGTAGAAGGAAGCCTATGAATTGGAAGTGTGAGTGTTTTTGAAAATTGTTGGAGTAGAGGTTTTAGAAACAGTGAACTTGAATACATTGAGATTTTTGAGGTGATTAGATGATTGTAATGACAAATTTTTGTGGCATTTCTAAGGGAGTGGATGGTTAAGGTGGCATAGAGGGGAAAATTATTAAAAATAAAGAAATCAAAGTGTTTGGTGAATTGTCCATTGGATTTTTAAGGCACCAAAAATGGTTTTCAAGAAGAGGCCTGACCATGATGATATTTTTATAGATGACTCGTGAAATAGCAAATATTTATAAAATAATTTGCAAAGTATTAATTATATAGTATTGGAGCTTTCTTACACTTGCCATTTAATAAAATGCTTCTATCATTTTGGATAACATAATTGCCCCAAGTGAAACCACCTTTGCAAAATTACAACAGTGAGAGAAATCTAACATAAATGACTCCATTTTGCTTCTAGCCTCACAAGCTAACTGTACTTGCTCATTCTTGGACATAGGCCAACCTAACTATGGGAGACATTTTGTTCATAGTTTAACTCTAAAGCAAGGATGATAATAGATTTTCCTGAAATTCACACCCTCCTTGTTTGGGGACAGAAACTACCTTTGTAAAACAAGTGAAAGACCAGAAGTTTAGAAATATGGCAGAGGCCTGAGTTCTGCTAAGATACAGGCATAGTTGAGTAATAACCAGCCATTTTTTCCTAGCTTGCTTTTCTATAATCACCTACTGCTCAGGAGTCACGAACCTGGAGGTCACAGGATTTGTAACTTCCCCAATTGTTCCTACAGGTAACATCAGTACTGTGAAACCTAAGATTGGTCTTTGAGCTATTTTTCAGACTACTGCATTCTGGCCGACCAACAGACAGCATCCAGGCCTGTGACTCATACTGAGCAACAGATTCAGCCCATCCTGTGCCCTACCACACCCCACCTAGAAACTGACTCAGCACACAAAGACAATTTAGACACTCATATGATTTCATCCCCAACCAATCAGCAGCACCTGTTACCTAGTCCCTGCCTTAGCTTCCAAGCTCTTAGGGGGTGGATTTGAGAAATATCTCCTGCAGTTCCACTTAGCTGCCTTGTGATAATTAAACTCTTTCTCTGTTGCAACACTGCTGCCTCAGTGTATTAGCTTTTCTGTGCAGCAGGCAAGAAGAACCTGTTAGGCTGTAAAGCAAGTAAATACTGAAACTGTAGGTTATGTTTTATTTTTATTTCCAGTCAATCTTCTCTATGATCCCAAAAAAGAGTTTCTCATATAAAATTAAGAAGGATATAAACACATAAATTATTCACTACTATTCTGACAAGAGCCACAATATTGATATTATTGAGCATCCTTTCATCATCATAACCAGCCTGGGCTCACGTAGGAGAGATTCTCCATAGAAGACAAATGCTGAAACACCACTGAGAGGTTCAGAACTGAACAAAGTGGATATAGAAAGATTACATGAGAAGGGATCATATGAAGACCTTTCTCAGGGGCTAGAAAAAAGCAAAAAAAGAGGGAAGAAGAGAAACTACAAAGTTGAAGATTCTATAAAACCACTGCCAAAAACCCCCTGAATGTTGGCAAAGGCACCTTCTTGTTCTTAGTACTTTCGTATTTCCTTTTGTGGATTTATGGGTAGATTTTTGTTACCCTTATTTTCTTGCTCTATGGAAAGTCTTCTGTGTTCAGGAACTATGTCCAGCTATGCAGAGAGCATGTGGGTGCTGTCCAGATTTCTACAGATGTGGAATAAATATTATAGAGTGATAACATCTCACATCCTGTGCACCCAGTTCCTGGACAGTAGTTCACAATCTCCTTCTTCTGGAATGCTGGCCTCATGGGCTAGAAACACCTAACTGAGAAAAGAGGCAAAGATGGTTAGCATAACAAAAGACCTCAGTCATGTGAGAACAGGGAACCCTGGCGATAGAAAGGTACCATTGTCTTTTAGCTTCTCCACTTTAAAGCTGGCCTTGAAAGGACTACTTCCTTTATCCCATATGCACTGGACTTGAGGACTCATCTTTCCTACACCTCCAACGCTTGCTTCATTAAGGAGCAAACCATGCACCTAAATGATCTTGTTTCTACTTTTCCAGGTAGCCAATGCTGACCTTCAATTTCCTAGAACAGGTCAAGCTATTTGCCACTTTTGGGCCTTTGCTGATTTTCTTTCCTCTTCCTAAAACATTCTTCCTGGTGCTCTTTGCTTATCCTCCCGCTTCTTCTCACTTTCTGATCTCATTCTCAATCTCAGCTTCCATGTCACTTCTTAGAGGAGTCTTCCCTCACCCCCCAGTGTAATGAAGATAGCCCTGTGTTAGCCTTTTCTCTAGCACACAGTTTGTTTCCCTCATTGTCACTCACTGCTTCTGCAATTGTTTCCTTGTGTATGGTCCTTCTAACCAACTGGAATACCATAGCCATGAGGGTCAGGCTCACATCTGTTTTTCTCATGTTAGGATCTCACTTGAAACAGAGCCTGTCACACAAAGTCAACAGTTGATAAATATGAATAAGTTATAGGTTTCTAAAAGAAGCTCCTTCTTTTAGTGATATTATACCCACATACTAACTCAGTTTTTCCAAGGCAGAAACCTTTTCCTCCCCAAGCCACTTCACTTTATTTATAGTTGAATTCTACAGTCCACAACAAATCTCGATATTTACAGTGTGACTTCCTAATCTGTCCAATCCTTCACAGTCTTCTTTCATTTCACATCACATACCTCCACCCCCAGAGAAATCCTAAAATATCAAGAAAGCTACATGCTGTATACTTTAGACTTAAAACCCATGTCTGTGGTGACAATGACTGTAGAAGTGCATGCTTTGGATAAGTGTCTTGCATGGTTAGTGATCAACACCGGTATGGCTTTCAATGTGTTTGTCTATGTCACACCCCTGTAAAGAAACAAATGAAAGAGAATGCAAAAATCAAAAGCTTTGCCTTTCCAGATGTTCAAGAACTACTTTTTGTTCTCTTTCGATTCAAGACAGAAACTGAGTTTTAAAAATACGCTTTATTACTCTCTATTTCAATGCTTTATGTTCTTCACATGGTTCTTAGAATAAGCCAGTGTCGTACATAAAATTATCCTGTTTTTGGCAGGAAGGAAACTAAAACTCAGAAGTTGAGTAAATTACTCAAGATCGGAAAACCAGTAAGTGACACAAGATTTAAAACAGACCCCATCTGATTCTAGTTGTGAGACTCTAAACCTGCAATGCACTTTGTTTTAGTCACTTCATCTGTCCCATATCGCCTGCCCCTAGTACTTTAGGCTATTTTGTATGAATTACCCCATCATATTATTTACACCAATAATGTTCAGGAAGATCATGTCTAACACTTATGAAAATCCCAACCATCAATGTCAAAGCTTACTGCTTTTGTTCTCTTAATCATCTAGTTTGGAATCATCTTGACAAAAAGTCAAGATGCTCAATGTGAGTCACTTTTGGGATCAGGTGAAAGGAGACATTCCCGTAAGCCAGTGCATATCACAGTCTCTCTGCTCATGAGTGTGCGTGTGATCTCTGACATCTTCCAAGCCCACATGGTATATTTCAAAAATGGTTGGTTAAGTGAGACCCTGCTCCCTCTGTTCCAAACTGGAGCACAGAAACCTTTAGCTCAGGCTCCTTGACAATGATGTTTATAGGGTTCAGCCCTCCCTGGGCAGCTCAAACAACTATCCCTCCATCTAGATTGCTGGGAGGCAATGATGCTGAGGTCTAAACTTTTCTGGTCTTGGGCAGGCAGCACACCCCCTTACCATACATTGGGCCATTGCCATCTCTTATCCTCTAAAAATTTACATCTATCACATTCTTATTTGGAATGATCCATAAAATTTTTCCCAGGAGAATGGAATGCAAAAAGCTAAAAGGGGAGGAACATAAAGAACTCCCAGTATTTTCAGGCATGGCACGGTGGCTCATGCCTCTAATCCCAGCACTTTGGAAGGCTGAAGAGAGCAGATCATGAGGTCAGGGGATTGAGACCATCCTGGCTAACATGGTGAAACCCCGTCTCTACTAAAAATGCAAAAAATTAGCTGGGGGTAGTGGCGTGCACCTGTAGTCCCAGCTACTCAGGAGGCTGAGGCAGGAGAATCGCTTGAACCCGGGAGGTGGAGGTTGCAGTGAACCAAGATCATACCACTGCACTCCAGCCTGGGCGACAGGGTAAGTCTGTCTCAAAAAAAAGAACTCCAATATTTTCAAAGAATGTGGGTGTTATCTTCTGGAAAAAGTGTGGGAAAAGAAGATGTGCTTTATTTTGACATAATAAAGACACCGTATTAAAACTTACAGTAATAACAGCAAAGGTCTCAGATTACCATAATAGGTACGATAATGATGAAAAAGTTTAAAATATTGCCCAAATTACCAAAATGTGACACAGAGACAAAAAGTGAGCACATGCTGTTGGAAAATGGTGCCGATAGACTTGCTTGACAGAAGATTGCCACAAACCTTCAATTTGTAAATAACACAGCATCTTCAAAGTGCAATAAAGTGAAGTGCAATAAAACAAGATATGTCTGTATCTGCCCAAAGTTCCTGTACTTCTTTTCCTTTTAATCATTTCTCAGCTCGCCCCAAATAAGTTTCTATTTCCACCGCTCAACCTAGAAGAAATTACTCTTGTCTGAAGAATGTGTCTGTGTCACAAATGATGTCCATGCAGCTAAGCGCAATGGGCCTTTCTCCATTGTTATTTTATTTGACCCTCAGAAACGTTTGTCACACTGACTACTCCCTCCTTATTAAACTTTCATTATATCCCCAGGAAGCTACCAATTCCAAGGTGTCTGATTTCCCCAACTCCCTTTATTTAATATGTAAAGCTGTATCGTTAGAACTCACTATGTATGTGAGTCTGAAAAATATAAAACAGAGAGATTTTATTTTTCTATTGTTTTATGTTATGGTGAGCATATCACTAACTTGAGAGGACTTTTGGCCATAAATACTACCCTCATAATGCATATTTCTTCACCATCTTAAGGACAACCTTATTACACATCCATAAATGCCCAGCTCCAGTCTGGGTTCAAATCCCAGGCCTATACCACTTTTTCCTCATGTAAGAAATAATAGTAATAATTATCTACATCTTAAGGTTGTTTGAAAATGGAATGCATCCATACCAACGTCTCTTGATTTCATGATTATATGAGGAATGCACAACCATAGTTTTCTCCATTGGAACCAGGTTCTCATAACTTAAAAAAAAAAGAGATTATGGTGAACTCCAATTTCCTCAGTTAGTAAAAAGATAAATCAAAGAAGAGATTAAAAGAGATTAAAAGTGCTCGCCAGTATTGTTAGGTGGGTATCACAAGTCACCTTTATTCATGCACATTTACTACCAGGCAGTGTTGACTTTTTGGTGTTTAAAGAGGTCTTTAGATAAAGAAGCACAGAAATCGAGATCATCAAAGAAACTGGGCATGGTGGCTCATGCCTGTAACCCTAGCACTTTGGGAGGCTGAGGAGGGAGGATCACCTGAGGTCAGGAGTTTGAGACCAACCTGGCCAACATGGTGAAACTACATCTCTACTAAAAATACAAAAATTAGCCAGGCATGGTATCATGAGCCTGTAATCTCAGCTACTCAGTAGGCTGAGGCAGGAGAGTTGCCTGAACCCAGAAGGTGGCGGTTGCGTGAGCCGAGATCATGCCACTGCACTCCAGCCTGGGCAACAGATCAAGAATCTGTCAAAAAAAGAAAAAAATCAAAGACTCTCTTCCATACATAACAATATATCCGTTGATACATCATATGTTAGGTGTACAGCTGCATCAAAGAGAAAATCTAATTGCTGCATATATAAAGTTTTAATGTAGCCATAAAAAGGAAATGTGTATCTTCTTATATTTTGATGATAATAAAACAATAAAAGGCTGGGTGTGGTGGCTCACACCTGTAATCCCAGCACTTTGGGAGGCCAAGGCAGCAGACCCCCTGAGGTCAGGAGTTCAAGACCAGCCTGACCAACATGGAGAAACCCTGTCTCTACTAAAAATACAAAATTAGCCGGGCATGGTGGCACGTGCCTGTAATCCTAGCTACTCAGGAGGCTGAGGCAGGAGAATTGCTTGAACCTGGCAGGTGGAGGTTGCAGTGAGCTAAGATTGTGCCATTGAACTCCAGCCTGAGAAAGAGGAGTGAAACTCCATCTAAAAAAATTAAATTAAATTAAATATACTGAATACTGTCTGCATAAACAATAAGGAGAAATGAGCTGATGAGAAGCAAGTACTGGCAGAGTGGGTTGTAACACATATTACACATCAGTGGGTTATCTACGGTTGGTGTCAAGTTAAGAATTCTGCAATAAGTACGAAACAGCAGAAAGTGTCTCAAAGGCCCATTAGCCTCCAAGCTGCACTGCACTGTTTCTGGTGGGAAGTCTGACTTAGTGTTTGCTGTGGAAACAGATGCCTGAGCTCTGCCCTCCTCCTCCTTCACCTCCTCTTCACTATCTCACCATGTTCTGCTTGTCAATGTGATTCTCTCAGATAAATGAAGCCACAGAAAATACAGAGGGCACAATTTCATGCTTGACATTGAGAAAGCAATCTTCCTTATGATTAAATAATAAAGGCTTTAATTGTAAAACTAAATGAAAATAACTCTTGGGACAGAAAACTCAAAGTTCATTTCTTAAACTTATAGATGGCTAGATTCAAAATAACAAACATTTCAGACTGGGCGCTGTGGCTCACACCTGGTATCCCAGCACTCTGGGAGGCTGAGGCAGGTGGATCACTTGAGGTCAGGAGTTTGAGACCAATCTGGCCAACATGGTGAAACCCCATCTCTACTAAAAATACAAAAAAATAGCCAGGCGTGGTGGCACATGCCTGTAATCCCAGCTACTTGGGAGGCTGAGGTGGGAGAATCACTGGAACCCTGGAGGCAGAGGTTGCAGTGAGCCAAGATCACACCACCGCACTCCAGCCTGGGTGACGGAGCAAGACTCCGTCTCAAAACAAAACAAAACAAAAACATTTCAAGTCACTTTTTTTTTTTTTTGCCATGAACACACATTTTTTTAAACAAGAAGGAAGACTTTGTTTCTTCCCCTCAGAAGCTGCAATGTGTGAGGACCGCGACCTGAAAGTCCACCACCAGCTACCTATTTAGCAATGGGATAAACGGTGACCCAGTTCCTTCCTGTCTGACACCCTTTGAGGAAGAAAGTCAAGTTAAAGTAAGGTACTAGTTAAAGGACTAGCTGAGACTGTGCATTATTAATGCTAATAAATTTTAGACCCCACAAAGTCTGGAGCCATCCCTGCTGAAAACACACTTCTCAACAACCACATGAAAGTTCAAATGCCATTGAAATGTCTTTGATATTGAAGACATTATGCTGCACATAAGAACTGTGCCCCTTGCCTATCTATCTATAAGTAAATTTAAGTATTGTTTGTATACAATAAAAAAGCGATAATAATGATATCTAATCCATGGAAATTAAAAGTACAGAACTAAGCACTGGAAAACAGTATGCATGTGAGGAAGTAGTTGGAATCAATTTTTTTTCTAATTTTCTGGTGATTTAGGGCAGGGTTTATGGTACTGATTAATTTTAGAATAGCTAAGAATGCCTGATATAATTTGAAAGATAAGCACTAAAGAATATAAATAATATTGGGTTAACTTCCAAATGAGAAAAGGGAAAATAAACTAAAACACAATTCTAGTTGTATTAAAGACTTAATGGTTAAAATTTTAAAACTTGCCAATATTTAGTGGAAAGCATAGGAGAATATGATAGTGGGGTAAGGAAGAATTTCTTAAATAAAATACCAATAATAAAAACTATTTATAAAGTTGATTGAATTCAATTTAAAACTTATCTTCTTAAAAGACAGAATGGGCTGGGCGCGGTGGCTCATGCCTGTAATCCCAGCAGTTTGGGGGGCCGAGGTGGCTGAATAATCTGAGGTCAGGAGTTCAAGACCAGCCTGGCCAAGATGGTGAAACCCCATCTCTACTAAAAATACAAAACTTAGCCGGGCGTGGTGGTGGGTGTCCGCAATCCCAGTTACTCGGGAGGCTGAGGCAGAGAATCGCTTGAACCCGGGAGGCAGAGGTTGCAGTGAGCCAAGATCATGCCACTGCACTCCAGCATGGGCAACAGAGCGAGACTCTGTCAAAAAAAAAAAAAGAATATGAAAAAGAAAAGTCACAAATAGTGATATGTTTGCAACATGATAATTCAAAAAGAATGTTTTAAAAAGTTTATGACTCAATAAGGAAAAGAGAAACCCAATAAAAATTGCACAACCACGAACAGTGATATAAATGATGAAGAAACATATCAAAAAATGCCTAGCTTCCTTTTTACTCAAAGTCTTACTAATGTAAATTAGAGTGAGATGCCATTTCTCATCCATCAGATCAGCTAGATTGAAAGGCCAGTTAATAAACCTGAGGATTATAATGAAGCAATAGAAACCCTTGGGCCTAGGTGGTAGATGTAAAAGGCCTGATCCCTTTGGAAAACAATTTGCATTGCATAATCATCCCACTCCTGAGATTTTGTCTTGGCAAACCCTTGCACATTCCCACTAAGATTAAGAACAAAAATGCTCATATATCTGCATATCTTCTGAAGAGAAACAGAATCTGCTCTGGGTAATTTTGACTGAAGGAAGATAAATCACAGAATATTTCGAAGCTCGGTGAACCTAGGAAAGGCCTTCAGAAGCAGACTAAATCAAACTTCCAAAAATGTTGGAGAGAGACATACTGCAGAAACAGTCTGAGGAACCAGCCAAGGCAGAAGCCGAACTGGCTGCCACAAGCTCCAGAAACCCACAGCAAATGGCCCGGGGAAGGGCTGCTGCAACCTGCGCTCAGCTCCAACAGTGACAGCAGAAATTGCTACCTCCTGCAGAACCTGCACCTTTCCGAGCTCACTTCCTCATGGAAAACTGCATGGATGCCTTCTTGACCTGCACTGTAGCTGCAAGACATATTTGCAGAAAACAAAGCTAGTAACGTGAGAAATTTCCAAAATATGAAAAAGGAAGAATGTTATTAACAACATTAACAAAATGAGAAAAAAATCATATGATCATCTTAATAGATGGAAGGAAACGTTTGAGATAATCCAATACCCATTTATGATAAAAATTTGCAGCAAAGTAGGACTAGAAGGGAACTCTACCTGAAAAAGGGCATCTTCATGAAAAGCCCAGAGCTAAAAATCATACTTAAAAGTAAAAGGGTGAATGCCTGCCCCTTGGGACTGAGGCATGGATATTGGCTGCCACTGCTTTTATTCAGTCAATGAAAAGAGTCAAACTCTGTAAAATATTTGAAGAGATTTATCCTAAGCCAAATATGAATGGCTGATGGCCTGTGGCATAGCCCCAGGAGACCCTGAGAACATGGGCCCAAAGTGGGCAGGCCACAGCTTGGTTTTATACATTTTAGGGAGATATAAGACATCAATCAATACATGTAAGATGGACATTGGTTTGGTCTAGAAAGGCAGGACAACTCAAAGCAGTGACAAGGGAGCTTCCAGGTCATAGATGGATTCAATAATTTTCTAATTGGCAATTGGTTGAAAGAGTTAAGTTATTGTCTATGGACCTAGAATCCATAGACGGGAATGTCTCGGCTAAGATAAGGGGTTGGGGAGGCCAAGGTTCCCATTATGCAGATAGAATCAATAGAAGGGAGTGTTTCTTATCAGACTTAAAGAATCTGTTCTACCAGTCTTCAGATCTCCATTTTAAATGTTAATGCTGGCCAGCTGTGCCTAAATTTCAAAGAAAGGTGGGTATAATGAGGCATGTCTGACCTTCACTTCCCATCATGACCTGAACTAGTTTATCAGGTTAACTTTAGAATGTCCTTGGCCAAGGGAAGGGTCCATCAGTTGGTTGGGGGTGCTTAGAATTGTATTTTTGGTTTTTATCAGTATTGCGCTGGAAGTTCTAACCACTGCAATAAATCAAGAAAAAAAAAGACAAAAAGATTGAAAAGGATAAGTTAAAATGTTTCTATTTGTGAATGGCTTAATTGAGTACGTAGAAAACTCTAAGGAGTCTTTGAGGCAGCTACTAGAACTAATATGCAAATGTATCAAGGTTACAGGATACAAAATATACATACAAATAATTATATTTCTATCTACTAGCAACAATGAACAGAAATTGAAATTGTAAGAAATACCATTTACAATAACAACAACAACAGCAAAAGCCCAAGGATTGAATTTAACAAAACTTTTGCAAGACTTGTACAATAAACACCACAAAGTATTGTTCAGAGACATTAAAGACACATAAATGGAAAGATATAGTATGTTTCTAGTTTGGAAGATACAACATTATTAACAGGGGTTTCAATGATGATTGGGGTTTCAATCACCCCAAATCAATCAATAGATTCTTCACAGTAGGCATTTTTTGGTAGAAACTGGCAGACTGATATACAAATTTGTATTGCAAATGACCTAGAATAGCCAAGACAATCTTGAAAAGTAAGAACAAAGTTGGAGAACATGCACTACCGGATTTCAGACTTACTGTAATGATAAAGCAACCATGACAGTGTGGCATTGGCGAAAGGATAGGCAAGTAGGTCAACAGAATAGAATAGAAAATTGAGATATATAGGATAGCCAGCAAGTCTTGGAAAAATAAGTAAACATATAATAAATTAGTACTCCATAACTATACATGATAAAATAATTATACATGTCAAAAGTTTACGGAAACCCTATAAGTCTACACATGTGCAATGGCTAGATTTTCAACAAATATGACAAGCTAGCTAACTAAAAGAGAAAAATATTTTCAAAAACTCGTGCTGGAAAAATTAGATATCCACAAGGAACAAAAGAACCTTAAACTAAAAACCAAAGATAACTTCAGATCAATCATAGATTAAATGTTAAATAAAAAAATATACAGTTGTTAAAAAATAGAAAATATAACTTTGTAATCTTTTATGAAGTAAAGATTTCTCAGATGAGAAAACACTAATCATAACATTAAAAATAGAATTTAAAATATTGCTTTGCAATCTTTTATGAATTAAGGATTTCTCAGATGATAAAAAAACTAATCATAACATTAAAAATAATAGAATTTAATAAAATTAAAAATTACTGCTCATCAAAAAAATCATCATTGAAAGAACTGAAATACAAACCAAAGAGTTGGAGAAAATACTTGCAATACATACATGCACTAGGAATTGTATCCAGAAAATATATTCTTATAAAGCAATAATCAAATTAAAAACAACCCAACTGAAAAAAAAAAGGCAGGAGGAAGTGTGGGCAAAAAACTTGAACAGACATTTCACAATATAATCAACATCATTAGTCATCAGTAAGGCAACAATTAACATTACAATGAATAACCACTTCAAGGTACTAGAATGGCTCAAATGTGAGAGATGGATAATCCAAGGTACTAACATGCAAGACGGAATTTTCATGCAAACTGATGGAATTCATACACC